>NC_048604.1:120666543-121266543 GCF_003668045.3 Cricetulus griseus | reverse complement strand
GTGTGAGAGAAGAAATGCAAAAGGTAAGTTAGAAAATCCATTGAAAACACCGCACCTGGTGGGGAAGTCCTATAATCTTAGACAATTGGACAGTCGAAAGAAGAGAATTGAAAGTTCAGCTACAGAGAAAAAACATTGGAAACAATAAAACACAAATGAAAACAAAATATATGAATATATATAAGACATTAATAAATTAGTCCTTATTGAAATTTTTAAAATTTGAGTGCCTGTTTAAAAAAATATAAGAAAAGGGGGCTGGAGAGTTGACACAACAGTTACAACTCCTTGTTGTTCTTACAAAGAATCCTAGTTTGAATCCCCCAAGCCACAACTACTAGTCACAAACATCTGCAACTCTAGCTTCAGGGGATATTGTAGCATGACAAAAAAAGAACCAGAGACTGACATTGGGGTTCAAGCTTCAACTTGAAGTTCAGAAAAGCAAAGCAGCTGGTCACTAGCTCTCACATTACCTCAGACTGAAAGGCGATCCTGGCTCCACCAAACCTCAGGCTGTAACCTCATCTCAGCGTGGCTGGAGAATCCTGAGACTTCAGTGTCTTCCTATCCTCAATGTGGCTGGAGACTGAATGCCTGATACTGACTACTGAAGACCCTGATACTATATTTATACCCCTCTAGTGTTGGCATTAAAGGCCTGTGTACCCAGGTGCTAAGATCATCTTTGTGTAAGCTGTTTCTCTTTATGACTGGATAGATGTGTAGATTTGGGTGGTCTGGGACTCACAAAGATCCATCTACCTCTTAGTCTTTAGTCCTAGGATTAATCTGTGTACCACCACCTCCTAGCTTCTGGCTGCTGTGATTAAAGCTGTATATCACAACTGAATGGCTTATATAGCTTAAGGCTAAGTTTGCTTTCTGAATCCTCAGGCAAGCTTTAATAAATCATAAATATAAATCACCACAGGATATGATGTCTTCTTCTGGATTCTTCAAGCACCCTTATATACACAGTTATACATACAAACACACACACACACACACACACACACACACACACACACACACACACACACACACACACTTAAAGTCTTTTTTTGAAGATATCAGCTCAGTAATCTGACCTTTGTTTTTAAGACACTGGGGTAAAAAGAAGTAAACCTAAAACAAGAAAAAGGCATAAAATAATGGGCAGGTGGGTGGAAATTAATAAATTATAGAATAGAAATACAGTACATAAAATCAATTATTCCATTTCCATAATGATGGGAACCATGGTGCTAGGTAGACAAGCATACACCTGAGAGCGTACATTGTGATCCTGTTGGCCTTGCATTGGCTTTCAAACAAGGCTACAATCTTCTACTCCTTTTCAGATAGCTCCACTCACTAGGGAGCAAGCATTTGAACAGATGAGCCTATATGGACCATTCCCATTCAAATCACCACAAAACAAATAAGCTTTTGGTTAGAGTAAGCAAGAAACATTTCTGAGAAAAGGAGAGAATGTTCCAGTTACCAGAATTAGAAATAATCCATAAAGTGAAATGACAGCATGAGTCCCCCTCCCACGTAAAACTCCTAGCTCCTTTAACTCTTTTTCAAGGCTCTGGTTTACCACCACATTTAGAGCCAGATTGTCCACCTCTTCTGCTGGGCCTCTGAACTTAAGTCTTTATAGAAGTCCTTTGCCATATATTAGGCTTTCCATTGTTTATACCTCTCCAAATCTGGAAATTACTGCCTCATCTTTAACAGCTAAGGGGTAAAAGAATTTCAGGATTTCTATTCCCATCTGCAGACACACAACAACCACCTGGGTATGTAGATTAGTGGGTTCAGTCTTACAGAGATTAAAATGTCTTTTAAGTATGGATAATATTGAAAAATTTTTTCATGCTGTTCTACTCTACTGAGAAGGCAGCTCTGGAGTTGGATTTTGGCCTATGTGCACTACAGCCAGGCATGTTTGTTCAAGAGTTTCCTCCAAATCTCTGTCCTGGGTCAGACTGTCCACATGACTCTGTGACAGGGAAAAGGAGAGCAAAACAGAGCAGCACAGGAAAAGACACTGTGTGCTTAAAAACATCTAAAAAGTAAACTACTCCCAACAGGGATCGCCTTTGCTTATCACATACTCCATGATTTGTTTAACTCAAATAACCCCCCTCCCTTTCCTTGCTTTTGTTTAATATCTCTTTTTTTGGTGATTGGAGACAGGGGTTCTCTTTGTAGCTTGCAACCTGTCTTGGAACACACTCTGTGGACCATGCTGGGCTCCAACTCACATAGATCCACCTGCCCCTGCCTGATGGAATTAAAAGCATGTGCTGCCTCCACTACCACTACCATGGCCTAGCCTTGTTTACTCTCTGTAAATTTTTGTTGGAAATTTAACTTTTTGTAAATTCATTGATCATGGTTTCAAAAATTTATATATAGTTAGTTTAAATTTATTACAGCAACATACCAGCATGTAACTTGGACTCAGCTGTTGTTTAGAAAAAGAGTATTGCCTGATGGCTCTCCTTGGAGTTCCATGTAGCTTGCCAACTTCTGGCTGATGACCTACACTCATCCTGGATTACATAACAACCATGTTGCTTGCTGCAATATGGCAGCCATGAGACTCAGACATCATCTTTACTAAGGTTAAAGAAAGGGCATGCTTACATGACTTCATCATCATTGTGGGTATGGTGACCAACCACATGACATAAATCAATTTAGGCAATACCCACTGAGCCCTGTGCTTACCATTGTATCTCCCTTTTACTAGAATAAGGAGGCAACACCAATCTTCCATGATTGTTTGTTTTGAAACTAAGTCATATAAACCTTAGCATTTTGTAAAAGTATATTATAAAAGGATCAGTAAAATAAGGTTCCCAGTCTCTCTACAAACTGTATTCATGGTTTAAGTTTCGTTTGATACTAAAGGATCTTTAGTTAAGAATTATATTTTTTAAGCTCAGCCTTAACAAGGATAATTATAAAATCTTAATTTTACTTTAAAGTTACTAATTTATTATAAACTGTTAAAGATAATTAAGATACCAAATTATTGATCAGTGTTTCTCAAATGGGGACAAGCTTGGAGGGAGAGACCAATTTTTGTATCCCCTGTATTAAGCCTAAAGTAAGTAAAAAAACAATTTGTTCAATGTAAAATAATATTCAAAATCATATATATATATATATTGTTTATAAAAGACTGAATTGTTGAATAAAATGTGTTAAATTTCAGTACACTTGAATTACAGGAACTTTTCTGCTCAAGCAGTTCCCTTGGATGGAGCACAAATTCCCTTGGGTAGAGCACCATCTCACCAGAGTAAGTTTCATGCTAGCTCATTAAAAGATAAAGATGCATCAAAAGTAAGACCTGCCATAATTCTGCCTCTTCTGCCTCTGGTTCCATAGGTCTGACCAGCTCTGGCCATGTAAGCCAAACCCAAAAACAAAGCACTACTCTTTATCTTACAGGTAAATTCCTTCTCATGTCTCACATTATGGGAGGATAGATTCTCTTACTCAGTGGAGGTTCTCAGAGTCTGCAAACACATCGTAAATGTCTCAAATAACAGAGAGGCATATAGCAGATGTCTCAACGAATCCCGAATGTGTCCTGAACTGACATAAGATTATTCTGTGAACAGGGGAACTTTGTACCTAAGACTACCACCCAGCTTGTATAGGACCCACATGCTACTTCAACTGGCCATGCCCTTTACCGTGGCATTGGATGCTTTCTCTTAGGAAAAGTTAATTCACGGTCTAGACTCTAAATACCAATGTTCCCTCATTACAGGATATAGATACTCTGTTGTCAAATCACAGCTTTGGAAAGTTATGCAGAATATGCAAGAGCTATCATTGACAGCTGGTTTTATATCTGTACAGTCAACAAATTGTTCTATTAAGTGATATCCCAATTCTTTGATCTAGGAGAAGATGATGTAAATAAAGGAAGTTCTCTCCAACCTGGACTCACCTGTGGTGCTTTGGGAATATAATCTCATCTCCACCCAGATAGATGTAGAGCTCCAGATCCAAAACATGTTCTCTCACTTTGAAGCTTACAAGTCATTGACATTGTTGCCTCTGTATGTTTCCTAATTAAGTACAAAAGCTTATTTAATTTGGTTGTCTTGCTTTACAAATTATGTCTCTAAACAACCAATAGATTTTTAAATAGAATGATGTTAAGAAATAGACTTACTGCTGTCAGAATATGGTGACCTAGTGACTTGTCCATCAACAGAAGGAATAAAGAGTTGACTTTAGCCTTCTTTGTCAAGTCAGTCCATGTTACATTATTTATAACAGATTTCACATGACTGGATGATTTCATCTTCCATGTGTTGGTTAAGGGTATGGAATGAAAATGTTTTAGAGAATTGTCTTCAAGGCTCTGTTAATAGGGTTAATATTAGAAAACTTTGTAAAGTGAATCATTTACTCTAGACAAGCACGTTGTTGTCTCTGGGGCTATAATTGCTTAATTGGAAAGTATTTCTCTTGAGCGGCAACAACTTATAATTAAATTGTCTCTTTATACAGCCTGACAATATAAAATATATTTACACTATATTCTTGGAATGTAGGTAGAACAATTTGATGTTAATAAAAATATGTATTGTCATGTTTTCAAATATAACACTTGGATATTTAAGGTAATAGGCACACTTTTAAAATTTCACCTTATCAAATTACTTCTAATAAAAAATTGTGTTAGCTAAAATACTCTGGTTTGACTAATTAAATAGTAGATGGTATTGTTATTATTTGAATCAAATATACAAAGTTCATCACATGTGAAAACAAGACATACTGCTTAGACACTTTCTGTTCAAACTCATTCTTCAGATGCTGACTTTACCTGACTTGTTTTTCAAAGCTTCCTGGAGTCTGATTAAATAAAATCCAGTTAATTACAGCCAACTTTTCCTTCTACAGAGCTCTGGTACATGGACCAGCTATTTGTACAACTGCATTTAACTCATGTTAGTCTTGATGTGAGAGTTTTCTCATGTAATTGAAAGACCCTCTGACCGAGGAGTCTCCACAAATCGGACGATCCCCCCCAAAACACTCAATGTCCAGTCCAGCTGATGCAAAAACAAGAGATAAGTTTATTGTGGGACGTTTGCGCAAACGGGCCTCCCAGTCCGACAGACAAAGGAAAAAGCCTTGTTCCTCTAAAGCAGGCTTCTTTTATAGGAGAAAAACCATAGGCTTTTAGGGGTTTGGGTACGTGACCAGAGTCACAGATCCTTTGGAGATCTCTTATCTTTGGGGCTGGATGGTCTCCTGACTCAGTGGGATAGTCTGTTCTTATCTTCATGACCCTAGGGCAGGGTGGCCCTCTAGGAATTCTTGGTATTTAGTTAGGTTGTCTTGTGGCCTTGTAAGGGAATTATTTCTGCCAGCTAAGAAATTCCAGGGGCTCGGGTCATTGTGACCTTGGTTAGGTTTCTAAGTCAGGTCTCCCTGTTCTTAGGGTGAGAGGTTTGTTTTTCTTCTAAGTTATTTCTTTGTTAATTCTTAAGTCCTTCATAATGTTCCACACAATGTTGTACAGTTGTACTGAAGGAACCGGCTTCCCTTTCGGCAGCCATAACAGCCGAACATGTGCTTCTATGACCTTGACCTAGTCACTAGAAAGTCAGATGCCTGCCTTGTGACAAGGAACCAATCAGAAGTTAGCTGGTGGCACTATGCTTTACAACCCTGGGTGTGCTTTATGGACAAGCGCACAGCAATGACGTAGAGAGCATAGCAACCACCCTGGGAGGGCCTATGGGCCATAACAACCAGTTGACCAATCAACACAGGGCAAGCCCTCCAAGCCTGGAGGCACACCAATCGTGAGCCTGTGCGTACCCCTAGACACTCCCCTTACGCTGCCCTATAAAGATCTATTCGCAGCGGCTTCAAGCCGTCTTTTCTAGCTATCCGCCATGGCGGGTGGGTGAAAGACCCGAGCTAACATGGGGTTAGCTCGTTAAATTACAATAAAGCCTCGTGCAGTTTGCAGCAAGCTCTCGAATCTGCCTGGTGATTGGGGTGACCGCGAACGTGGCCTGGGACCCCGGAAACTTGAGTTTTCGGGGGGTCTAACAGTACAACAGGAAGTTGTACTACTTCCTGACTTATGTTCTGGATCTTTGCCAACTGTCAAGTTCTATCATGGCTCCTTTGATAGACCCAGCTGCTGCTCCCCTCATCCCCCTTCTGTCTGCCTTGAAGCAGTTTCCAAGAGATCAATGCCCCTAAACCTCTAAAATCAGTTAAGGTGACCCTAAATGGGGACTAATGTTCCATGGGATATCCAACCCCTCCTTCTTCTTGCCACACTGGACATTGTTTTGGGGACTCGAAATTGAAATAGATGGACTGGAGTCTTCTTTGCTTCAATTAACCTCTTGTCTCACCAGCACAGATAAGCTTAACATTCTCCAGGACTAGCTTGACTCTGTGACTGCTGCAGTCTTCCAAGATGAAGAAGGACCAGTTCTGACCACTGCAATCAGATTTGTGCCATCTTCACAAAAGATGCTGCTTCTGTCAACAACAACTGTTTTGAAATGGAACCTAGAACAGGGACCAGACATAAATTCCTTTTAGTACTCTCCTACTCTGGTTCCTCCCCCTAGATCACTCTTTCCTCTTTATTATCTTCATACCTGTGTTGTTTCCATGTGTTAAATAAATACGTTTTACTTACTGAATTTCATCCTAAACCAAACAAAATATTCCACATATGCTCTCTCAATAGCTCTCACCCTACAACAGTTCCTACAAATAAAGGACCTTTTAGATTCTATGGGAAAACTCTGTCTAAACGGGGCATTCATCCTTTTCACCTCATACATTTCTTTACATTAGTTCTCTAGTTTCCTTTCCTTGGATCTCTGTTGGTCCTGCTATTTCTGCTGCCTTATATCTAATCAACAGTCCTAGCAAAAGAACCAGTCACTGTCACTCTGAATCAATTCTACATTTTCTTTTACAAGCTCACTCTGTCTCTCCCACCTCTATTCCTTCCTTTCCCCCAACCTTACCAGGAATTCTCTTTGGCTTTGTAACCAAGTCATGTGCAGCCCATCCCCCATGGAGGGATACTCTCTCAGCCTAGATACACGTGGCAGGGCCTAGGCCCTGCCCCAAATGATGTGACAGACTTTGATGATTCCCCCATGAAAGACCTCACTCTCCTGGGGAGTATATGGGAGATGGGATGGGGGGGGTCGATGGGAGTTATGGGAGGATGAGTGGGGGAGGGATCTGGGATTGATACGTAAAATAATCTTGTTTATAATTTAAATAAAAATTTACATTAAAAAAACAGCCCTCTAAAAATTATTTTCCAAGTCTCTTCAGGAATACAGGACAGCAAACATCTGATCCGCTACAGGACAGAGTGTCCCCTCTTCAATGGACTCAGATCTGTCCCCTCTAACAAAGACTCTTCTCATCAGAAAACAGCTAGAATACCTCTGCTTTGCATTTTGATATCCTCTCAGAGTTAGAAATGATTGTTTTCTGCTGAAGAACTATACTTCCCCACTTCCCTTGTGGACTAAAGAAGTCATTTCCATCCTTACAAAGAGCCACATCCCTCCCTTCCCCGTTAGTCATTTTGGCCATTTACACACACAAGGGTGACAAAATGCTCCCTCATCATGATTAAACATGGTCTTGCCTGAGGTCAGACCAATCATTTCTTTCTTTCTACTCCTCCCTCCCTATAGCTGCCTTTAAAAAATCTAAATAAAGGAGGAGGTATGTGAGGGGGGATTTTGGCATTTAAAATGCCAACAGTTAGGCTGAGTCTCACCCTCTTCCTCCCTTCAACTTTCAGATCAGATACGAGTTATCAGTTACTGCTCCAGTGCCATGACTGTCTGTCCACTGCCATTCTTCCTGCCGTGATGATCATAGACTGACCCTCTGAAATTATAAGCAAGTCCCCAGTTAACTGCTTTTTTTTAATAAGCTGTCTTGGTTATGTTGTCTTTTTATAGCAACAGTACAGCACCTATGTTGGTAACAGGGAGTAAGGTATTGCTGTGATAGGCCTGACCATGCTACTCTTTTGTTGGGAGCCATGAAAATTCCATTAGGAAACATCCAAAACTCTGGTTCCAGGGTTCCAGTAACCATGAGCTCAAGTCTGCATTGAATTGCTGATGTTGGTTGAGTTGCTATTGAATAGCATGGCCTCAGTGGGGAATGTCCCCTAGTTTGCCTCTCTACAGGACTAAGCATTTGAATAGGGCTGCACCTGCACAGAGGGCTAGGCATGCAGGACAAGTGAGGACTTAGGGAAAGTTAGGAGCTATTTAGCAGAGAGGGGTTGACTTTAGAAGGAGAGAGAAATGGCCTCAGAGTCAGGGGAGCATGGTTAGGAACAGCCAGGAAGATGCCAAATAAAGAAAAGACTGCAGGGTGTTCGGTGTTTGGATCCCACTGCCGAACTTGGTCCGGCACGAAGGTAGCTTGTGTCAGATGACTCTGAGCAGTGAGGACGAACTGGAACCTGAAACAACTCCTGGCCTACCTGGGCCAGCAGATGGAGGCAGGGCTGTCTCTCTGACAGAGGCCTAATCTCCAAAATATACAAAAAACTCAAGAAGCTATTATCCAAAACACCAAACAATCCAATTAAAAAATGGGGTACAGAACTAAATAGACAATTCTCAATAGAGGAATCTAAAATGGCTGAAAGACACATAAGAAAGTTTTCAACATCCTTAGCATTTTGAAATGCACATCAAAACAACTCTGAGATACCATCTTACTCTTGTCAGAATGGCTAAAATCAAAAAACACCAATGACAGTTTATGCTGGGGAGGATGTGGAGAAAGAGGAACACTCCTCCATTGCTGGTGGGAGTGCCAACTTGTACAGCCACTTTGGAAATCAGTATGGCACCTCCTCAAGGAATTGGGAATGAGTCTACCACAAGATCCAGCAATTCCACTCCTAGGCATATACGCAAAAGAAGCACATTCATATAACAAAGACATGTGTTCAACAATGTTCATAGCAGCACTATCTGTAATAGCCAGATACTGGAAGCAGCCTAGATGTCCCTCAACCGAAGAATGGATAGAGAAAATGTGGTACATTTACACAATGGAGTACTACTCAGCAGAAAAAAAAAACAATGGAATCTTGAAATTTGCAGGAAAATGGATGGAACTTGAAGAAACCATTCTGAGCAACGTAACCCAATCACAAAAAGGCAAACATGATATGTACTCACTCATATGTGGATTTTAGACATAGAGTAAGGGATTACCATCCTACAATCCCCACTGCCAGAGAAACTAGTAAACAAGGAAGACCCTAAAAGAGACAAACTCTGTCCCCTGGAGAAGGGGGAAAGGGTCACCATCCCTTGAGCAAATTGAGAACATGGAAAGAGGGGGCAGGAAGCTACGAGAGTGAGAAGGGAAAAAAAGAAGGATGCAGAGGTCATGAGGAAGCAGAAAGGTTGAGTCAGGTGTAGATTAGAAGAAAGAACATATGATAGGTAGGATTTTAGTAGAGACTGTGGTAGAGGAGGAAGGGAGGGGAAGGGAACTGTGATTGTCATGTAATTCAATCTTGTTTGTAATTCAAATATATAAAAAATAAAAAACTAAAAAAAAATTCACCTTTATAATCAAAGAACCTGAGGAACTTTAAAATGTGTATAGTCTTATTTTAATTGTTTTCTGCAAATCATAAATAGATTTTTTAAAAAAGAAAAGACTCCAGTTTTGCAGCATGGAACTGAGAGCTCTCTAAAGATGACAAGATGCCTGTGTTTGGTCTCTATCGCTGTTGGGTTGTTAGGAGTTTCCAAGTCCACGCTCCCTCTCTCAGGAAGAACCTCATGGTTACCATGGCTTGGGTCTGAGGCATGATGGGCCACCACAACACTCTTTATTACTTTAGGACTTTGGATTAGGAAAAAGGTTGGATTCTGTAAGCAGAGCTTAATAGGCCATCCTAGTAGGACCTTGGAAGACAGTATATTATGGAGAGTATTGTGGACTGTGGAGGCCTACCTTAAAAGGATCAGGGGTGACTAATACTAGAGATAATTCTGGTGATAATTTAACAAAAATTTTTTTTAACGTGAGCTTTCTGTCCAGGCTATCTGCTCCTGCCAACCTTCTGAGCCCCAAAGAAACACAGAAATGCTGTATTAATCATAAAACTGTTAGCCGGTTGCTAGGGCATCCTATTGGCTAGCTCTGTCTTAAGTACTAACTCATCTCTATTAATCTAAATATTTCCACATGGTCTTATCTTACTGTAGGAGGGTCCAGAGCTGTAACTCATTTGGCAGCTCACATGGTGACTGATAAGTTTCTCCTCAGAGAAGAGAGAGTGATTTCCTATTTGTCCCTGCTTATATCCTGATTCTGCCCAGCTATGTCACTTCCTGTCTGGCCAATCAACCCATCAGTGTTTTATTCAATGATCAATAAGAGAATAACATATACAGAAAAACATACCCCATCAACTTTCTGTAGCAGGCTTTCTTGGACCTCCTACCCCCAACTGATGACATGGAGAGTTATTATTATTTATGAATTCTCGGCCTTACCTTTTGCTTGTTCACCTAGCTCTTATAGCTTAATTTAACCTGTTTCTCTTCATCTGTGTTTTGTCTTGGGGCTTTTAACCTCTCTTTCATTCTGTATGTCCTACTTGTCCTGCTTCCCAGAATTTTGGCTGGCTGGTGGCTACCTGGCTGGTTAACCCCTCTTGTCTCTCCATTTCTGATGCATGATTAGTGTGAAGGGTCCTGCCCACTGTGGGTGGTACCTTTGGTTGTATAAGAAAGTAAGCTGAGCAAGCCATGGGGAACAAGCCAGTAAACACCATTCCTCCATGCTTCCCGCTTCTACTACTGCTTGAGTTCTTGCTCTGACTTTCCTCAGTGATAGGCTGTGATTGGCTTGTGTAAGATAAGTAAACCATCACAAACCCATATTGCTTATTACCAGTGACAGAAAATAACTAGGACATACTCATCCCTATTAAGGAGGTTGATTCTGTAATTAAAAGTCTCCCAATATAGAAAAGTCCAGGATCAGATGGCTCCACTGTTGTATTCTACCAGTCATTTTTAGAATAATTAACACCAATTTTTCTCAAACACTTCTGGCAAATCAGAATATGAAGGAGTAATTCCCAACTTATTACCCCAACATCAAAGCAAGAAAAAGGCACTACAAGAAAAAATAGAGTGCAAGAGTGCAGACCAAACATGTTATGAATATCAATGTTGAAAATCTCAACAAAAGACTAGCAAACCAATCCAACAGCATATGAAAAGAACTGTAATAGGAGTAATCGCAAAAACATAAGGTTTACTTGGTAGATTTTGAAAACAATTCAGGAGAGTCTGCTGACATAGCAGTCTTAGCCCACATACACCCACCAGGAGAGGAGAGGAGAGGAGAGGAGAGGAGAGGAGAGGAGAGGAGAGGAGAGGAGAGGAGAGGAGAGGAGAGAGAAGGAGAGACCCCACCTGCACCAACTGATAGAAGGGATTAGAAGACAACAGTATAAGAACACATTAAACAACAGAAAGACCAATATGACAGGACCAGAGTCTAGGAACTCTGCACCAGCAAGACCTGAACATCCCAATGCAGATTTATGAGAAGAGAATGACCCTAAAAACAACTTTATGAAGATGATAGAGACCCTCAAAGAGGAAATAAAAAAATCCCGTAAAGAAATATGAAGAAAAACAGACAAAAATAAAAGAAAAGACAAACCAAAAAATCAATCAATAAATAAATCTCTTTTAAAAAGCAAGGAAAGCCAAGAAAAAATTATGAAACAAGTGAAGGAAGCAATTGAAACAGTTCACGGCTTGAAAGCTGAAATAGAAATAATAAAGGAAACACAGAATGAGGGAACGTTGGAAATAGAAAAGCTGTGTAAACGATCAGGAACTAAAGATGTAATCATAACCACTAGAATATAAGAGATTGAAGAGAGAATCTCAGGTGTTAAAGATTCGCTAAAGGAAATAGTTTCATCGACCAAAGAAAATCTCAAGTCCAACAAATCCCTAATACAAAATATGCAGGGAATATGGAACACCATGAAAAGGACAAACCTAAGAATAATAGGTATAGAAAAAGGTGAAGAAACCCTGCTCAAGGTTAGAGAAAACCTATTCAACACAGTCATAGAAGAAAACTTTCCCAACCTAAAGAAGGACATGTCGATGAAAATACAAGAAACTTACAAAACACCAAATAGACTGCACCACAATAAAATGTTCCCTTGCCACATAATAATCAAAACATCAAACATACAGAGTAGAGAAAGAATATTAAGAGCTGTAAAGAAAAAAGTTGAAGTAACATATACAGGCAGATATATCAGAATTATACCTTACTTCTTAATAGAAACTCTGAAAGCCAGACGGTCCTGAATAGATGTCTTATAAACAGTAAGGGACCACAGACACCAGCCCAGTCTGCTATAACCAGCAAAGCTTTCAATCACTCTAAATGGGGAAAACAAGATATTCTATGACAAAACCAGATTTAAACAATACATATGCACAAATCCAGCCCTACAGAAAGTATTGGAAGGAAAACTCCAATCCAAGGAAGTTAAGAACACTCACAAAAGTATATGCAATAGAAAATTCCACTTTACCAAAATCCAAAAGACAAAAGGGAGGGAAGCCCCAAGCAATACCATCACCAAATCTAAGACAAACAAGAATTAACAAACAATGGTCATCAATATCCCTCAATATCAATGGCCTTATCTCACCTATAAAAATATATGGACTAAATAATTGATAGGAAGACAGAAACCATCCTTCTGCTGCATACAATAAACACACCTCATCTTCACATACATACATTACCTCAGAGGAAAGAGTTGGGAAAAGATTTTTTCCAATCAAATGGATCTATGAAACAAGCTATTGTAACTATCCTAATATGTAATGAATTCCACTTCAAACTAAAATTAATCAAAAGAGATGAAGAAGGGCAATTCACATTCATTAAAGGAAAAGTCCATCAAGATAAAGTCTTAATTCTGACCATATATGCACCAAATACAAAGTTACATGATGGGCAATGTCCTTCTGTATATATGTTTATATTAATGATTTTTTGAATAAAACACTGTTGGCCAATAGGGGAGCAAGTTAGGTAGGACTAGGAGTGGAGGAGAATTCTGCAAAATGTAGTAAAAGGAAGTCTTGTGTTACAGGCAGGAAGTGACATAGGTAGACTCATATATAAGCAAGGGCAAGGAGGAAGTCATATCTTTTTTCTCTTGCTCTTCCTCCTGCTCTGTGCTCTGAAGCTGCCATGTGATCCACCAGTAAGAGAGGACACCTGCTGCTGGTATCCGATAAGTATTATAAAACATGTAGATTATGATTATGGTTGATAATAAAGACTGAGCTAGCAGATAAGAAATCCTAGTCTTTGGTCAAGCAGCATATATGTGTTACTCTCAAACAAATTGGTACAGGAGACAGCTTTCTGAACGTAACACCAGTAGCACAAACATTGAGATCCACAATTAGTAAATGGGACCTCCTGAAACTGAAAAGCTTCTGTAAGGCAAAGGACACAGTCAGCAAGAAAACACACCAGCCCACAGAATGGGAAAAGATATTTACCAACACGACATCTAACAGAGGGCTGATCACCAAAATATACAATGAACTCAAGAAGCTAGCCACCAAAACACCAAACAATGCAATTAAAAAGCAGAGCGTAGAAGTAAATAGAGAATTCTCAACAGTGGAATCTAAAATGGCTGAAAGACACTAGAGAAAGTGCCCAACATCCTTAGACATCAGGGAAATGCAGCTCATTTACTATCTTAATCCTGTCAGAATGGTTAAAATCAATAACACCAATAACAGTCTATGCCGGAGAGGATGTGGAGAAAGAGGAACACTCCTCCATTGCTGGTGGGAGTGCAAACTTGTACATCACTTTGGGAATCAATATGGCAGTTTCTCAGGAAAATGGGAATCAGTCTACCTCAAGATCCAGCAATTCCTCTCTTGGGCATATACCCAAAGAATGCATGTTCATACAATAAGGATATATGTTCAACCATGTTCTTAGCAGCATTATTTGTAATAGCCAGAACCTGGAAGCAACCTAGATGCCCCTCAGCTGAAGAATGGATAGATGAAATGTGGTACATTTACACAATAGAGTACTACTCATCGGAAAAAAATGGAATCTTGAATTTCACAGGTAAATAGATGGAACTAGAAGAAACCATCCTGAGTGAGTGAGGTAACTCAGTCACAAAAAGACAAACATGGTATGTACTCACTCATATATGATTTTTCAACATAGAGCAAAGGATTACCAGTCTACAATCCATACTGCCAGAGGAGGTAGGAAACAAGAAGCACCCCAAGAGAAGATTGCATAGTCCCTCGAAGAGGGGGAGGGGTACAAGAACCCTTGAGCAGAGTGGGAGCATGGGGAAGGAGAGGAAGCAGGTGGGAAGAAAGAAGGGGAGGAGGGAGGAGAAAAAGAGGACTGAGACAGGGAAGGAATAGAGAAGGGCAAGAAAGGAGATGCTTTGATAGAGGGAGACAGTACAGGTTTGGAGAGAGGCCTGGCATAGAGGAAATGTTAGGGGATCCACAGGGATGACCCCAACTAAAAATCCAGGTAGTGGTGGAGAAAATGCTATTGATGCCCTTCCTCTATAATGAGATTGATGTCTACCTTGGTTACCATTCCTAGAGCCTTCATCCAGTAGCTGTTCCAAGCAGAGACAAGCATCCACAAATAAGTACTGAACCATACTCCTGGAATTCAGTGTGGAGAGGGAGGAGGGATGAGCAAAGAGCCAAGATGATGCTAGAGCAACCTGCAGAAACAACTGACCAAATCTACTGAGAGCATGGAGACCCTAGTCGTAAACCTGGGGAAACAACATTGGACTGATCCAGACCCTCTGAATGTGGATGCCAGGTAGGAGGCCAAGGAAGTCTATGGGACCTCTGACAGTGGAGCCAGTGTTTTTCCTTAGAGCACCAATGGACTTTGGGAGCCCATTCCCTATGGAGTGATACTATTGCAGCCCAGATACAACAAGGAGGGCCTAGGCCCTCCCCGGAATGATATGATGGACTTTGACAGTCTCCTGTGGAGGGCCTCACTATCACTGGGGAGGAGTTGGGGAATTGGTTGTGGGGGAGATAGGTGGGGAACATGGGAGGATGGGAGGGTGAGGCAATGTGGGGATGGATATATAAATATGAGTAGTAATTAAAGAATTTAAATAAATAGTTCTGCTCTTCCAGAGAAACCTAATAATCTCACCAACAGTTGCTGTCATTTGATTTCTTATTGATAATCATTCTGAGTTCATTGAGAGGGAATCTTAAAGAAGTTTTAATTTTCATTTCCTTGACATGTCACCTGACAATGACATACACTGGGTCAATCAAATGAGGTTTGAATGTAATTGGCTCCCATATGTTCATAGAGAGTGGTACTATAAGGAGGTGTGGCTTTGTTGGAGTAGGTATGGCCTTGTTGGAGGAAGTTTGTCACTATGGGGGTGGGCTTTGAGGTCTCATATATGCTCAAGCGACACCCAGTGTTTCAGTTCACTTCCTGTTGCCTGTGGGATCAAGAACCCCCACATTCTCCACTCTCAGTTCTTTCTCCTACACCATGTCTTCCTGCATGCCACCATGCTTCCCACCATGATGATAAAGGACTGAATCTCTGAACTGTAATCGAGTCCCAATTAAATGTTTACCTTTATAAGTGTTGCTGTGGTCATGATGTCTCTTTACTGCAATAAAACCCTAAGGCACTTACATTTGTTTTTTCTGTTTAATATGGTTTGCTCATAATTTTGGCAACTACAACTCCAAATCTTAAAAAAGATACAAATTATCTTAAGTTTAAAAATGAAAAATCTAAATATAAATATTTTAGGAAAATCTATGCAGTCTAAAGAGTTATTTATAGGGTGTTTTAAAATATATACCAAGGCTGGCAAGAAGGCTAAAAGGGTAAAGGTACTAGTTGCCAAGACTGAGTTCCATCCCTAGAATCAGCATGGTAGTAAGAGAGAATTCACAAGATGGCCTCTGATTTCCACTTAGGTGCACACACACACACACACACACACACACACACACACACACACACACGTAAATAAGTAAATGAAATAAAACAGTGTATAATAGGTTGTTGCTTACTGTTCTCTGTAATGGTGTAGGGTCATGGTAAAAATGTGAAGCCATAAAGTAGAGACAGATTGACCTAGACCCCCAAGGTACTGGAGCATCTCACAGACCAAATGCCTGTATTTTCCAAAGGTGGCACACTGTTGGGTTTTGGGCATCTGGAGAAATAAAAAGATGAGTCTTTACTGCATAGTCTGTGTGGCCAAGGCAGAAGAAACCCTGGAGAAAGGCATAAAGGTGAAGGAGAATGAGTTACAAAAAAGTAATTTCTAGATGCTGTAAATTGTGGTTTGGATCCCAGAGCACACTGATCTGGCCATCAAAATCCCTGAGCACTGGTATCTATAGGTTGGGCTTCTATGTGGCCCTGGGTATATCAGGTTTCAGCATTATAGACAAAAAGCTCAGGACAGGTCGCATTGGAAGCACATGCAGAATCAGCAAAGAGGAGGCCATATGCTGGTTCCAGCAGAAGAATAATGAATCACTGTTGTAAAATATTTGCATAACTATGCAAAGGTGTTTTATATTTGCTTATCTATGCAAAGATGTACTGCATTTGTTTATGTTGTGAAATATTTGTTTAACTATATAAAGATGTGTTGCATTTGTTTTATTAGGTAAATATGTGTTGCTGTTTTAGCTTACCTGCCTAAGGTTACTGATTGATGTAATAGAAGGCTTAATGTCCAACAGAGGGGGAGGAGGTATAGGCAGAACTTCTGGGCTGGGAGAGTAAGGAGGAGAAAAACCCTAGGCCCAAAGAAGAAGAAAAAAGGAGATGCCAAGGAGATGGCAGGAATCAGCCAGCCAGATATAGAGGAAGCAGGGAAGTAGGACATACAGAATGAAAGATAGGTAAAAAGCCCTGAGTAAAAACACAGATGAATGGAAGCAGGTTAAATTAAGTTAAAAGTGCTAATGGGACAAACTCAAGCTAAGGCCGAACATTAATAATTAATAATAAGTCTGTGTTTTATTTCAGAGCCGGTTGGCTGCCCAAAGAAAATGGCAAATACATATCATTCTTCCTGGAAACTAAATTCTATAAAAAGACTGATTCTTTTTTCAGTGAAATAGAAAAAGAAAGAAGGAAAGAAGGAAGGAATTATTTCATATTGGTTCCTATAAAACATACTTATTTGACAGAAAAACTCAAATATTCCACAAATTCAGTTTAGCATTACTTTGATTACTTTTATGTGGTGTATTCTTTTTCTTTTTTTCTTTTTTCTTTTTTCTTTTTGGTTTTTCAAGACAGGGTTTCTCTGTGTAGCTTTGGAGCCTCTCCTGTCACTTGCTCTGTAGACCAGGCTGGTCTCAAAATCATAGAGAGCTGCCTGCCTCTGCCTCCTAAGTGCTGGGATTAAAGGTATGTGCCACCAATGCCTGGAGGTGTATTCTTTTTCATTTCTTAACATTTTAAATTATTTATCTATATTTACATTACATATCATTAGAAGTTTGGGTGTAGTGGTGCATGACTTTTACACTAGCACTCAGGAGTAGAGACAAGGACCTCTCTGAGTTCCAGGTCAGCCAGGGCTCCTTATTGAGACTTTACCTCAGAGAAGTTCATAGTTTTGTATTTTTATGTTTCAATAAATGTTATTGAGTATTGTTCACTTTAAAAATATTATTAGTTTTGATTTGTATTTCCCTGATGGCTAAGGGTGTTGAACAATTTCTTATGTGTCTTTCAGCCATTTTAGATTCTTCTATTGAGAATTATCTATTTAGTTCTGTACCCCACTTTTTTCTTCCTTCCTTCCTTCCTTCCTTCCTTCCTTCCTTCCTTCCTTCCTTCCTTCCTTCCTTCCTTCCTTTCTTTCTTTCTTTCTTTCTTTCTTTCTTTCTTTCTTTTATTAGTTCAAATTAGGAACAAGCTTGCTTCAGATGTCAATCCCTTCTCCCTCCCCCTCCCCTCCCCCCAACATCCCACCTGCCTCTAGCCATCCCTCCTCCACTCCCCAGGCACGGTAAGGACCTCAAAAGGGGCTCCCCAAAGTCTACCACATCATCCTGGGCCAGGCCTAGGCCCTTCGCCATGTGTCCAGGCCAAGAGAGCATCACTTCACATGGGATGGGCTCTCTAAATCCCCCTTTTTAAAAGACCTTACATATTTAATACAGTGTGTTACCACTGTACAAATGGAAAAACATTAAATTCAACATTTCTAGACCAATATGGATGTTAACTTTTGTACAATGCCAACTCAACACGGTAAACTGGGATACTTTTTTCCAAAGTTGACAGCACAGCTAAAGTTTCCAAAAATTCAATATATATATATATATATATATATATATATATATATATATCAATAATGGCAGTATGTTATGCATCAATAGCAGCAACAGCTTTTCCAGGTTCTGCAGTCATTTTAACAAAATTGTAGAGACATCCAGCACACTCTATTTAAAAAAAAAAGTAAAAAACAAAATCCAGAAAAACAACACAGTTCTGTTACTCTTGTGGTACCTGGCATCATTTTTTTTTTTAAATTTGCTTCTCAATCATCATCTGGAAGGAAACCATTCTGAGCAACATCATTAAAAACAGCTCTGATAAAGCACAGTCACTACTATGTATCATAAAACAGATCCACATATGAGTGAGTACATATCATGTTTGTCTTTTTGTGATTGGGTTACCTTGCTCAGAATGGTTTCTTTGAGTTCCATCCATTTTCCTGCAAATTTCAAGATTCCATTGTTTTTTTCTGCTGAGTAGTACTCCATTGTGTAAATGTACCACAGTTTCTCTATTCATTTTTCGGTTGAGGGGCATCTAGACTGCTTCCAGTTTCTGGCTGTTACAAATAATGCTGCTGTGAACGTGGTTGAACAGATGTCCTTGTTGTAAGAATGTGCTTCTTTTGGGTATATGCCTAGGAGTAGAATTGCTGGATCTTGTGGTAGACTCATTCCCAATTTCTTGAGGAGGTGCCATACTGATTTCCAAAGTGGCTGTACAAGTTGGCACTCCCACCAGCAATGGAGGAGTGTTCCTCTTTCTCCACATCCTCCCCAGCATAAACTGTCATTGGTGTTTTTGATTTTAGCCATTCTGACAGGAGTAAGATGGTATCTCAGAGTTGTTTTGATTTGCATTTCCCTGATGGCTAAGGATGTTGAACACTTTCTTATGTGTCTTTCAGCCATTTTAGATTCCTCTATTGAGAATTGTCTATTTAGTTCTGTACCCCATTTTTTAACTGGATTGTTTGGTGTTTTGGTGAATAGCTTCTTAAGTTCTTTGTATATTTTGGAGATCAGCCCTCTGCCAGATGTGGGGTTGGTGAATATCTTTTCCCAGTCTGTGGGCTGTCGTTTTGTCTTGCTGACTATGTCCTTTGCCTTACAGAAGCTTCTCAGTTTCAGGAGGTCCCATTTATTAATTGTTGATCTCAGTGTCTGTGCTACTGGTGTTATGTTCAGGAATCGGTCTCCTGTACTGATTAATTCAAGGGTATTTCCCACTTTATCTTCTAGTAGGTTCAGTGTGGCTGGGTTTATGTTGAGGTCTTTGATCCATTTTGACTTAAGTTTTGTGCAGGGAGAAAGGCTTGGGTCTATCTGTAGTCTTCTACATGTTTGCATCCAGTTATGCCAGCACAATTTGTTGAAGATGTTCTCTTTGTTCCAGCATATATATTTGGATTATTTGTCAAAAATCAGGTGTTCATAGGTGTGTGGGTTAATATCAGGGTTTTCAACTCTATTTCATTGGTCTACCTGTCAATTTTTTGCCAATACCAAGCTGTTTGCAGGACTATAGCTGTGTAATAGAGTTTGAAGTTAGGGATGGTGATGCCTCCAGAAATTCCTTTATTGTACAGGGTTGTTTTGGCTATGCTGGGTCTTTTGTTTTTCCATATAAAGTTGAGAATTGTTATTTCAAGGTCTATGAAGAATTGTGTTGGGATTTTGATGGGGATTGCATTGAATCTGTAGATTGCTTTTGGCAAGATTGCCATTTTTACTATGTTGATCCTGCCTATCCAAGAACATGGGAGATCCTTCCATTTTCTAGTATATTCTTTCATTTCTTTCTTTAGAGACTCAAAATTCTTACAGTACAGGTTTTTCACTTCTTTGGTTAGCATTACCCCAAGGTATTTTATATCGTTTGTGGCAATTTTAAAGGGTGACGTTTCTCTGATTTCTTTCTCCATGGATGTATCATCCTTATATAGTAGGGCTACAGATTATTTTGAGTTAATGTTGTATCCTGCCACTTTGCTAAAGGTGTTCATCAGCTGTAGGAGTTCCCTGTTAAGAGTTTTTCAGGTCACTTATGTAGACTATCACATCATCTGCAAATAGTGAAAGTTTGACTTCTTCCTTTCCAATTTGTGTCCCCTTGATCTCCTTTTCTTGTCTTATTGCTCTAGCTAGAACTTCAAGCACAGTATTGAAGAGGTATGGAGAGAGTGGAGCCTTGTCTTGTCATTGATTTTAGAGGAATTACATTGAGTTTCTCTCCATTTAATTTGATGTTGACTGTAGGCTTGCTGTATATTGCTTTTATTGTCTTAAGGTATGTTCCTGTTATCCATGATCTCTCCAAGACCTTTATCATGAAGGGGTGTTGGATTTTGTCAAAGGCTTTTTCGGCATCTAGTGAGATGATCATGCACTTTTTTCCCTCAGTCTGTTTATATGGTGGATTGCATTGGTGGATTTTCATATGTTGAACCATCCTTGTATCCCTGGGATGAAGCCTACTTGATTATGGTCCATGATTTTTCTGATGTGTTCTTGGATTGATTTGCCAGTATTTTATGGAGTATTTTTGCATCAATATTAATGAGGGATATTGGTCTGCAGTTCTCTTTCTTAGTTGTGTCTTTGTGTGGCTTGGGTATCAAGGTTATTGAAGCCTCATAAAAAGAGTTTGGCCATGACCCTTCTGCTTCTATTGTGTGGAATACTTTGAGGAGAATTGGTACAAGCTGTTCCTTTAATTTCTGGTAGAATTCTGCACTGAAGCCACCAGGCCCTGGGCTTTTTTGGTGGGGAGACTTTTGATGACTGCTTCTATTTCATTAGGGGTTATGGGACTATTTAATTTGCTTATCTGTTCTTGATTTAATTTTGGTAAGTGAAATCTATCCAGAAAATTTTCCATTTCCTTTAGATTTTCGAATTTTGAGGAATACAGGTTTTTTTTTTTTTAAATAGGAGCTAATGATTCTCTGGATTTCCTCTTTGTCTGTTGTCATGCTCCTCTTTTCATTCCTGATTTTATTAATTTGCATGTTCACTCTCTGCTGTTTGGTAAGTTTGGATAAAGGTTTGTGCATCTTGTTGATTTTCTCAAAGAACCAACTCTTCGTTATATTGATTCTTTGTATTGTTGTTCTAATTTCTAATTTATTGATTTCAGCCCTCTATTTGATTATTTCCTGGCATCTGCTCCCCTGGGGCGTATTGGCTTCTTTGTGTTCTAGAGCTTTCAGTTGTGCTCTCTAGTGTGATTATTCTCTTGTTTCTTTATGTGGGTTTTTAATGCGATGGACTTTCCTATTAGCATTGCTTTCAATGTGTCCCATAAGTGTGGGTATGCTGTGTCTGCATTCTCATTGAATTCCAGGAAATCTTTAATTTCTTTTTTATTTCTTCCTTGACCCAGGAATTGTGCAATTGGGCCATCTTACTCCTGTCAGAATGGCTACAATAAAAAAACATCAATGACAGTTTATTATGGAGAGGATGAGGAGAAAGGGGAGCACTCCTCCACTTCTGGAGGGAGTGCCAACTTGTACAGCCACTTTGGAAATCAGTATGGTGACTCCTCAGGAAAATGGGAATGAGTCTCCCACAAGATCCAGCCATTCAACTCTTAGTCATATCCCCAAAGGAAGCACAATCATACAACAAAGACATCTGTTCAACGATGTTCATAGCAGCAGTATTTGTAATAGCCAGAACCTGGAAGCAACCTAGATGCCCATCAACTGAAGAATGGATACATAAAATGTGGTACATTTACACAATGGAGTACTACTCAGCAGAAAAAAAACAATGGAATCTTGAAATTTGCAGGAAAATGGATGGAACTAGATGAAACAATTCTGAGCGAGGTAACCCAATCACAAAAAGTCAAACATGGTATATACTCACTCATATGTGGACTTTAGACATAGAATAAAGGATTAGCAGCCTACAGTCCACACTGCCAGAGAATCTAGTAAACAAGGAGGACCCTAAGAGTGACATACATGGTCCCCTGGAGAAGGGAAAGGGACAAGATCTAATGAGTAATTTGGGAGCAAGGGAGGAATGGAGAGGGAGCCAGGAGAATGAGAAGTAGAGATGAGGAGGGGTGAGGAGGACATGAGGGAGCAGAAAGTTTGAGTTGGGGGAAGAATAGAAGAAAATAAGAAGGGAGATACCATAACAGAGGGAGACATTTTAGGTTTACAGAGAAATCAGGCAGTAGGGAAAAGTCTGGAGATCTACAAAGATGATACCAACTAACAATCTAAGCAACAGAGGAGAGGCTACCTTAAATGCCCTCCACTGATAGTGAGATTGATGACTGACTTACATGCCTTCCTATAGCCTTCATCCAGCAGCTGGTGGAAGTAGAAGCAGACACCCACAACTAATCACTGAACTGAACTGGAATCCAGTTGCAGAGAAGGATGAGTGATGATTAAAGGGACCCAGACCAGGCTGATGAAACCCACAGAAACAGCTGACCTAAGCAAATATATATATATTTGTCCCCAGACTGATAACTTGGATACCAGCATGGGACTGATCCAGACCCCAGGAACATGAATTTCAGTGAGGAGACCTTGGAAATCTACAGGACCTCCTGTAGTAGTTCAGTACTTACCCCTATCTTAGGTGTGGACCTTGGGAGCCCATTCCATATAGAGGGATACTCCCTTAGCCAAGACACATGGAGGTGGGCCTAGGCCATATCCCAAAGGATATGACAGAATCTTATGATCCCTATGGAAGGCCTCACCCTCGCTGGGTAGCAGAAAGGATATGTGATAGGGTTTTAATGGGGGGGGGTTAGTAGGGGAGGAGGGATGGGAGAGGGAACTGGGATTGAAATGTAAAACAATCTTGTTTCTAATTCAAGTTAAAAATAAATAAAATAAACATCAAAAATATTATTAGTGTCTATGCATGAGTGCCTTTGCATATACATGGAAGGGAATCAGAGGAAAGCTTTTGGTTACTAGGTCTGTCTTTCCAACTGTATGTAGTTTCTTCAGACCCAACTTAGTTCATCACACTTGTTTGCCAAGTGATTTTGCTCACTGAACCATCTTGCAGGCCCCAGCTTTTTTGCTTGGATGGAGAGAGATTACTTGAAAATATTTTTATCCTTTCAAGGTTTGGTTTTATGTTAGATATGACCATACATCCCTACTAATGTTAAAGATTTCTGTGGTACTCTGAATACTCAAGCCACTATTCCTTGTGTTACAATTGCTTGCTTGGTCTCCTTTGTAGAAATTCACAGTATTCAGGGTAATAATTATTCTTTCGATGTTTTGGATAATTCCATCTTTAGCCTCAGGGAATACTCGTCATACAGTGTTAAATCCATCAATACTTGGCAGAGCACTTGAGGGATCTCTTGAAGGTTCTGTAGTTGTATTATTATGTATCTGTGTCTTCATTGTTCTGTCTTTCAAACATTAGTGACATTGGCCCACTCAGACTTCCAATTACATCCTGATTTAGGGGAACATTTGACTTCCTCCAGGGTTCTACTGCCTGTGTTGTGACCTGCATGCTTTCTCTTGATACTAAGATTGTAGAATGAGAAATGCATGGCATTTATTCTTCCTGATATATTTTACCTACTGTTTTGTTTTAGTTATATACTAGTCAATTTTCTCATTGCTGTGATAAAATGCTTGGCATAACAGCTTAAGATGGAAAAGAGTTGTTTTGGCTTATTTTTCCTAAGGATATTGTCCACCATAATGGAGAAGACATGGTGATAAGTCCAGTTTCAGCAGTGATGATAGGTAGGCATCTGGTAATACTGCATAAGCAGTAAGGAAGTAGAGTCCTTAGGCCAGAATGAGGCTATACTTTTGCCTATAGGACCCACTCACCAGCTGCTCACTTCTTCCAGGTGCACACCACCTTCTAAAGGTTTTACAACCTTCCAAAACATCACTGCCAGCTGAAGAATAAAGTATCCAAATGCATCCTTACTGAATTCCTAACAAGCTGGTGAAGGTAGAATGGCCAGTATCTCTCAAACAAGGCCAGAAACAGATATCTCGTTTCAGATATATCTTACCATTGCTAAATTCTACACTAGGTTGAAGCTTGTCTTTTTGTTCCTAATACTTCTTTCTATCACTTATGCTTGTTTTTTCCATTTATTGAAAATAATTTTTCTGATATAATATATTCTGATTACTGTTTTCCCTCCCGCTAATTCTCTCAATCCTCCAACCTTTCTTTCCATCCAGATCTACTCCATTTCTGTCTCATTACAAACCAAACAGACTTTTAAGGGGTAACAATAAAATAAAATATAAGGTAAAATGAAAACTAACACATTGGAATTAGAGGAAACAAAGCAAAATAAAAATAGAAGGAAAAAACTCAAAAGAAGGCTCAAGAATACATAAAAACACTAAAGTGGAAGCTATGGGAGGTACAACGGAACTGGTGCAGACCTGTGCATGCCCTATACATGCTGATTCAGTCTCTGAGTTCATATGAGCTTTGCTCATGTTAACGTAGGAGGCCTTGGTTGTTTTTGGTGTCTTCCATGCCCTCTGGCTCTTGTACTTTCTACCTTGCCTTCTAAAGGGTTTATTGAGCTCTGAGGAGATGAATTTGATGGAGACATCCCATTTGGAGCTGATTGTTCCAGGGTCTCTCACTCTCTGTGTAATGTTTAGCTGTTGGTCTCTGTGTATATTCCCATCTGCTATAGGAGGAAGCTTCCCTGAACATTGCCGAGCAAGGCACTGACCTCTAACTATGGCAGAATGTCATTAGGTATCATTTCATTGCTTCTTTTCTTTTGCTTCTAAGCAAGACTGAAGGCCAGACAGTAGAAAAGTATGTACCTGGCAGTCAGGATCCCTAATGGCTTATTTACTTGACTCTTTAGTTTGTACCAAATCATGTATGTAATTGATAAAGATATATTATGTATAAACTATAATATCTGGCACAAAAATGTTTACATAATAGTTCTTTAAAATAACTTCTTGGCTTGTCAAAAGGTAAATATAAGACCTTCCTTTAAAATTTCAATCAAATTGTACTCTTGAACAATCAATTAAGCATCATTATCACACACATTTTCTATTACAGATCATACCATGGCTCTGTCAGCTTGAGAAAGCTCTTGTTAACTTATGTTATTTCTCTGCCTTGGACAAAAATTTAACATAGACCTGTTGGGAGAGGAATTAGGAGGCAAAGTGAAACCAAGAAAATGAGATGATGGTTTTCCTAACATCTCAGCTGGCCCTGTTAGTTTTGAATAAGTATTGTGTGAAGTTTCCCGGGTTATGAAACAACTACCACTACTAGCAGCAGCAGCAGCATTGTGGCAGAGGCATTAGCTGCTTGGCTGATTATTTGCATGCTGACCTGTAAGCAGCTCCCTCTAGGGTGAAATGCAATTGAGTCTTTATTAACTCCAAGGCTGGAGTGACTCTGCAGCAGCTGTCTTGGTTATCAGGCTCACAGCACATTGAGTTAAGGTGGAAGGCACATGGTGGGTGACAGTTTTCTGGTGCAGATGACGATCAGTGAGAGACTAAGCTGCAAATTACTTCTCCGGGGCTGCTGAGGACAGGAGATCCGGGTGAAAGTTGAGGTTGAACTGCAATGTTTGGTTTTCCATCTGCTGTAAATGGTCTTGCTCTGTTAGATTAAAGGCAGCAACAGTACCTGTGAATATAGACTATTTGTGGCTAGTGACATTGATTAGCTACAGAGTGTAGTTGTCTTTTTTTTTTCAAGATACAATGTTTTTGGAATTTTTAAATTTTTTTTTATTAGTACAAGTTAGGGAACAAGCTTGTTTCCTGAAAACTACTATTGAAGGCCTGAGGAGTGGTATGGAATGGCATACATAGGTGCTTTAAGTTTTCTGTGACCAAAGGGGAAACTGAGTGAGGAGATTCAGATGTAAAATGCTCTAGACTCTGTATATAGAGTGTCTTTGGAACCACTGTTTTCTTATCTCTGTCTCACTACAGCATCTTTGACAGAAATTTACAGCTACCAAACAAACAAAACAAAACACCTCCGCTAAAAATCCCTCTACAGCGTTTACCTTTCTTACGTCTATGCTAATCTTAATCTGTCTGTGCATATCTTAAATTATACATGTATACATGTGCACTCACCTTTGTCATGAAATGGATCCAGCTTATTTCTACCGGCTTTGTTATTTCACCTCCCTGTGCTTCTCTAACTTCATGTGTAAAATGGCCCTAATGTGCTTGTTATGGCACCAAATAAGCTAATAGCTATAAATATGCAGCACTGACATAGTGTTTACTGCACTCTAGGTTTTATTACTTGTGTAGCCATTGGCATTATATTAAGTGACAAAAGAGTAGGCATGTACACATACATAATGCACAGCTTAGAATTCAAGCCCAGGTTCCTTTTTGATCCTTCCCTTTAAGCCTCTTTGAGAAACAGATTTTGCTTGATTATGTTCAGGTGCAGTTTCCTCAGGTTTGTAATTATGCTGTCTTCTGTAGCTGCCTAGAAGCTCTTCAAGTGGAGATTTTTATTTCCCCCTTCACTTGCCTTGCCTTGTAAATAAGAAGCAACTACCAAGAAAGAATAGGTGTTTGTAAATATTAATTCTAGCAAGTATGGTTTTCACTACATAAAGGAACTGGTTTTATGTGCAGCCTCTGTACCCCATTGCCATGAGTGCAGAGATGCATGCATTCAATTCCTTCAAAAGCTGATAGTATGTGGTGTGTACTAAAAAGAAAACAAAACAACCTAGCTGCCATGTATTGAGTGGCTACCATGTGCAGTCTTCTCTGCAAGCAGTTTACATTGCTCATCTCCTGAAACTCACAAAATCTCTATGAAGTGAATGATATTATCCTCCCTTTGGTGATGGAAAATAGTAGCTCGGTGAAACTTAATGGTGTTACAAGACTCTGTCACCCAGGTCTATTTGACTTGATAGTTCATGAATTAGTTTACCATACCCAACTGCAGTTCTCTCTGTTTATATAGTCCCATTGCATTTTCTTTCTAGTTAATTCTTTTATTTGTTCCTCCTGATTTTGTTTTGTGTAGCTTTGGTGAAACTTTTCACTCACAATTATCAAAACTACAGATAAATGATACCCACTCATCCACTCAGACTTTCCTTGTGGTGTGAGGGAATAAAAAATCACTGTTCAACTTTGATTAAACATCATTTCAATGCTGGGCCTTTAAACCCAGCACTGGGAGGCAGAGGCAGGCAGATCTCTGTGAGTTCGAGACCAACCTAGTCTATAAGAGCTAGTTCTAGGAAGGCTCCAAAGCCACAGAGAAACCATGTCTCATAAAACAACAACAACAAAAAAATCATTTGAAGTCACCTGCAGTGGGCATTAACATTGTCTTTGTTTCCCACTCTGCTCTGTGAGTTAACTGGCTGAAGTCCCTACTGTGTTCCAAGGACAACTGCAATGATGAGGTAAGGGGAGAACTAGAATTTAATCTGAGCTGTCCCCAACCAGCAGAATCCCTATTGGCTTCTTTAATGATTCTCATCTCCAAGGCTTCACAGAATAATTGCTCTTACTTTTTCAAAGTTAAAAACTTGCATATGTATGTGTAGATGATGTGCATGAGTGTGTGTGTGTGTGTGTGTGTGTGTGTGTGTGTGTGTGTGTGTGTGTGTGTGTGTGTTTGCACATATACACATGAGGCAGGGTGTCTTACTGAACCCGGAACTTACCATTTCAGCCTCTCTCTGCCTCCTGTGCATTGGCCTCTCCCACCTGGCCTTCTCTATGTGTCCTGAGAATCTATAATCTAGTCTTCATTCTTGAACAATGCAAATGCTTTACCCTCTGAGCCATCTTTTCAGCCTCTGCTCTTCCCTTACCATGAGGAGAAAAGACAGAAATGTGTGTTCATCGAATCTGTGATTAAATGAGGGATTGCTGCTCAGTTCTCTAATTTTTCCTTGGACTTTGCCAAGTGGAAGAATAGCACATTAGTTTTTCACAAGACATTTACATGGTTCAAAAGTCAAAATTTCATTCACTCCTCCATCCATCCATCCATCCATCCATCCATCCATCCATCCATCCATTGCTAAGAATGGAAGCCAGGGTCTTACATAAGCCAGACCAGTACTACATTACTAAGTTTCACCCCAAGTCCTCAAATTTTTATTGACAATTAAAACTGTATTCACAGAAAATCTATTTCCACTCTTTTGTCTGTACTCTTTTCTCCTGACCTCCATAAGCAGCCTCTTTGTCCCCCTCAGTGCTTGCTCTTATACATGCTAGGAATGTACTTTTCCTAACCTTGAGTTTTGGAAATGGGCTCATTATATGGCCAATACATTTAGGATTTTCCTGTTTCAACTTCCCAAGCTTATAATCCAAGCCTGTACTGGTATGGAAGCTGTCAGGTCAGAACTTCAGTCTCACCCTCTGCCTCAGCCAGTTCTGGGTCTACCTTAGCTAAATTAAAGCCTGTCTTGAAACAAGAAAAACCTGGTCAGATTTGCTCTATGGTTGTCTAAACCTTGGTTTAGAGAACTGGTTCTCAACCTTCATAAAGTTGCCACCCTTATGTTGTGGTGATCTCACCCATAAAACTATTTTCATTTCGACTTCATAACTGTAATTTTGCTGCTGTTACAAATCATAATGTAACTATACGATATGCAGGATATATGAGATGTGACCCCTAAATGGGTTGTGACCTAAAGGCTGAAAACCACTGGTTTAGAGGCAAGCTGCCCCAATAAATGTACAAACGGTACCAGATTGTGTCAGAAGTGATAAATAAAATTTTGTTGTATTAAATCACCGAATTTTGGGGTTGTTTTCTATAATAGATAATATTTTCCTTGGTGGGAAATACAAGGAAAACACCTAAGTGTCAGATTTAGTGATTTGCTCAATTGATGTGGCTAGTCACTGTCAAAGCTGATATTTTCTAACAAGGTTTATACAATTCTGAAGTTCATGTTTTGCATTATATTATATGCAAGTCTAGTTATTATAGGAAAAAATCACCTTTTCTATTTAAGAAATTTTACCCAAGACAGGATGAGTGATGTCACCAAAGTCACAACTATTTAGAAATGTTGGAGCTGACACTATTGTTCAACGGGCTTGCTACATCAAGCTCATGCAAAGACTACTTCTTTGAAACACTGAGTTTGATCTTGTTGGTGTGAGTGGGATGTAAGGTTGAAAGTAAACTACAACCCACATAATCTCTCATTCAAACTCAGGTGGAATTTGAAGACATATAATCCAAACAAGTGCAAACTAGCTATTAACTTGCCAATCTACCCACTAACTATATTCTTTTTCAATAAATAATTTTCCTTTTATTGAAAATAGATTTTTTCACATAATATATCCTGATTATTGTTTCCTTCCCTTCTATTCTTCCCAACCACCCTCCTCCCTACCCTCTGCATCCACTTCCTTTCTGTCTCTCATTAGAAAACAAGCAGGCTTCTATGGGATAATAATACAATTTAGTGTAATAAGATACAACAAAAACTAACATATCACAATTAGATAAAACAAATAGGAGCAAAGCCTAAGAGGAGGCACAGAATCAGAGACCCAGTTGTTCGTACATTCAGGAGTCTGATAAATGATACTAAACTGGAAGGCATAATATATACGTAGAGGATTTAGTGCAGCCCCATGCAAGCCTGGTGTATGCTACTTCATTCTCTGACAGTTCATATGATTTTGATCATGACTGACTGAATAACTAACTGCCTCTCTGCCTCCCGAGTGCTGGGATTGAAGGCAAGCACCACCACACCTGGCAACTATATTCTTAATAGTAAAAATGGCATTTAAATCCCTTCTCTTACCCCCTTCCTTCCATATACTCCAACAAGACAAAGATTTAAATCTATAATGTGAACCCCAGAATTGATAGTCAAGGGAGCAGGCTTTTTGTGTCAGTCTCATTCCTCCAAGGAACATATTTTCTCTTTACCTGCCAGCTCTCTCCCCTGGGTATCAAGGCATGGAGAATTGTTGGAAATTTCTCAGGAAGGCTGGAGATTTTTGTGAGACAAGCACTGATTCTGCTGAAGCCTATAACTGTACTGTTCTGCCTTTTTCCAAATACAGTGGATTGTTATCCAAGCAGCAATCCTAGGTTCAAGGCCTAAGAATTATATTTTAATATAACATCAAGTTCTCTGACCTTCCTGGAAAAGAGACTGAAAGATAAACAAATGGTAATTTGTACTTGAACTCAATCATGCAATTGAATTTTCACTTATGTAATCCATTTTTCTTATTTTCAATGGTTCTTTTCAAGTAATATGCTTGGCTTATTTTTAAAAGAGTCATTATGTATTTGTGCTCTGAACCTCACTTGGGTCACCTTGCCACTAATTGAGACCACAAGACAATTCCCCTGTTAATTGTTTCTTTGTTTCTGCTCTGGTTCTACATCACTTCTTTTCTTGTTTTTAATTATGGGGTTGAAAGGGAACAGATATTCTTTTAGTTTGTATTAAAGACTACAAATGTAACAATGTGATCTTTTAATACTTTTGTTTGCCAATTATCGATTTTTTGTTTGCAGCTATTCTCAGTCTCTTGGTCTTTCAGTCTCTCTCCTGTTTCTTTTGTTCATAGATCTGTCTTCTGCCTGAGATGTCAGAATTGTTCCCCCACCAGGTGTGTGTGTGAGTGTGTGTGTGTTGAGGGGGGTGGCTGGCCAATGAATTCTGATGATACACCAGTCTTTACCACCCTAATACTAGAATTACAGCTGTAAGATGCCACACTTGGGGTTTTAGGTGGATGTTGGGAATCTGAACTTAGATCCTGAGGTTTACATGACAAATACTTTAATGACTAAGCCATGTCCTCACCCCTGAAAATGAGTTCTCTTATCTCCGACTTACATATTTTTGTTTCTTTCTGATGACTGAGATTTACAAAGAGAAACGGATGCAGAAAGCTCTTGATTCTTTGTTCCCAAGACAACCTTGATTCGGTCAGCTAGAAAAAACACCAGTGCCACAATTATAGTGTAAATGAAGGTTACAAACAGTTTATTTGTAGTTTAAATCTTTTCTGTATTGAAATTACCCTTTGAGCTTCAGCAGTAGAGGCAATAAATGAAAGTCTCCCTTTAAAGCTGTCTGCCTATGGTATACAGTTCTCAGCTTATACCCTAACCAGTGGGTTTTCTTCTCAGTCTTGTTTTCCACAACAGAAACATCTCCCTAATCTCACACTCACGTGGACCTTCACCATTCCATCGCAGATAGCTTTCATATTTGGCAGACAGTTGAAACAAACAAAGTTATATTTTGCAATTTCCTCTTTTAAATAAAAGGAAAAAGGAGCACACAAATGGAGCACATTCCCAGGAATTCTCCTCAGGGAACAAAACACCATGTCTGCTTCTGTGATTTTCTGGAAGTCAAAGACAGCTGGACCAGAAAACATTTTGAAATCTCCCATGGAGCTGAACTGAAATCCAGTCCATGTTGTACTATTTTCATTTTTGTCACTGCCTAAGATTTCAAAGCGATAGTTTCTTTCAAATGAGTCATTTATACCTTCAGGTGATTTTATCTGCTTAAATCTTTTATTGAAAAACTTTCATTTCAACTCCATTTAATTATAACAACTCCTTTGACATAGACCCCCTTCTTTAAGCACCACCTACCATCAAAGGTCTGTAGTTAATAGGGAGTAATCACAGATTTCCATAGCAGGAAGAAATTTCTCTTAGAATACAAGAGGAACTTCCAAAAAGTTTTTGATGCCCTGCCTCATGTCTCTTGTCAGGATCCCCCATCTTATGCTGCTTGTCTCAATGGATGTTTGGACCCAGGCTAGTCTATGACACCCACAGAGTGGCTTCTACTAAATTTCAGGTTTCTCTGCTCTTCTCTTGAACTCATGTGTGAGGTTCTGGTTGTGTTAACTACATATAATCTATGTTGCATCTTTCCTTTTATATATAAATGATAGTTAGCATTCACTGTCAATTTGAATAGTTTGAAAATTTCCTATGAATGTTTGTGGAACCATCCCATTGGCTGAGGTCCCAGATGTAATTAAAGGGAGGAAGGATAAAGACAGTGAGGTTTCAGCATCACCATCCTTTGCTTTCTGACTGGCAGTGATAATGAGCTCCTCTACTCCCACCATGTCTTCCTGCCACAATGGACTGAGCCCTCTGAAACTGAGGTATCAACTGGCTGAGTTTATTGAAAAGTTTGTTTTCCAAAGGTAATCAAGTGAACACATTGCTATCCCTGAGTAGCTTATACATTACCACTTCCACGGTTTGCTCTCTTTTTCATTTGCTTTGATTTATCAAGATCATATAAGCAACTAACTATGAGAACACCATTTAGGCTTATGGGGAACTGTTTATTCCCTGTAGCCACAATTTCATGACCTACCCTTGATTTTAATTGCAGCTATTGGACAATCTCAGTATGTCTTGTTAGTATCTCTCTTCAAATATCTGATTTATTGCTTTGGCTTTATTTTTCTGTGTCAGAGCTTCCTCCAGAATCACTTAGATAATTGTTCAGTTGTTCTCAGGAGGAACCCCAAAGTAAGGATAAGTGAACAGCCTTTAATTTAGCCAGTAACAAAGTGTAATAACAATAATAATTAGCAGTAATAATAATCACTTCTGTGGGTTTCAGTGGATTCTCGGTTGCCTATTGAAACTACCATTACAAAACCAGAGTTTGTGATATTTTTCTTCTTTTTCCACCACTTACCTCTTTCAGACATGCCTTGTTTCAGCTCCTAAGTAAACTAGTACAACAAAATATGCATAACATATTCTGTACACATACAAAAGCACCTGGAAAGATATAAACCAAACTGTATTTTAAAGTAGTTACAGTGATTGGAATACATGGTCATGAGAGATAGGAATTATAACTGATGCTACTGTTTGGTGCTTATATGACCTTGAGAATCAGTGTTTCTGAGTATGTATTTAGTTCCTTATTGTAAGTAAATATAACTCCACAGAAAAGTTACCTCTGGGGAAGAAATATTTTTAATCTTGCCTACAGAGTCATCTAGAAAGTCTGCAAGTTAGCACCTTTAGCTGGACTGGGAAGCTTTTTTCCTTGGTGCAGAAAGTTAAATAATTTAGATTTTGAAGGATAATTCTCCCCAATACATTTATTCAATTTGTAAACAATAAATGTAAAAAACAAAACAAAACCAGGGCATGGATCTCGGCCACTAAATAAGTTAGTAGGTCAAATGTTGCCTATGGTTTTTCATCATGGTGATGAAATACCTGACAAATAACTTAGAGAGGAAAGGTTTATTTTGTCCCATGTTTTCAGAAGTTCCAGCTCATGAGCAGCTGGATCCACTGCTTTGGGGCCTGTGTGAAAGCAGAGCATCATCATACATGCATGGAAGGAGTCATAGCAAAGACAAACTTCTTGCCATACACATACTCACACTGACCTACTTCCTCCATCATGCTCCAACTCCCTGAGAAACAACTCAGCTGGATAAATACATGGATGTAACTAACAATCTTCTGACTCAATCACCTCTCAATGGTTATGTCAGCTGGAGACCAGGCTTTCAATATGTGAAGTTTTGTGGAGAATACTTTGTAGACAAACTATAACCCTGTAATTTCCAATTTTCTATTTTATGCTATCTACTGCATGATCACCTACATATTGAGTACCAAGAATCTCAGCATGACTAACTTTCTTTTATTCCAGTTTGTCCTTCCAGACTCCCGTCTTCATCCATTGTCTTCAAGTTCCAATCGTAGAGTCCACATCAGGGGAATACAGCCTAAGAGGAACAGTTTATTTCTGTATATAATTCATTTTTTCTCTCTCTCTCGATCTCTGTCTCTCTCTCTCTCTTTCTGTGTGTGTGTGTGTGTGTGTGTGTGTGTGTGTGTGTGTGTGTGTGTGTGTGTGTATGGTATATGGGCATATATATGCACAGAGGCCAGAAAAGGATGTTGGATATCTTGCTCTAGCACTCTCTTCTTTACTGCTTTAAGATAATGTCTCTTACTGAATATACAATGGGGCTAGTGGCTAGAAAAACTCAGTACAGTAATGCTCCTCTTTCTACCCCTCCATCAGCACTGGGGTTGCAGGTATATACATGTCCATTTGCATATCTTATATTATATATGTGTAATTTAATTGACTTCCAATTTGTTAAGTTTTTATTACTTTATGTTGTCTGTTTGCCTTTCAGATTCTTTGTCATCTCCCAGAAGAACTTTGAGAGATTAAAAGAAGTAGTGTATAAGATGGAATTATTATTAATTAAATGGACAACAAATTTAATTTTTCTGAGTTTGGGAGAATCTTGCTTTAACCTATTTTCTTCAGTGACACCTAGGGAATCATAATAATAAAGTCAAAATAGTAGTTACCTTTGTAGATGAAGGTAAGAGTATTATTTGGGGTGGGTGAGACATGGAAAGGTTTTACTTTCTGTGATGTGGGTTTTCTTGTGATACATTTGAGTTGTTTATTTTATACAATATTCTGTATGTTTATTTGTTTTAGCAGTTAAAGTAACTCAAGAACTCACTGAACTTGTGGTTATCTACATAAAATCTACATAAGATTGGATCCATTGCCATTCATTATGAATGGAGGAGGGGCTCATGAGGCTGCAGCCCTCTGTATGGGGCTATTGACATCTAATTTTCTTCAGTGGTATAGCCACGGCTAAGGTGCTCTTGCTTTGGTAAATAAACTTCTACCAAGGCTTGGGCAAGAAATTCTCAATGAAGCCAGTGGGTCATATACAAAAAGATATGAAAGTAGGAGCTTGCTAGGAAGAAGGGTTTCAGTAGAAGACGAAACTGAGAGGCAGGACTGGGTGGTGAAAACTATTTAAGTTTATAATCTAAATGTATTAATCTGTTAAACAATCAAAGAAAATATAAATACAAAAATTAAAGAATGACAGGAAAAGTTTTCAAATCCAGGGAGATAATTTTGTCCATTTTTATATCTAATATTCAAAAAGAAGGAAGACTTTCCATGCATCATAGCAATTTGCATCTTAGGAAAAGTTCTTGATCATTCTGTGAAACCATTCTTAAGCAGTCACAACACTGTATCTCAGATCTTTACAAATAAACTTGTCCCTCAGCTATACCACTTTCAGGATCTACATAATATGGTCTGAATGTGGAATGCCTTGTCTTCCACTTAGACTCATGTATTTGAACACTTGCTCCCCAACTTTTGGGGCTGTTTTAGAAGATTATAGAACCTTTTAGAGATGAAAACTTGCTGGGTAAAGCTGATCAATATGGGCCTGCCATGAGGTTTAGTATCCCAACCCCTCTTACTGTCTGCACTGCTCTTCCCTGATTTCAGACACAGTGGGACCAGCCCCCTTATGCCCCTACTCTGCCATGCCTCCAACACCATGAGGGATTAGATTCACTAAACTTCTAAGCCAAAATAAATCCCTTCATATGTTGCTTCTTGTCAGATATTTGGCACATTAGAAGAAAAGTTGAAAATATACCAACTTTCTTTTTGTGTAAAAGCTGCCTTGCTCCTACCAAAGACTGTGCATGAGTGGTTAGGGATTAGTAGGACCTGGCCCTTTCCAAATGAGAGCTGGGCATAGTGGTCAAGTTTGTAGTCACAGCTACTTGGGAGAGTGAGATTGAGAGATCACCTTAGCCCAAATACTCAAGACCATTCTGGACAACAACATTCTTTTTCAAACAAAGATGCAAACAAATAAATAATATGCAATTTCCACATGGTACCTCTTCTAGTGAACTTCTGAAGAGCTTTGTTGGGTTCACTAAGATTTGTCAAATTTAAGGCTTGCCATTTGAGGTACTCTTTGCACAATTCTGCTTGTTCTGTCTTATCTTTCAAATAATTGGTTGCCAAATAAAATTCTAAGATTCCTAATTTTGTTTTAGCATCACTCCCTGGAGGACCTGCCTGACTCATTTTCATACTGAGGAGAGTCTGGACAGCAACGATCTGGTTTTGGTATTAGATACCAAGCAGTTTTGAGTACCATCAAAGAGAACTGCTGCTGCATCCTTTCATGGCATCTAGGGACTTGGATGAAAAAGAGATAAATGCACACATGGGGTTGGGTGAGGCAGCCTAGAAACACAGAAATCTGGGATCAGGTGATCTCAGCTCTCATCTGGAGAAATTATAGCCCCCTATGAGTTCATTGTGTTTATTGTATAGACTTGAACAGAAAGGCAGAGTTAGTGCATGCAACCGAACAAGGAGGGGTACTTATTACATACAGATAAACAAGGAAGCAGAGTTTATGGCACACAACAGGATTAAGGAGATAAGTTTCCCTAGTTTTGTTAGGAACAGCCTCTGTACTGGGACAGTCTTCAGTACATAAATATCCAGTGGGAGAAAGCTATGGTGGACATCTACACACGGACTGGAAGGGAAGGCTTTGTTCTGTCCTTCTGAGCTTCATCCCCCACAGGGGAGGAAAGCTTTGGCATTTTTTCCAAGGGTCTGAGGCTGTGGGGTCCTTGTCATGGCCATTCCTTTGTCATCAACATAAATCCACCCAGGTTACTCACCTCAGGACTTTCTCTGCCCCCCCACAATGCTTACATTTAAAAATGCTTTCACTTCTTTTGGTAATCTTTCATTTCCCTTTGTAGGACATCATGTGAACCCAGTTGTTTTTTAGATGTCCATCTTCTTCTCTTTCCAAAAGAGATAAAGCGATAGTTTTGTGCAGGCCCCTTGTTCTTCTGTAAAAGTTTAAAAATTAGAATAAAAGAAGAAACTGTGAGATGGAAAATGGCAAGGGATGGAATACAAAGTATAGAGAGCACATTAACCAGTTTATTACAGGGTGGGAGAGAGAGAACAGGAGAGATGAGAGAGAGAGGGAGAGAGAAAGAGAGAGAGAGAGAGAGAGAGAGAGAGAGAGAGAGAGAGAGAGAGAAAAGAGAAAGAGGAAAGCAAGAGAGAGTAAGAGAAGAGATGGAGAAGAAGGTAAGAGAGCGTGAGAGTAGAAGAGAGCATAATTGGGCAGGGGCCTGTCTTTTAAAGGGGTCCTTTACATCTGTGTGCAGACTTAGTGTAGGGGAAGCTGTAGCCACGCCTTCTTAGGGGCTGGCTACAGGTGTGCCTGACCACGCCTGTGAGGGTGTGGTCAGAGTGATGTAGTGTGACTGCGTTTGCGCTTTTGGTTTCTCTTTGCTTCTTGCTGTACAGGCTGCTGACCCACTGGCTGGCTATGTCGCTCTGTAAGTAAGGCTTTTCCCTATTAAATACCCTTATATTTCTACCTGATTCCGTATTTCCCACTATAACTTAGTTCCCATTGAATCCTGGGCTGACCAGGGTACTGCCTGAGTGAATTCTGCCAGGTAACTGACTGGGGCAGGCCAGCATAATGCCTGAACCTTTCATTCCCACTTTTACTTATTATTAAAAAGGTGGCAGGTTAAGGAATAAGGACATCGAGTTCTTAAGACTGCTTCCTGCTGGCCTGGGGCCATCAAACATCTTTGGGGGAACTGAGAGAGCTGGGGTGCTGCCACGTCCTGGGGTAGCTGGTTGCTCCATCACAGTTCTGGCTGTTTGGAACTCTGTCACCTCTTTAGACATGGCAAGATGTTGGCAGAGTAGAGGACAAGTTTAAGCTTAGAAAAAAGATTTTTTCTTAGGTCCTGGTACTTGAGGGGAAGATTGTAAGATGAGGAAGGGGTTCCCCAGGAGGTCCGAAGATGAGGGAAGGGAATCCTGGACCAGGGAAACATTGAATAATATCTGGAGTGAGTCTGACCTGTTTAGGTGGGTCCATTTTAGCTCCCTTAAACTTACAAGAATCCTTTGAGTTTGTGAAAACATAAATTTTAGACACATTAGCAGCATATTGATGTTATAAGTGACTTGGCTGAAAGCATTAACATTTTTAAAATTGACAGACATCTTTAGCATTATAAAAAGCACCATAATTTTGAGCTTGTAGTTTTGATCATATAGTGGTATTGCAGAACTTCATTGAGTATGAACAGTAGCATAATGAAAGAGAGAAATCTGAAATGTATTACATTCTTTTCAATGTAAACCTTAAAATACCTGTTCCTGAAATCTTTAAGATGGCAAGACTACCAGTCATCAAAAGGATCAGAGTTCTTGAGAAGGATAAAATTTTACCTGAGTTAATGTTTAAAGATTAACAGAGACTTGCCAGCAGGCTGCATGGACAACCACACCCAAGGTCCTCCATCCATGGTTGTGGGCAGCAGGACACCCACATTCTTGTTGATAGCATGTGACCTATAGATTAGGGAACTTTAGGAAGACTTGCCTACCATGTTGACCCAAGCAGTATGGGGAAAGTTGATTCCACTGTCCTCTTGTCCATGTTCTGAAGAGTCCTTTGCAGCAGTTGTGGTGAAGGTCAGGGTTGCTCAGTGGCCAGTGTTGCCATTTTGTGCCTGGAGTTTCTTCAGTGCCCACCAGTCCACTTTGAGGAAATGGGGTGGGGCCAGCAGCTGGCCTGTCTCTCTGTTATAAAAAAAAAACCTTTTTAATAAAACATTTTAAATGCCATGTTCTCTAGATCTCTGAGCATTTGAGGCCTATCTGTCTGTTTAGTATCTCAGCATTCAAAAACTTGCCTTTAGTTAGAGAAAGATCCCCTTTTTGCAATAGAAGCTTTACCTTTGTAAACAGCTCACAGGATGGACTGTGTGGTATAGATATTTTGTTAATTTGAAATAGATGTTTATAACTCTAAATGTTCATCATCTTTTAAAGATACATCAGTTAAATTTAAGTTGTATACAGTCAGCTTATATTTTTTAGATATAAAATTAAATTTAAATCACATGTACAGAGATAAGCAGAAACATCAGGAGATTTAACGAGACGGGAGTAGAAACCGCCAGTGACAAGATGGCAGGTCCGGAGCAGGAAAAAAACAGGGGGCCCTGGAAAGGCACAGTATTCTATAAACAATCCATGTGCAACAGGATCAGTAAAAGAAGAAATTAGAGACAAAAATAGAAAGCAAGAAGTAAATAAATTATATCTGGCATCCTGGTTTGCTGGTACAAGTGGATGGACTGAGTGGGTGTGCCTACAACTAGATCATGTGGTCAAGATAGCTGCTTCCCATAAACCTATTCCAAAGCTAGCCCACATGACCAACATGGCAGCCCACAGGTTAGCCCACATGGCCAAGATGGCAGCTGCCATAAGCAGCTTTTCATCTATTGGTAGAAGTATTTTTTTCCTCCACAAGTGAGGCAGAAAGATGTGTGCAAAACAGACCACTGTAGATCTGAAAAATGAATGCACCAGTCTTTGGATGGAGCTAGCATACAAAACCTGAGAGACCCCTCGTGTGTGTGGGAAATGAATGCACAAAGCCCCAAAACCTCATTCTTGGGGAAAAATGTTGTTCTTCTGTAAAATTGTAAATATTAGAATAAAAGAAGAAACTGCAACAATGAAAATGGCAAGATGGAATAGGAGCTATAGAGAGCACACTAACCTGTTTATTACAGGGCAGGAAAGTGAGAGTTAGAGAGGGAGAGATGAGAGAGAGAGTGAGAGCAAAGAGAAAGAGGAAGGCAAGTGAGAGTAAAAGAAGAGAAGAGAGGGAGAGGAAGGTAAGAGCGTGAGAGTAGAAGAGAACATAAGTGGGCAGGGGCCTGTCTTTTAAAGGGGTCCTTTACATCTGTGTGCAGATTTAGTTCCCATGGAACACTGAGGTGATCAGGTTACTTACTGCCTGAGTGCATTCTGCCAGGTAACTGACTGGGGCAGGCCAGCATAATGCCTGAACCTTTCACCTCTTCCCATCAAGAATGGACCCAACCCTGATTTATGATGGTGTCGTGATATTCCATTAAAGGTGCATATCAATGTATTCAACATTGAAAGTGGGCTAACCTTGAATTAATGGACTGAAAACATTTTGTGTCCATCATCTAGACATCTACATGGCTGGCTCCTAGACTAAGAAACCAGTTTATAGATGGTTCCAAATTTTTTTTGTGTGTCATCAGAAATGTCTATAGATAAATATCTGGTTGTAGCACATAGAGACCTATTTCATGGGAGCCCACATGTAACCCCATCTGAAAGGAGACAGAACAATTTAACTGGACTGATTTTCTCAGATCAGTTACCACTCATTTACTCACCTGATCTTTTTCTTTAACTAGAAAATCTGACCTTGGTATGTGAACTTTCTGGAGGAAGTTTCCAAAAGGAGAGATGAAGGAGTTTAGAAAATGCTGCCTCAAAAATGTTCTACTATGCTTTGCTGTTCTTTCAAAGCAAGAGAATTTGGGAAATCAAGATACAAGTATGAGCTTGTTTGTTCTCTCTCTCTCTCTCTCTCTCTCTCTCTCTCTCTCTCTCTCTCTCTCTCTCTGTTTTATACCCCAAAGGCTAACCATGTATTTAATCAATTCTCTGTGAAATTTGTCAAATACAGGTGTGCTCAGAGCTCAGGTCTATAAAACAATATTGATATCATTTGTTAGTGTAAGACCCCCGGAAGCTCAGGCCTCCAGGATCTCAGCCCAGGACCAAGGTCACTCCAATCACCAAGCAGATTTGAAAGCTTGATGCAAACAGCATGAGGCTTTATTGTTGTTTAACAAGCTAACCCCACGTTAGCTCGGGTCTTTCATCCACCCACCATGGTGGATGGCAAGGAAAGACCTCTCAAAGCGTCTGCATAGAGATCTTATAGGGCAGCATAAGGGGAGTGTCTAGGGGTATGCATAGGCGCAGGATTGGTGTGGCTCCAGGCTTGGAGGGCTTGCCCTGTGTTGATTGGTCAACTGGTTGTTATGGCCCATAGGCCCTCCCAGGGTGGTTGCTATGCTCTGCGAGTCATTGCCATGCATTTGTCTGTAAAGCACACCCGGAGCCGTAAAGCATAGCACCACCAGCTAACTTCTGATTGGTTCCTTGACACAAGGCAGGCATCTAACCTCCTAGTGACTAAGACGAGGTCAGACAAGCACGTATTTGGCTGTTATGGCTGCCGAAATGGGGAGCTTGTCCCTTCATTAGGATATGAAGGGCTCTCTGAAGCAACCATTTTTCTTTTTCTTTTTTTCAATGAGAGGGTCTTATGTAGCTCCCTGACCTTAAATTTTATGCAGGTGAAGTTAACATTGAACTTCTGATTATCTTGCCTCTGCATCCAGAATACTGGACTTCATAAGGGTACCACTTCATCTGGCTAAGGTTTTGTTCTTGTGTTCATCTAAGTGAGTCTGTCTTCAGAAGGTTTCATTAATTTTGGACACAAAGTGCTAAGGATAAAATGTCTCTTCAAATACTTAAAGACAAAAGGTGCTTTAGACTTGTTATTTTGTGTTGCCTCAGAGGGACTATGGTTTTATAATGTGCTCTGTTTTGTCTGAATAGGTTCAACTTGTTGGAATGAAAATTACTTGATGCCTAGAGAACTAGAATACTAAAGGGAAATAGCTCCTTGGGGAGGCAATTACCACTTAATGGATCTCATTGTCTGATGAATAAGAACCTGCCCAGGAAGAGAAGGGAGCTTATATATTCCCGCAAAGTACTACATTACCTTAAATCTTCTTCCATTTCCTCTTTCCTCCCATCCATTTGGAAAACAATGGCTCAGATTCTCCTGAAGCACAAAGCTTTTGTGTGTTGGGGTGGGGGAGTTGTATGCTACTTGTGTGTGGGTAGATGTATATATGTGTGCTGGTGCAAGTGCATGGGTATGTGTTGGTGTAGAAACCACAGATCAACCTCAGGCATTGTTCTTCTGGTGCTGTCATTCTTTTAAAGAATGTGTATTCATTTAAGAATATCATATATGTATACAATGCACCTATCATGCATAGGAGGTGATCTGTCCCTGTGACCTGTGCCTCATAGATTAAATAGTACAGCTGGTAAGTGAACTTCATGGAATCTTTTGCCTCTACCTCCCCAGCATTAAAATTACAAACATGAACCACCATCCCCTAAGCCAAGGGTGCTGAGGATTATACTGAAGGAACCGGCTTCCCTTTTGGCAGCCATAATGGTCGAACATGTGCTTCTATGACCTTGACCTAGACACTAGAAAGTCAGATGCCTGCCTCGTGACAGGGAGCCAATCAGAGGTTAGCTGGTGGCGCTATGCTTTACGACCCTGGGTGTTCTTTAGGGACAAGCACACAGCAATGACGTAGAGAGCATAACAACCACCCTGGGAGGGCCTATGAGCCATAACAACCAGTTGACCAATCAACACAGGGCAAGCCCTCCAAGCCTGGAGGCACACCAATCATGAGCCTGTGCGTACCCCTAGACACTCCCCTTACGCTGCCCTATAAAGATCTATGCGCAGCGGCTTCAAGCCGTCTTTTCTAGCCGTCCGCCATGGCGGGTGGGTGAAAGACCCGAGCTAACATGGGGTTAACTCGTTAAATTACAATAAAGCCTCGTGCAGTTTGCAGCAAGCTCTCGAATCCGCCTGGTGATTGGGGTGACCGAGAACATGGCCTGGGACCCCGGATACTTGAGTTTTTGGGGGTCTAACAATACATAGGTCCCTATGCTCCTGAGAGACAAACACTTTACTATCAGAGCATCTTTCTAGCCCCTGAAAGAGAAATTATTTTCCTTTAGATGAATGACATTCATTTTTTGGGCATGAAATAAACCCAACTCCTTTTCAATGTTTTTAATGGCACAGGTTTCAAACCAGAAAATTTGCACTCTCATGTCTGTCTGAGGTAAACTCAGGGATTTGTACTTCTGGAGAGAAGGGAACTCTTGCCAACTAGGACATAGGCATGAATAGTTTTGAAAGAATTGCTTTATAGATTTTTAAAGTTCCATACTTCCTCTTTATTTTCTATGTGAAAAGACCCTTGGGATCAAGGCTTAGAGCTGAATTCTCCCATAACCCTCCTTTATTATAACAGTCTCCTCTGCCTTGCTTTACCAAAGAAAGGTACCTCTGAATCAAAATGTTGTGCTATTCCTTCTGGGTAACAAACAGATAATTGGAAATATTGTATCTAAAGCTCTCCTCTCAGGGAAAAATAACCTCTCACCTACTCATTGGGATATATGTTTCCAATAAATAATTATACTTATGTTGGCCAATTACCAAATTTTATAATATATTCCATTTTGATCAAGTGTGCACTACTAAGAAAAATTTCTTTTGAATTAAAATATAATTAACACTTAAGACATAAGGTTATAGTAATTTTAAGAATTCAATTTATATACACATTTCAGGCAGGTATGTCAGGGCAAGCAATAGAAAATTACAGCATAAAAATATATCCCAATAGAACAAAATTAGATAGGAGAAATGATTTAGAAATATAAACTCAAAGAGAACAAGAAATAACTTCATATTTCTGACAGTTAAAAGAAGAGCTTGTTTGTTTATTTTTTAAACTGAAGATCATGGGTCAAATTGCTTTGGTATTTATGGTCCTTTGAAAATATTTAAAAGAGTGATATGGCAGTTTTAATTAAAAAAACAATATTCACAGTATGCTGGGAATTATAACCTTTGAAAATATTTAAACTTATGCTGAACACATTTAGATGTTAACTTAAAATTACCTGAAGAGATACCTATTTTAAGAAATTTTATTTTGAAATGTTCTCAGATTTATAAAAATGTCATAATGATAGTTCAAAAACTTTTGTTTGTTCTTCATGTTCATTAAAACCAAAAAATTGAACATTAACAGTGTAGCTAATTCCATGCCTTATTCAGATATTCTTGGCTTTTCCTTCTTTTTAATTTGCTTTTCAAGATCTAGTCCCTCTTCCATTCTTTAACATCCTGCCTTTTTGTTGTTCCAATGTACCATGTAGAATTTCACATTACATTAATTATCATGTCTCTTTAGTGTATTGTGATTGGTGATCGTATCTCAGTCTTTTCTTATTGGTCACATCCTTGATATTTTCTGGTGTTTTCCCCATTATTATATTTCGATATGGATATATATGCGGCATATCCCAGGAATGCAGTATCATTCTCATTACTTCACATCAAAGAGTCTATATCACTAATGTGGTTTATCACTGATGATTTATCGCTGGTATTTTGACCTTAATAATTTGTCCAGCATAGTATTCACCTAGTTTCTCTCCCATGAAAGGACCATGTTTCCATTTCTGTACATATATTAGCTAGGAGCAAAACCTATGCCCAACATACGCTTGAGCTGAAGATTTAGTTCAATATCTGCATGTGTTTCTATGTCAGGAGGATTTGTTCCTTCTACTCCTTACATTCACTTATTGATTTATTTATTATGTATGATGAATTTGAATACAGTGAGAGACAAAATATGAAAGTTGACAATTGCTAGGCTATATATATAATATATGTATAATTAGGCATAGTGTCACACAACTATAATTCCAGCATTTGGGGCAAAACTGGCAGAAAAACTGAGATTGAAGCAGCAAATTTATCTCGAAACAAACAAGTAAAGTGGCTCTATTTAGATTTCTAAGCCCCTCTTACATCTGTATGAGTGTGTCTTTCCTTAATTTTGGGAAAATTTTCCCATGATTTTATTTATGTCATTTACCAGGGAATCTTAATCCATCTATGCCTATAATTTGAAGATTTGATCTTTTTATAGTGTCCCACAGTTGCTGCATATTCCTTCTTTTCATGTGTTTTTTGACTTTTTAAAATATATATTTTTTGCCTATGTGGTGTAATTATTCTACATTATCTTGGAGTCTTGATATTCTATCTTCTACTTGATCCATCATAAACATAAGGTTTTCCTTTTTTATAGTTTTATAGTTGGATTATTGGGTATCCTGATTCCATTTTCATTTCATCATTCATTTTCTTCAATATTTTTATTAAATTCAATTTTCAAATTTTGGATTGTCTTTGTCATTTCATTCTTTTTGTGTTTTCTTGGCATTACTCAGGCATTTATTGATATCTTCAAATTCATTGAACTGTTTTTCTTTTTTGGTCTTCTTTAAACCCTTGCATTCTTTGATGATTGATGACTGTCCTTTTAGATTCCTTGTCCTGAGTTTCATGTGGGTAATTTGTAATATGAATAACAAAAGTCCAGAGATAGATATTAGGATTCAAGCTGATGTCAAGCCAAGCATCCAGCCACTGGTTCTTACCTCTCCCTCAGACTGAAAGGGTGAGCCTGTCTTCACTAATCCTCATAGTGCAATGCTCTCTCCATAAATCCTCAGAGATAAATGCTCTCACTTTCTGGAAACTAAATCTCCATATGAGACTCTTTGCTTCTTCCTTTTATACTTCCCTAGTGTTGGGGTTAAAGGTGTGTGATCCCAAGTGCTGAGATCACCTTTGTGTGAGCTGTTTCTCTTTAGGACTGGATCAATTTTGTGTACCTCAGTGTGGCCTTGAACTAACAGAGATCATTCTGCCTGTCTCCCGAGTCCTAGGATTAAAGGTGTGTGCCACCACTGCCTGGCTCCATGTCTGGCTAGTATGGCTACTGGGATTAAAGGAGTGTGTCACTACTTTCTGACCTCTATGGCTTGTGGCTAGTTTTGCATTCTGAACCCTCAGACAAGCTTTATTAAATGATAAGTAATGTATCACCACAGTAATTCCCAGTGGAGATAATTTCTATAGGAATGGTGGATTCATGGTAGAGGAACACCATCTTGGAATTTCATGTTGTTTGGCATTTCGAACTAAGACCTGAGCTTATTTTATCAACTGTGTGTCTGATGTGAGATCCTGGGCTGCTGTGTTGAGTGGAAGTTTGTTTACATTTTTTTGTTTGTTTTCAAGCTTATTTGATTTCAGACCAGGTGTAAGGAGTTGGTAGGACAATCCTTTAGATACCACTCAGTGTTAATTTTGGATTGGAGGAATGACTGTGATTCCAATTCAGTGGTAAGCAAAGGAATTATGTGAAAGGGGACAAATATTGGATCTTCATGGACTGGTATGAAATTTCTGCTACCTTAGCTCTGTTGAGGACCAGGAGCATGATGTAGATAGGCCAAGGTCCTGGGCACTCACTAGGCTAGGCCAGTGTACAGGTTGTGTGATTGGGGCTAAACCTGAGAGCTGAGAATGATGTGGGTATACAAAGTTTCATGGACTTACCAGGTTCAGCCAGCACACAAATGGATATCACAGGCTATGTCTAGAAATTGAATATGGTGATAGCAGACTAGTTTCCAGCAGCTTCACCATGCTTGGCTGGCATACAGTGTGTATGACCCTAGAAACAAACCTAGAGGTTGATAATGGCACAGGTAGGGTAGGATCTGCAGAACTTACCAGTCTGACATGGCACATAGGATGTATAATATGGGTTAAGGCTGGAGATTGCCTATGACATGTTCACACTAGGATCAGATTGACTCACCAGGCTGGGCTGAAAAATAGATGTACAACATGGGCAAAATCTGGAGGTTGAGAAAAACAGAACTCGGACTCATAAATTGTAGTTCCCAGCTCAAGAAACAAACCCATGGTCTATAATTGCCAGCTCAGAAAGACAACTTGGTATCTCCATCAGACTTGTAGAAAGGTTAGATGCTGTCTCTAATGACAATCCCAGAAGCTGGACAATAGCTTCAGTAACAATCAAACCATATCAGCCAGAGGTTAAGTAATAACTGACAACTTCCATGCTTTTGTTTCCCTTTCCTAATAGACCCATTGACAGAACCCAAAATGCATATTCCTAACAAAGAACATAGGATATTTCATTGTAACTAACCTGCCCATCATTTTCCCACACTAACAGCTTCTCAGCACTCCCTTTCTGAGACTATATAGCTTTCTTACTCTTTTGTCTATCTTAGAGTCTCTACCAAAATGCACTGGCAGCACCCGATTCCAATGCTTTATCAAGCTATGAGCAAATACACTTTGGGTATTCTCTTTTGGGTAGGGTAGTGTGATTGTTAGTTTAATTGTCAACTCAACAGACTCTAGAATTACCTGGAAGATGGGCCTATGGACATGCCTGTGATATTATCTTGATTACATTAGTTGAGGTGAAAAGACCTATGTGCTTTTAATAGCATCATTACTTATGTGATAATCCTGGACCGTGTAAGAGTGGAGGAAGCAGGATGAGCAGTAGCATGCATGTGTGTTTATTGTTTTCTTCTTCTGGCTGTGGATGTAATGTAGCCACTTTTCTCAAGCTCCTACAGCTGTAACTTCCCTGACATGATGAACTAAAACCTGGAAAGGTAAGCTAGATAAACACTTTCTCCCTTAAGTTGCCCTTGTCAGAGTATTTTATTCCAGCACCAGGAAAAGAAACTAATAAAGGAGGAATTGCTGAGGACTAAACCCACAGCCTCCTTCATGCTGGGCATGCACTGTCACTGAGATGCACTGAGCAAGTTTTTGAGAACTACCAGTTCTGTGACTCACTAATAGATTGGAAGTGAGCCAGATGATCTAGGCATGGTGCTTTTCAATTATTTCCACAATTATTTTCATAGTAGGATTGTAATGTAAATGTATGTGTGTGTGTGCTTTATTGCTTACATTATTCTAGTTTGGGGAATTAGATGTTATTTCAGTTTTGTTCCTGATTTTCTTTGTCTAGTTATTGTTTAGTTCCTTTGAGAACTGCTTAATTTCTGCCACTACAAATTTCTTAAAGCTCATCCTGTATATTTTTTGCTCATGTCCTAAAACCAGCTATTTATCCAAGAATCCCTAATCACTATTATTAAGAAATAGACTATAGAAATCAAAATTGTGAGCACTGGGTGTGCCATATTGCTATTGGGTTGCACTTTCAATGTTCATTGCAGTCTTCTTCTTAGTTTATCCTTCATTTCTTATTCTTAATAGTGAGAAACATGACTCCATTATATATAATTTATATACTTATGTGTTCAATTACAGTATATTGTTAAGTTGTTCAAGATTTTGTCCCATAGTGGTTTGAGAAACAGGTTTGCCAGTTAAAGTACACTGTCCATATGTAGCTGTTTTTGCTGTTAGCCATACATTTTAAAGACAAAAAACATTTTCTAAAATTTCTTAATTAGCTCCTTTGTCCTACACCTTTTACAAAGGTTATGTAATAATAAACTTATGTGATACTTTGAATGCAAATGGCACTCACAAACTCATAGGGAGTGGCATTATTGGAGGTGTGGCATTGTGAGAGTAGGTGTGGCCTTATTGGAGGAAGTGTGTCACAGGGGGTGGGCTTTGAGTTTTCAGATGCTCAAGTCTGGGCCAGTGTCACTTACTCTTCTTGCTGCCTTCAGATCCAGATGTAGAGCTCTCAGCTACCTCTCCAATACCATGTTTCCCTGCATGTTGCCATGCTTCCAGCTGTGATGATAACGGACTAAATGTCTGAAGTATAAGCCAGCCTCAATTAAATGTTTCCTTTAGAAGAGTCCTCTTAGTCATGGTGTCTATCCACAGCAATAAAATCCTAGCTAATTATAGAGCACCTGATGAATTTTGTTTTTATTTGTAAAAGATTTTTTTCAGGTTTTGACAAATGCACTTTCTCCTCTAGCTTAGACACTGGTTTCATCATGCCAAAAGTTTTCCTGTGCATCTACCTTGTTTTTAATGTTCTTATATTTCCTACATGCATTTAATTATATTTTGATTATATTCACACTCCAATTCCTTTTACATTCATGTCTTTTTGTCTTTTTTACTAGAAAATGGGTTTTTATTTCAGTTCTCAGAGGCAGATTCCAGACCATCATAGCAAGGACACCATGGTGGAAGGAACTTGGTGTAGCTAATCACATCTATAATCAAGAGGAAAGAAAGGTAAATACATGAATGCCTGTCTCCTGGTGCTGAACTAGCCTTCTCCTCCTTAAACCATAACCACCTACCTGATGTATATTTGAAAAAAAGAACTTTCCCATCCTGTAAGCTATCTCTTCATTTTGATGTTTGTCTTCCTTTCTGTCCAAATCATTTTATTCGTTTGTTTCATATGCTCCTACTTGTCAATTTTGTGGATTATTTTGTGTACCAAATATAGTCCCTTTCAGAAAGTATTTGTCTGTGCCTATATCTTGAAGTATTTTGCCCATTTTTTCCACTAGAAGTTTCAAAGTTTCTAGTATTACCTTCAGGAATTTGCACTGTTTTTTAGTCTAGGATGAGATATAGAAAGTAAATATGAGAATTGATAGTTTTATTTTTGTATGTGTGTATCACTATCACTACACCATTTGTTGCTGTTTCTTTTTTTCACTACCATATGTGTTTTGACATAGTCATCAAAAACTAGGTGTCTGCAGCTCTGTGGATTTATTTGCAGGTCATTGGTCTATGTGTTTGTTTGACTGTATTTACCATTTTTTTTGCTTATAATTGCTTTGGCCATCTATTTTCACCAAATAAGGCTTTCAGTACCAGGACTGGGTTCCATTAAATTGAGTTGTTGGTCAAGGGGTACATGGAAATTCCCAAATAATGTAGGCTGATGCTAAGGCAAAGATTGTTCTCTGCAAACTAACAGTAGCGCCCCATTGCCAAAGACAATGTCACATAATTCATTGAGCAAGGAGAAGTTGAGCTGGTGCCTACATGAAGCCTTCACCCCTATATTCTAGTCGCTTTGGTGTGGGAAGACACTCCACAGACTGCTAAAAGAGAAATGTAAACACAAACACAGAACTAAATCCCTTGATATACAATCTGTCCTGTCTGCAAGATAAGCTGGTTTAACCAATGGTGGCACAAAGCTTGTGGGAAGAACTGAATAATAGTTGGTTTTACTTAATTCCTATTCCATGACATGGAACCCATATCCAATACTGCTTGGGTAACCAAGATCCAGATAGTAGATATCCTAGGGACATTGGATAAAACCAAACATTACTGCTCTAAAATATAAAGTAATAATAAAATGACTCATAATGATATTCTGTTACACTCATAGATTATTGCTTTATTCAGCTATCACAGAAGCTTCCTCCTCCAGCAGATGGGAAAAAATGCAGAGGCCAACAGTCAGATATTTTGGACACACACACATACACATACACACACACACACACACACACACACAAACACACACAGAGAGAGAGAGAGAGAGAGAGAGAGAGAGAGAGAGAGAGAGAGAGAGAGAGAGAGAGAGAGAGCGCCCTTGGAACACATAGCTCTAAATAAGATGTCTCCATCATTCCTCCTCTTCAAGATCAGTGAACCCTGTAGAACTCCTCAGAAGAGGAAGAAGAAAGATCATGAGACCCTGAGGGGGTGAAGGACACACACAGAAAGCCAAAGCCCTCCAAATCAACATGAGCCAGGCTCATATGAACACACAATGACTGAAGCAGTTAGCACAGGAACCACAAGTGTCTGCCCCTGGTGCTCTGCATATATACATTATAGCTTTCAGTTTAGTGTTATTATGGGCCTACTGAATATATGACGGAGTGGATCTCTGATTCTTATGCCTTCTCTTTGGGCTCTTTCCCTTCTGTTTGTTTGCCTTGTCCAGCTCAAAGTGATGATTTTGTTTTACTATATTTTATTTTGCCGTCTTTGGTTGTTTTCTCTTAGAAACCTGCTCTTTTCTAATGAGAGACAGAAGTGGAGTGGATCTGGAGGTAAGGTGAGGTGAGGTGAAGTGAGGTGAGGTGAGGAGGAACTGGGAGGAGTAGAGGGAGGGGAAACCATAATGGGAACATATTGTATGAGAAAAGAATCTATTTTCAATAAAAGGAAAAAATGAAAAAAAAAAAAACGACACATCTAACAATGATCACATCTTGAATGTGTTTTACAATACGACTTAACTTTCAGGTGTTTATGAACAGTACAACTCAGGAAACCTTAACATTGTCAGTATTTTACGTATCTTCATTAAAGTACTAGTTTTAAATTTGCTTTGAAGTGAAGACTAGTAAAGCCAAAGCATCCTTACTGTTTTTTGTTTGTTTGTTTTAAGATTGGTTGGCTATACTGGGTCATTTGTGCTTCTGCATGAATTTTAGAGTTGATTTTCCAGTTTTGTGAAAAAAGTCATTGGAATTCTGATGGAGTCATTGAATCTGTTAATGACCATAGCCATTTTTTTCCCTGTATCAATTCTGCTGATCCATGAGCACAAATATCTTTCCATCTTTCATGGTTTACTTCAAGTTCTTGAAACTATTGAGAATGAGATATTTTTCCTAACAGGATGGATTCCTTTTTAGCTGCCATTCATTCATGTATTCGCCACAACACTTTTTCTTTCCATTACTCACTCGAATGAATCTGTCTTTCTTCCTCTTATGTGTGTAGTATTCCTTTAGTTAACTTCTGTTGTGCTGACTTTAATGCTCTTGAAGAGCCTTTGTTTGTGCATGCCTTGAAATATCCCTATTTTTTTGCCAACTTCAAAAGAGCATGCCTGGATTACTTAATATTGGCTTTTATTTACTTTCAAGGCTTGAAATAGATTATTCCATGCTTCTTTGGACAATAGCAGTTGACATGTCAATGTGGATGAGGGAAATCTAGATAGACCTCATTCCTAGATGAAGAGGTACAGGCAGTAGAGTTACAGGTAATGAACAGCTGCCGAGAGATTCAGTGTTCTCCAGGGACAAACACCTGATAGGCAACATTAAATGGACTCAGAAAATTTTATCTATCTGTCTATCATCTGTCTGTCTGTCTGTATGTATGTATGCATCTGTCTATCATCTATCTAACTTATCTATCATCTGTATGTATATATACATCTATCCATCTCTCTTCTATCTATCTGTATGTATGTATGCATCTATCTATCTATCTATCTATCTATCTATCTATCTATCTATCTATGTCACAATACTGGAAGAAGCCATGAATTTGAGGAGGGGATTAATATCTGAGGAGTTAGTGAGGAGAGAGGGATGGGTAAAAATGGTTCAAATAGAGTACTCATGTATGAAAATCCCAAAAGCACTATGCCTCTGTTGAATATGTATACATGTTATTCTTTTTAGGTGCTCCAAACCTTTATAGTATTATAACTATTTATGTGACATTTACATTGTGCCAAATACTCTAAGTAATTGAAAGAATGTGAAGTTTTTTGGAGGATGCACACACATTTTATGGAAATATCATGCCACTTAATATCAAGGACCTCAGCATTTGGGATTTCCACATGAGTAGGGGTCCTGGAACCAATTCCTACAGCTACCAATTGATGACTACATTAAGTATACTTTTTCTTATATATGCACACTTAAGGTACAGCTTAATTTATACATTATCTAAATTAAGGAAAAAATTTAAAATAACCAGTAGAATAATTATAAGACTATACCATTATACAAAAGGTTACTTAATTTATTCTTTTTTAAGAGAATCAAACCAAATATCAACATTTTCAAAAGAAAAGTTCACTGCTTGAAGCTGTAAAAAATGAAATCAAGGAAAAGTGGGGACTGCTGTACTGATTCTGTTTATCCTCAAATAAATGCACTGGTCTGGAAAGCTTATTTCACATATTTGGTACAAGCTTGTAAACAAAAACGCTTCTCTTGCATGTTTTACTTGTGATGAAGCTGCCACCCCCAAGGTCTGAAAGGCTCTTTCGAGCATAAATGTACTTCATTTTTAGGGCCTCCAAAATAGGAGACAGCAAACTCTGATTCAAGAAGACTCCTTTCCTGGTATCTAACCAATACAAGCAGATTTGAATTAGAATATTTTGAAGTTTCATCAAACTCAATATTCATTCTAGATACCATTTCCCCCCATTTCTTAGTGATCATTTTCTACCCTTTAAAATTTTAGTTCTCAACCTGTGAGTCATGACCCTTTTGGGAGATTGACTGACCCTTTCATAGGGGTTGTATATCAGATATCCTGCATGCCAGATATTTACATTACGATTCACAACAGTAGCAAAATTATAGTTATGAGGTAGCAACAAAAATAATTTTATGTCTGGGGCATCACCACTACATGAGGAACTGTATTAAAAGGTTTCAGCATTAGGGAGGTTGAGAAACAATGCTTTGATGTATATGTATTAGTTTGATTTTTCAAATCAGTGTGTACCTTACCCAGTCTATTCCTTATTTTCTCAGATATTTCACTAGATGTGTAATATATCATATAATCAAGTGTCTGAGAGTCTCAGTCTGGAAGTAAAGGTTGCATATTCTGTCTCTGGATATTGGTAGCAATTTCCCTGTTTTAAGCAAGAATCTCTTTTTTATTGTTTTTTAGATAGTGCATATACATAGTCAAAATAAGGCTTTTGTTCTCAGTCTGTAAAAATGAGTTATTAAGGACTTTGAGAATAATATTCCGCTGTATTTTTATTAGATGGTAGGACTGAAATACTCAGGTTTCTGGTATTGAATCAGTCAAGGCACTCAACATTTGCAAAAATGCCTCAGGCATAATTTCTCATCATATGGTTACATGCTGAATCTAGCAGCTTTCAGCAATACTCATCGATTTGCTTTCTAGAAAGTTTGACCTTCATTTCAAAAAATTTTTAAAGTCAAGATAGTTGGTAGGGAATGTTGGAAAATATCAACTACCTTCAAAATAAGCCTTATTCTTTTACTTGAAAGTTACTTTTTTGCCTTATACTTGTCATTTTTCTCTATTTGAGTATGAGTTTTTTTTACATGACATATATTCAAGGTTCAGTCACATTATGTGCACAATGCTGCCACTGAATGAAAACTTAGAGGTATCAGAAAATTAGAACTGGGGAAGGAAAGATGCCTCAGCAGTGAAGAGTGCTTATCATTCTAGTAGATGACCTGGATTGAGTTCCCAGAATCCACACCAGGGTACTCACAACCACCTGTAATTCCAGATCTAAGGGATCTGAGACCATCTGACCTCTGAGGGTACTTACATTCATATACATAAATTCATATAGGCATACATATACATAATCAATAAACAAATAAGTACATCTTTAAAAAAGAAAGAAAAGTTAGAACTGGAGAAGGTCTGAGAAGATGGTATAGTTGGTAAAACACTGCATTATAAGCATGAGAGAAGACCTGAGTTCATAATCCTAGACTCAACATAGGAAGTTGGTGCAGTGGCACATGCTGGTGATCTCACTATTAGTGAGGTAGGAGGTGGAGACAGGCAGATTTCTGGAAACTCATGGGTCAGTTAGCATGGCATATGTGAAGTTATAGGCTGATAAGAGACCCCATCTCACACAAAAAGTGGAAGGATTCTGAGGACTGACACATCAGGTTGTTTGTTAATTTCTGCAAGTCACTGTGCACGTGAATACCTACCAACACACATATACATAAACATTTCATACACTTACAAAAGAATCACATATTACATTAAAAAGAGGAAATAGTAGGAGTACAATGGATTGTGATGGAGGAATAGGAAAAATGTGGGGCTTAGAGGAGGTCAACTAAAACTAAAACAGTATGGATAAAAGTATAGGAACTTATTACTTTACAAACTAATTGTCTTAATTACTTTTCTATTGTTGTGATAAGACACCATGACCAAGGCAACTTATAAAAGAAAGAGTTTAATTTGGGGCTTATGGTTTCAGAGGGTTAGAGTCCATGACTTTCATAGCAGGAAACATGGAAGCAGGCAGACAGTGATGGCACTGGAGCAGTAACTGAGAGCTCACATCTTCAGCCACAATCATGAGGTAGTGAGAGCTAACTGGGAATGGTGTAGACTTTGGAATCTCAAAGCCCGCCCCTAGTGACACACCTCCTCCAACAAGGCCACACCTACTAATTCTTCTCAAAAAGCCTTACCAGCTTGGTATCAAATATTCAAAACATGAGGCTGTGGGGGCTACTCTCATTCAAACCACCATACTAGCTTAAACAAACCTTTTAAAAAGTTTAAATGAAAGGACTCTGCATGGGTGGATAATGATGCTCACAGAAAGCTCTGATACAAAATGTAGGATACTTCCTTATGAAGCTTCTTTCCGTCTGGCAAGTATTCATAATGTTGAAAGGTGCTATGTGCGCTGCTGGAGGATATATAGTCATCAATGGTCTTCCCAGTAGTGGACTCTGAATGGTACAATACCAACCTGCTAGGCAAGATATGTCAATTCGTTCAATAGTGGTATTGTTATTATGGTAATAATCACCTGATTTCTGATTGAATTTGAAGCCCTCTCTACAGGATGTATAAATCTGATCAAAGCCCATGGTTGGGGAGATCATAGGCCTTAGAGGGGAACATACTACCTATGTTTTGTTAAATGAACATATAATCAAACTATCCATTAAATATTTATGTTTATGCCTGTAGACAAATGTTTCTGTCAGTCTGGGTCAGAAAAACTTCTTTTTTTGCAGTAGGTGATGGTTAAACAGTGATTCATTTGCTGAGAATAAGTGACTGCTGAGTGCTCAGCCTTAAGTGGGAAAGTTATATTATTCCTTCCACAGCCCAGAGAACACTGTGGACAAGGGGGTGAAAATACAAGTGTCACAGGATAGAAAGGAGTGCTATGGAATACTGTGTTCTGGATATGATGAAGCCACTGCCATCATCACTACATCTCTTGCCACCTGAAAAAGACCTGCACAGAAAAGGCAAGGAAGTAGAAAGAGAACTATTTGGAAAAAAGAATGAGATCAACTAGACTAGGAATGGCTTAAAAAGGTAGTGAAGTATGAATATGATCACAATACAATGAATACTTGTCAAAAGTTTTTAAACAAATAATTAAAAATAAGGGAAAGTTTTAGAGTAGGAACTATGTTTTAAATCACTCATTCATTGTGGATCTTCTGTAAAGACTGAGAAAGTGTTTGCCCTACTTGACATCCAATATCATTAGAAGCATTAGAGATGTTTATGGGAAGATGCCTTAGAAACTTAAGTACTCTAGAAATGCAAATTATTATTATATAATGGGTTGACCAGGCTGCAATAAACTCCATAGCAAAATAAGGAAAATTTCATGCAGGCAGATGACACAAATTAGACATATCCACAGCTGTCACTGAACTTGACAGCAAAGAGAATATAGAAGTAGGGACTGCCAAGAAAATATTGAGTCAAATTAATTATTAATTGTAAGGTATGTGTGAAATGTTTGATTTTGAATTACTGATGGGTAGATCTCATGGATGTCAAGGCAGAAGGCCATCTTGCCCCACTAAAATTGAAAGGAGATTGGAGAAAGAAGAAATATTCATTCCCCAGGCCTCAGAACTCAGTAAAACCCAAAGGAAATCAGGTAGATGTGTGAAATGATATTTTAATGTATATTTAAATATCTAAAAGTCTCTGTGAAGGTTGAGATTACAAATACAAATGAGATAAAATATTTTCCTTGGAAGGAAATATTCAAAAGGTGGCAGCATCAAAGAAAGAAATACTAACCTCAAATATGCAGATTTTCTTATGTAAGAGCAATATTTAAAACTACGCCATACAAAATAGCTAATTCATGGTAAAAGTAGACTTGAGGTATATTATTCAAAACTAATGTTAACGTTTAATTAGAGTACTGACAAAGACATGTGTGTAGGACTGAAAAAGTACTGGTGTGGAGAAATTTATACTGATACTTCTATGTCGTGTCACAGCCAGTCTCTTGTAGCAAAAACTCAGAGGTTACATGATACAACCTTGAGCATTATTTTATCAAAATTAGAAATTTCATCCAGGATAAAGATTTCTTTGCCATTTTAATCAACATTGGTATATGGCTTTGCAGGTCCTTCATGTGTCTTTGTATCACAAACACAGATATTGGACTATTTTTGAGATCACAAAAGAACTTCCATTAAAACATTACTTCTGCAGGACTCTATAAGTTGTTTTAAAAATGTACCTTATTAAGGTATGCTTGATATGTGAAATCTCTAAATGTATAATGTATACAGTTTAATGAATTTGGGGATATATCATTAAGTGGTTCCACCGAATAGTTTTGAGCATTTTAACATGTGATCCCCAGTTGCTAGAATTCTATGGAAAGGACTAGAAGGTGTGTCCTTGCTGGAGGAAGTGAGTCACTGGGAAAGGCTTTGAGATTTTGAAAGTAATATGCCATTCCTAACTTGCTTTCTGCCTCCTGCTTGTGGTTCAAGATGTGACATCTCAGCTGCTGCTCCAGGTTCTTGCTCTCAGATACCCCCACCCTACCATCATGGAGCTAACCCTCTAAAACTATAAGCACGAAAATAAACTTTTTAGGTTGTATTCATCATAAAACACATCCATCACCTCCCAAAAGTTCTTCACTCCATTTACAAATATAATCTCTCTCTTTTTTTCTCTCTATCCCTTTATGATTTACCACTTTTTAAAACAATATCAAACTCCTTTCTTAGCAAATTTTAACAGACAAATAGGCATTGTTTTGTATGCTAGACTTCTAGAACATTTTCAATGTGCATAACTAAAACTTTGTACCCTTTGTCAATCACCTTCCTCTCTTCCCCCTCTGTAATGCCTTGGCAAATGCCATTCTATCCTCTGCTTTTGTGAGTTTGTCTATATAGGTTCTAAGTTTGAGAGACAAGGTGTGATATTTATCTTTCGGAGTCTGGCTTTCTGTGTTAAACATAATGATTTACAGTTACATCAATTTTTATACAAATACCATCATTTCATCTTTCTTTGTGACTTACTGAATAAGTTCACCATATATATATATATGTTCACCATATATATAAGTTCACCATATATATATATATATGTATATATATATATATATATATATATATATATATTATAATATTTCCTTTATCCTTTGATCTCTTGATGGATGAGGGTGTTACCATTTTTCAGCTGGGGTGTTTCTATTTCTCAGCTGTGTTGGTCAGGGTTGTCTGGGGTATCAGAACTTAAAGAATGACTTTCTTTCTCTTTCTACACACACACACACACACACACACTATGGGAATTTGTTAGAATGATTACTGGCTGTGGTTCAGCTAACAGCTAAACCAACAATGGCTGCCCCTGACCAGAAGGCACCAAAATCCAATAACTCTTCAGTCCACAAGGTTGCATGTTTCAGCTGGTCTTCATTAAAGGTCAAAATCTAAAAGGAATAGGTTGTAATGGCAGTAAAGGAATGGACTTACTAGTGAGGGGAGAACAAGGAGAAAGAGCAAATATTTCTTCTTCCTTGTCCTCATATAGGCTTCCATCAGAAAGTATGGCATAAGAACTACATCTATCTGGTTGATAGTGGCTCATAATTTAATCCCAGCATTCAAGAGCCAGAGGCAGGTGGAGCTCTATGAGTTTTATGCCAGCCTGGTCTATAGAGTTAGTTCTAGGATAACCAAGGCTACACAAAGAAACCCTGTTTTTAAAAAATAAAAGGATCTACATTAAAGGTATGTTTTCCAAACTCAAAGATCCAGATTAGAAATAGATCTTTCCCACTCTTCCATCCCCCTCCACTGCCCTGACCTCTGTTGAAGTGAATGTCCCCTCTTCTCCTGCCTGACTCCTGCCCAACTCCCGCCATCACCCCTTGAATCTCTCTGGGCCAGGGCCTGACAAAAAGTGGACCCACCCAGACAGGGAGGACATCCCTGAGTTGGGAAACACCTCACTCTTCTTTCCTCCTCAGCCTTGACCTCTGCTGAGCCCTGACCTCTGCTGAGGGAGGGGAATACCAGGAGATACAAGACCATCCAGAGCTGCAGACACTGCTCATACACCACCAGATGACAAGAGGAGACAGAGAGACCCCACCTGCACCAATTGGAAGAAGACATGGGAAGAAGACAGAATAAGAACACACTCAACAACAGAAAGACCAATATGACACAACCAGAATATAGGGATGCCAAACCACCAAGATCTAAATAGTACAACACAGAAGAAGAAGAAGAAGAGCCAGACCATAAAACTACTTTATGAAGATGATAGAGTCCCCTAAAGAGGAAATGAGAAAATCTCTTAAAGAAATAGAAGAAAAACAAACAAAAAAATATTCTAGAAATAAAGAATTCTCTTAAAGAATCTAAAGAAAGCCAAGAAAAAACAACAAAACAAGTGAAGGAAACAATTGAAACAGTTCAAGGCATGAAAGCTGAACCAGAAACAAGAAAACACAGAATGCTTGAAATAGAAAAGCTGAATAAAGAATCAGAAACTAAGGATATAAGTATAACTAATAGAATATAAGAGATGGGAGAGAGAATCTCAGTTGTTGAAGACTCGCTAGAGGATATACAGTCATCAACCAAAGAAAATCTCAAGTCCAACAATTCCCTAACACAAAATATCCAGGAAATATGGGACACTGTGAAAAGGCCAAACCTAAGTAATAATAGGTATAGAAGAAGGTGAAGAAATAGAGCTCAAAGGTACAGAAAACATATTCAACAAAATCATAGAAGAAAAGTTCCCTAACCTACAGAAGGATATGCCTATGAAAGTACAAGAAGCTTACAGAACACCAAATAGACTGGACCACAAAAAGAAGTCCCTTTACCACATAATAACCAAAACACCAAACCTATATAATAAAGAGAAAATATTAAGAGCAGCAAAGGAAAAAGGTCAAGTAACATATAAAGGCAGACCTATCAGAATCACACCTGACTTCTCAATGGAAAATTTGAAAGCCAGAAGATCCTGGATAGATGTTCTACAAATACTAAGGGAACATGGATGCCAATGCAGAATACTGTGTCAAGCAAAGCTTTCAATCACTATAGAAGGAAAAAACATGATATTCCATGACAAAACCAGATTTAATCAATATATATCCACATATTCAGCCCTACAGGAAGTTCTGGAAGGAAAACTCCAACCCAATGAAGATAACTATACTCACAAAAACATAGGAAATATATAATCCCAGTTTACAAAACAGGAAAAGAAAAAGGAGGGTGAAATCTACACATAATGATACCACCAACAATAAATCCAAAACAAACAAGAACCAACGATCAAAGGCCATTAACATCCCTCAATATCAGTGGTCTTATCCTGCCTATAGAAAGATACAGGCTAATAGAATGGATACGAAGACAGAATCCATCCTGATGCAGCATACAGGAAATAAACCTCAACTTCAAATTCAGGTGCTACCTCATAGTAAATGGTTGGGAAAAGACTTTACAATCAAATGGACCCAAGAAACAAGCTGGTGCAGCAATACTAAAATCTAACAAATTAGAATTCAAACAAAAATCAATCAAAAGAGATGAAGAAGTGCATTTCATACTCATCACAGGAAAAGCCCACCAGGATGAAGTCTCAACCCTGAACATCTATGCCCCAAATATGAAGGCACCCACATTTGTAAAAGAAACATTACTAAAGCTCAAACCTAACATTAAACCACACAAAATTATAGTAAGAGACTTCAACACCCTGCTCAACACTAGACAGGACCACCATACATAAACTAAACACAGAAACAAAGGATCTAACAGAAGTTATGACCCAATTGGGATTAACACACTTATAGAAAATACCATCCAAACACAAAAGAATATACTTTCTTCTCAGCACCACATGGAACCTTCTCTAAAATTGACTATATACATGGCAACATAGCAAACCTCAACAGATAAAAAAAAGAACTACCCCCCTGTATCTTAGCAGACCACCATGATTTAAAGTTATAATTCAACAGCAATTTGCAGAAAACCTAGAAACTCATGGAAATGGAATAACATCCAATTGCACCATTCCTGGGTCAAGGAAGGAATAAAACAAGAAATTAAAGACTTCATAGAATTTAATGAGAATGAAGACACAACATACCCAAACTTATGGGAAACTTTGAAAGCAGTACTAAGAGAAAAGTTCTTAGCACTAAGTGCCCACATGAAGAAACTGGAGAATAGTCACACTAGAGAACTGATAGAATGACTGAAAGCTTTAGAAAAAAGAAGCAAACTCATCATGGAGGAGTAGATGCCAGGAAATAATCAAACTGAGGGCTGCAATCAATGAAGTAGAAACTATGAAAACCTTAGAAAGAATCAATAAAACAAATAGTTGGTGATTTCAGAAAACCAACAAGATAGACAAAACTCTAGCCAAACTAACCAAAAGACAGACAGACAGACAGACAGACAGACAGACAGACAGACAGACAGAAAGAGAACGCTAATTAACAAAATCAGAAATGAAAAGGGGGATATAACAACAGACACTGAAGAAATCCAGTTCATACTTTGAAAACCTGTACTCCACAAAATTTGAAAATCTAAAGGAAATGAACAATTTTCTGGATACATATCACTTAAAAATTAAATCAACAACAGATAAATAGTTTAAATCAACCTATAATCCATAATGAAATAGAAACTGTCATCAAAAGTCTACCAACCAAAAAAAGGCCCAGGGCAGATGGCTTCACTACAGAATTCTACCAGAAATTCAAGGAATAGCTAAGAACAATACTCCTCAAAGTATTCCAACAATAAAAGCATAAGGGTCATTGCCAAACTCGTTATATGAAGCTTCAATAACCTTGATACTCAAGCCACACAAAGACACAATTAAGAAAGAGAACAATAGACCAATATCCCTTATGAACATTGATGCAAAAATATTCAATATAATATTGGTGAATCGAATCCAAGAACACATCAGAAAAATCGTCAACTATGATCAAGTAGACTTCATCCCAGGGATTTAAAGATGGTACAACATATGAAAATCCCTCAATGTAATCCACTATATACACAAACTGAAAAAAGAAATACTACATGATCATCTCACTAGATGCCGAAAAAGCCTTTGATAAAATCCAACATCCCTTTATGTTAAAGATCTTGGAGAGAACAGAAATAACAGGAACATATCTAAACATGATAAAAGCAATATACAGCAAACCAACAGCCATCATCAAACTAAATGGAGAGAAACTCTAAGGGATCCCTCTAAAATCAGGAACAAGACAGGGCTGTCCACTCTCTCCATATCTCTTCAATATTGTACTTGAAGTTCTAGCTAGAGCAATAAGACAAGAAAAGGAGATCAAAGGGATACAAATTGGAAAGGAAGAAGTCAGACTTTCACTATTTGCAAATGATATGATAGTTTACATAAGTGACCTGAAAAACTCTACCAGGGAACTCCTACAGCTGATAAACAACTTCAGCAATGTAGCAGGTTACAAAATTAAGTAAAAAAAAATCAGTATCCCTCCTATATACAGATGATAAATGCAATGAGAAAGAAATCAGAGAAACATCACCCTTCACAATATCCACAAGCAACATAAAATATCTTGGGGTAATGCTAACCAAAAAAGTGAAAGACCTGTACAGTAAGAACTTTCAGTGTTTAAGGAAAGAAATTAAAGAAGACACCAGAAAATGGAAACATCTCCCATGCTCTTGGATAGGGAGAATCAACATAGTAAAAATTGGAATGTTGCCAAAAGCAATTTACAGATTCAACGCAATCCCCCTGAAAATCCCAACACAGTTATTCACAGGCCTTGAAAGAACAGTACTCAATGTTATATGGAAAAACAAAAAACCCAGGATAGCGGAAAACAACTCTGTACAATAAAGAAACTCTTAGAGGCATTACCATCCCTGACTTTAAGCTCTATTATAGAGCCATAGTCCTGAAAACAGCTTGGTATTGGCACAAGAATAGACAGATGGACCAATGGAGTCGAATTGAAAACCCTGATATTAAGCCACACACCTATGAACATCTGATTTTTGACAAAGAAGCTAAATCTATAAAATGGAAAAAAGAAAGCATCTTCAAAAATTGGTGCTGGCACAACTGGATTTGGACATGTAGATGATTGCAGATAGATCTATATCTATCACCACACACAAAACTCAAGTCCAAATGGATCAAAGACCTCAACATAAATCCAGGCTCACTGAACCTTCTAGAAGAGAAAGTGGAAGATACTCTTGAGCCAATTGGTACAGGAGACTGCTTACTGAACATAACAGTAGTACAGACATTGATATCTACAATTAATAAATGGGACCTCCTGAAACTGAGAAGCTTCTGTAAGGCATAGGATGCAGTCAGTATGTCAAAACGACTACCAACAGAATTGGAAAAGATCTTTACCAACCCCACCTCTCACAGAGGTCTGAGATCCAAAATATACAATCAACTCAAGAAGCAAACCACCAAAACACCAATCAATGAAATTAAAAAGTGTGGTGCAGAACTAAATAGAGAATTCTCAACAGAGGAATCTGAAATGGCTGAAAGACACTTAAGAAATTGCTCAAAATCCTTAGCCACCAGGGAAATGCAAATCAAAACAACTCTGAGATACCATCTTACATCGGCAAAATGGCTAAAATCAAAAACACCAATGACAGTTTATACTGGAGAGGATGTGGAGCATGAGGAACATTCCTCCATTGCCGGGGAGTGCAAACTTGTACAACCACTTTGGAAATCAGTATGGCGGTTTCTCAGGGAAATGGAAATCAGTCTACCTCAGTAATTTCTCTCTTACGCATATACCCAAAGAATGCACATTCATACAATAAGTACATATGTTCAACTATGTTTCTAGCAGCATTATTTGTAATAGCCAGAACCTGGAAGCAACACAGATGCCCCTCAACTGAAGAATGGATAGAGAAAATGTTTTACATTTACACAGTGGAGTACTACTCAGCAGAAAAAAGCAATGGAAACTTAAAATTTGCAGGCAAATGGATGGAACTAGAAGAAACCACCCTGAGTGAGGTAACCCAGTCACAAAAAGACAAATATGGTATTTACTCACTCTTATATGAATTTTATACATAGAGCAAATTATTACCAGCCTACAATCCAAAGAACTAGGAAACAAGAAAGACTCTAAGAGAAAAATGCATGAACCCCAGAGAATGGGAAGGGGTAGGATCTCATGAGCTAATTGGGAGCATGAGGGTAGGGGAGAGGGAGCTGGCAGAATGACAGGGGGAGAAGAAAGGCAGAGTAGGAAATCGAGGAACAGAAAGGTTAAGTAGGGGGAAGAATTGAGGATAGCAGGATGAGAGATACCATAACAGAGGGAGCCAATATTGGTCCTATATTGGCACTAGGGAGATTTCCAGAAATCTACAAGGATTACACCTACTGACAATCTAGGCAATGGTGGAGAGGCTACCCTAAATATCCTTCCCCTATAATGAGACTCATGACTGCCTTATATGCCATCCTAGAGCCCTCATCCTTTGGCTGATGGAAGCAGAGGCAGACACCCACATCTATACACTTAACTGAACTCTGGAACCCAGTTGCAGAGAGGGAGGAATGAAGATCAAAGGGGCTTGGACCAGGCTGGTGAAACCCACAGAAACCACTGATCTGAACAAGGGGGAGCACATGGCCCCTAGACTGATGTCTGGGAGGCCCACATGGGACTGCTCCAGTTCCCTGAATGTGGATGTCAATGAGGAGGCCTTGGCACTCTGTGGGGCCCCTGGTAGTGGATCAGTATTTATCCCTGGTGTAAGAAGGGACTTTGAGATCTCATCCCACATGGAGGGATGCTCTCTCAGCCTGGACACATCTAGGAGGGCCTAGGCTCTGCCCAGGATAATATCACAGACTTTGAGAAACCCCCATGGAGGGCCTTACCCTCCCAGGGGGGCATAGGGGGATGAGGTGGGGTGATGGTGGAGGGCTGGGATGAGGGGAGGGAGAAGTGATTGACATGTGAAAAAAGACACACACACAAAGGAAATAGATCTTCCAATTTCAAATTAAGCAAAAATCACTCACAGGTGTGCCCTTCTATTTTTGGGTTTTAGTTATGTCCAAATGTTGTCAAGTAGACAACCAAGAATAGCCATCACAGAAGCCAATGTATAAGTATCTCTGTAGTAGTATATGAAGTCTTTAGAGAATATGCCCAGGCATGATATAGTAGGAGTCTATGTTTAAATTTCTGAGAAACTGCCATACTAATCTTTATAGTATTCTGCAGTAGCTTACATTTCTATCAGCAACATTTAAGGGTTCCTTTACTGTCACATCCTTGCACACATTTGTTGTTTGTCTTCTTGATGATAAAATATACTGATTGACGTGGTATCGAATATTAAGATGGTTTTAATTTGCATTTTGGTGATGGACAAATATACCTAATCTTTTCTCAAACATTTATTGGTGTTTCTTCTTTAGAGAACTGTCTAGTCAGTTCAGGAGTCCATTTATTGATTGAATAATGACAGTTTGGGCATTTACTGTTCATGATTTTTTATCCTGGATAATATAACCCATGTATAAAATAAAAATAATCATACTTACTATTTGTTTTTTCCAACTCCCTTCAAATCCTATTCCAAAACACCCTCCTCCTAACTTTATGTCTTCTTTTTCTTTTTGGTAAACCACTAAGTCCAATTAGAGCTGCCCATAGGTACGTAGGTGTAGGGTCATATTCAGGAATACAGGAAACCTACCAGTGGGAACATCCTAAAGAAGAATGGTTCTCCATCCTTCAGCAACAACTGATTGACCTCAGTAAGGGGTGAGGGCTACAGTGCTCATCCTTCATATATGTAGGAATTTGGTTGACTTGATCTAATGCTTATCAGTGATGATGTTAACCTTACTCTTCTGGTTCAGATAATGTTTGCCATATTTCTTCCAGGTAAAATTATACTACTATATCCTTTGATAAGAAAATACGGAGGGAGGAATCTAATATGCACAGCCCATACCTAGAGATATGGGAGGTACAGACACATGGGGAAGGGCAGTGTGTTTGCCCACATCATGCAAAATTGGTCTGTGCTATGAAATCTAGTCATCAAGAAAGAAGTTTGCTTGTCAGTTTTGAGATTGATTTTGTTATGTTCTGTACTCAAAGTGTGTGGTGTCTTCAGTAATAAGGTCTTACCATGTAGTGACGGTAGGTAACAAAGTGCAATGGCAATATGCAGTGTTCATTTGGAGATCTTGGGAGCATATCTAACTACTAACTTTTCTAGAAGTATCCCATGCCTTTCACTGGGAATTTTCATAGTAATGCGTGTTTTCTGGGAGTGGTACTGTCCACCCATGCAGAGTAGTTCTTTTCAAAGTCTGTTTCTAATTTTTACTTTGAAACTAGTTTACAAACTAGAATATTTCCATATTGCTTTCCATACACCTATCCTTTGGTTTAGCTTCCCCCAACCCCCAATTTTCCCTATACTCCCACCCCTGATTAAGTCTTTCAACCCCAAGCATTATTTCTTTATGTATTTTAAATATGAATCATCTGACCCAAGTGTAGCTGACAAAGATTATTACTATCCTATAGGCTAGCTCTTTGCTCTGGTGATTACTCCCAAGTATTTTATTCCTGTTGATGCTATTGTTAATGTAGTAATTTTCTTTCCTGTATGATTTATTGTATCTATTTTTCTCAAGATCTTCATATATTATACTATTGTGGATTCCTTTCCAATGTGGAAAAGAACATTTTCAAACCATTATATATTGGGAAAGGCTTATAAAAACTACAACCTTCAACAGAGACAGTTTCATTTTGTGTGAATCCTGAAATTAATACAACTTTGAAGCCTTCCTTTCCAAAAGAGAAATAGCAAATTTTATGCAACATTATGTAAAAAGCTAATTTATTAGGAAAATGTAGTTCCCCATGTAACTTAGGAAATGAGTATGGTCTATAAGACAAAAAGCAGAGGAAGTACACATAAAGTCTATACTTTATTTGATAAATTTGTTTCCCAAGGACAAATAATAAGTTTGTTTAATAAGTCTGATAATATATATATATATATATATATATATATATATATTTGAACAATTAAGTAAGTAGATGGGTAGCAAACTTCTCACTGAATAGGAAGTTACAGAGAAGCAAAGGAAGGAAGCTAGAATGATCCACATAGTAATGAATTCAATTTGGCAACCTCAGGATGAAGTCACATGTACCTTAATATAAACACAGATATCTCCATATAGAAATATTTGTAAGTAAGTATATATTAATTAGCATCAGTGTGGTTGTCTAAATATAACAACACTTCAATATCAGTAAGCTCACATAGAACAAAATATTTTGGCTTATAATATTATTCTCCAATAAAAGAATCTGGGTTTCCTTAGAGAAATGCTTGATAATAGAAGAAATGTGTCAAGATGATCTTGTAGCATATTGTAGTGAGGAACGGTAAAGAAATTGCCTTAGTCACTAATTTATTGCTGTGAGGAGATATCATGACCAAGGCAGGTCTTATAAAAGAAAGCATTTAATTCGGAACTTGCTTACAGTTTCAGAGGTTTAGTCCATTATCCTCATGACAGGGAACACAACAGCATGGCAGCATGCAGGTAGGCACTAGAGCAGTAGCTGAAAACTCTATCATGAACCAATAGGCAGAGAGACTCTAGGCTCTGCAAATGGCTTTTGACACATCAAAGCCCACCCCCAGTGGTACACGTCATTCAACAAGTCCACCCTTCCGAATCCTTTTAATCCTTTAAAGCATGCCACTCCCTGCTGACTAAGCATTCAAATATATGAAACAATGGGGTCATTCTTATTCAAAGCATCATAGAATTGCTATAAATGAAGGAAAATTCATGTATAAATCCTGTATATTGTGTGCAAATATTGTGCCCTTCCCCATGTGGCTGTATTGCCCGTATCTCTAGTTAGGGCTGCGCAGAGTGGTTTCCTTCTCCCACATTATCAAATTGAAGGGGAAATTATTGTAACTTTATAGCGACAAACACTACCTGCCTTTGGGTTTCTATTGATGTTAAGAGACACCATGACCTCAGAAACTCTTATAATGGAAAGCACTTAATTGGGGCTCACTTGCAGGTTCAGAGATTTAGTCCACTGTCATACCAGGAAGCATGATGGCACAAAGGCAGACATGGTGCTGGAGAAGTAGCTGAGAACTCTACATCTGAATCCACAGGCTGCAGGAAGAGAGAGTGACACTGGTCTTGACTTGAGCTTCTCAAACCTAAAATGCCACCCCCAGTGATATATACCAACAGGACTACACATACTGCAATAAGGCCACAACTCTGAATTTTTACAAATAGTGCTATTCACTAGGAGCCTAATTGGGGCATTTTCATTCAAACCACCACACTATCTGAAACAGAAGACTAAAGTTAACTTCATCTGTGATAAGTCATACACACAGCATGTATTCTTTATCTGATGTGATAGAAACGACATGGTATCTTTGCAGCCCTCCCCTTAAAATTTCTACAGTCTCAATCTATCTAATCATGAAAATTAAAAGACAAATGTTAGTTGTGGGACATTTTCCAAAATTCCTGACCAGTATTGCCTTGAAGTATGGAAGTCTTAAAAATGAAAGTCTGAGATACTGTCATAGTAAAGAGTTGCCTAAGAAAAATAAGCATAATAGGCTATCCTGGACATGACTCAGAACAGAAAAATATACTATGGAAAACTTAGAAAATCTAAATAAAATGTGGACATCAGTATATAATAGTCAGTATCAATATTAGGACATTAATGTTGGCAAATGTCCCATCCCAATATGTGATCCTAATATGAAGGGAATCTCCATGACCATAAGAGAATTGTTTTCATAGTTTTTGCAGTTCTTATACTGATTTACAATAATTTTAAAATATGGTATTGGTTTAAAACATAAGAGACCTGAAACATGAAAACACAGATGCAGGTAAACAATAACACTGGGGACAACAAATCACTGTTTTTCCAGGAACTTCTTGTAAAGCACAGGATAGATATGAGAGCTTGACTAAGGATACACTTAATGGAGAGACCTTTACAAGTATATATGAGGTCCTAGGTTCTATACCCCAAACTCCCCATGCCCACACAATAGATGAGTATTGGAGAAGCTGGCAGGCAATCCAGAAATGCCCATTGTTGTATGAGCAAACAACCATGTAATGTATTTTTTCTTTCTGTGTAAAGAAGTAGAAAATGTACAGCTTGCCAAGACAGAATTATTTTTAGGTAGTAACTACTCTGCTGCAGCCAAAAATTAATAGTTCTACCTCAAGTAGTGCTAGAAAGTACATTGCAGGCAGCTAGCCTAAACTTCATTTATGACCAGCTTTAAGGAAGTGGTATATCACTCACCTTGTGTTACTATACAAATTAGCTTAGATAAGCAGCATCGTATGAAGAGGAAATGTTTGCTTTGACACACAGGTTTGCAGGCTTCAGATTATGATTGATTGGCCCATTATTTTGGATCTGTATCAAAGCAACATCATCACATGATAGAAGGCTGTGATAGAACAAAGCATTCACCTTATGATGGGGAAGAAAAGCAGAAGGCGAGATAAGAAGTTAACCCAAATGCATTTCACTAGCTCCCACTTTTAGAAGCTTCCATCACCTGGCTAATATCTAATGCCACTGTAGCTGTTGTTTTCTCATCCTGCCTGGTCCTACAGCCACCTTGCCCATAATAAACACAAGAACACTATATTATTTATAAATCTGTTGGCCAATGTCTGGTGCTTATTACTGGCTAGCTTTCTCTCTTAATTATTAACCAATTTCTATTAATCTAAGAATTTCCACGTGGTGTCGACTTACTGTAGAATACATGGACCTGTTACTCCTTTGATGGCTATATGGCATCTTTCTCTTTTTTTGGTCTCTCTCTGCATACATTTCCCAGAATAGTCCTCATCTTCTAGTCCCATCTATCTTCCTGCCTCTATTGGCCAAACAGTTTTTTTTTTTTAATTTATCAACCAATAAGGGAAACATATATACAGAAGGACATCCCCCATCATGTCACCTTGGGTGGGCATCAAGTTCTTAAAATGTGGACCCTTTTAAGGCATCCAACACTGAAGCTATAACAATGTGTGAACACAAACCTTACTACAGTGTTTTGTCAACCTTCTCCAAAAAGAGAAATAGAAATTCTCTGACTAAGGGAGACAGAACAACCACCAGTATGTAAAGGTGAATAAACAGGTTCATGGATAAGAAGACAACACACTAAACATGTTAGGGCTCTACAAATTGCTATTTATTTTTATGCAATTCTTATCAAAACCTATCACATTCTTTACAGACACAATGTATTATTCATATATCTATATCTATCTGTCTGTCTGTCTGTCTGTCTGTATCTATCTATCTATCTATCTATCTATCTATCTATCTATCTATCTATATATATATATGGAGAGGTATGGGGCATAATCTTGCTAAGATAATTTTGAAAATTCAAAATAACCTAGGAAAATGCATTGTATCATGGTAAGTCTAAACTTTGGAATTGGAAAATTCAGCTCAAAATTTATCAGAGTTAAACATAAATGAAAAGCAATAGAACTTATGGGAGATAACAGGAGAAAATCATGAGACAAAGGACTTGGTGAAGAGTTATTAGTCTTGGCATTGAAAGCATGATCCCTAAAAGAAAAAGTCAATAACAGACATCTCCATAAGTTTAAAAAAATTTGAAAGTAGAGGCAGTGGGATCAGGAGTTTGAATATGACTGGAGCTATATAATAAGACAGTTTCTAAAAAACCTGACTGAAAACAAAAAACAAAAACACAACAAAACAACAACAACAAAAACTTAACTAAAACCAAATCCATACCTATATGACCAACCTACTAAACAAAATATTAAAATCTTTTGGCACTTGGGAGGCTACTGCAGGAAGAACAGAAGTTTGATGTCTAAATTATCCTGGGCTACTTAAGGAGAACTTGTCTCACAAACAAACAAACATTTTGCTCTCTGATGGCTCTGCCAATAAGATATCAAGGCAAACTACAGAAGGAAATATTTAAAGACCACATTATCAGAGAACACACACAGACACACACAGACACACACACACACACACACACACACACACACACACACACACACACACACACACACCTCCCCCCACACACAATAAATTGTTTAAATTTTCATAAATTTAACCCTAAAAAACCGGAATATGTAAAAGACACATAAAAAGAAGTCACTGGAAATAATATCCTAATGATACACATGCACATGAAAATATGTTCAATATTATTAACCATTATGAAAATACAAATAAGTTCTAGATTATCAATAACTAATAAATCCCCCTTCTATAAGTTCTACTCTACAGAACACTAACACAACCCTCCTGTTATCTGAGTAAGTTAGGTACTGGGTACTATTTGAGTTTTCTTCAAATCATTGCCTCCTGACTAGATTGCTGGAAGGAACAAAGTATTTGGAAGTGGACCTAACTTATGTTGTTACAATGAATTGCTCCTGCAATGCACAGTTTATATAATATCCTTGCTACTTGGTGCTGACAGCTGCCATTTCTGCAGCCACTTATCACTGAGTGCTTCATAGTCTTGAGACAAGATAGCAATTTACCTCAGGGGACACAAATGTACAGCATCCAGCAGCAAATAACAGTGCCATTCTTTCCCCATTCTTGCCCATGTACCTGAAGCACAGATACCAACTAGACAGTGCAAGTGGCATGAGCTCTGAGTATGCAAGCCTTCTGTTCGAGAACACACAACACAGGAATTGATAGCATTATAGTTCTTGAACTAGAAGAGATGTTAATTTTGGATCCTTTCTCCTAAATGCTTATGTAACTCGTAAGCTGTGTGTTGCTTACAAATGCAGTATAAAGACTCATGGAAAGTTTCCCCATACATAAGAATTCTATTCTAACAGCACAAAGCAATCAATAAAATAACCAGTTTTGGAGCTCAAAAACGTAGGGCACACGAGCCAGCCAAAGATGGCACTGAGCGGAAGTCAGATGGGCGAGTCCTAAGTTGTTTACAGAAAAAGATGACTGGTTGCCTAGATGGAACCAGATGAGATCACTGCATGAACAGCTGGTGTTTACTAGGTAAAGCATAGGGCACCTAGATGCATGATAGGCTGATGTCTAAAATCAGTGGCTGGCTGTTCTCCCACTCTGTGGGTTTTTTATTTTTTTATTTTTTGCTTTGAAAGATGCTTGCTATGGGACAATAAACGAGTTCCTGCTTGACTAGACTCCCTCTCTCCAGGATTCTGGGAGGCTGGGGATCAGGTGAGTAGCACACTTACCCTTCTTTGGACCCAGCTCAGCCTTCTGTGGTTGGGCCAATACCCTATAAGAAAGAAAACTCTGCTACACGATAATGCTTCAGGTGACTATGTGTGCCCTTTCAGGGTTCCCACATAGAGAAGTCTTGCTTCAATTTGTCACACAGTAGTGGAACTGTCAGTATGCAAGAACATACATGGCAAAAGGAGGCTAGAATCATTGCTTGTGTATTCTCTGTGATGTTTAAAAAACCCATTCTCATATTCTAGCTCCTACAATGCATCTTAAAAGATAGCTAAAGAAGGAATAAGCTAAATGTTATTGAGTGCCTCTTGCTTGCCAGCCCCATACTAGGCACATTGTTTAACTTAGCCTTTATAACAATTCTGTAAAGCAAAGTGTGTTTTATTACTCGAGTCCTCTGGAAGTGAGAGCCTTGGGCAAAGAGCAGAAAGTTAATACTTTATTTAGAAAGAGAATCCTCAGGGCAGCAGGATTAAGGGAAAATGTCAACAGGCTGAAAAGGCCAGAAAATGAAGAGACACACTGTCCACTGTCTCACAATAGCCTTGAAAAGACACCCCAGACTGCTCAGTAAATCTAACCCTGCCAAATGTGGGAAGGGAACTCTTTGAACAAGCTTCTGGGGACATTGCATTTGGAGAGATTCTACCTCAGAAACAAAGAGGGAAAAAGGCAGATGAATTCCTGCTGCCTGTCTTTGATGTCTTGTTGGTTGGCATTTTGCTCTGGGGATGGGCGGAAACTCCCTGAAACCTCAATATACCAGTTATATTGGAAGCTGCCTTTGTGATGTGGTAAATGTTGCTGAAGTAGTGACATGGCTGCAAGAAGCAAGCACTGCAGGCATGTGGCTTCCCAGCTCCAGATAATAGAACAATACAGGCTGACAGAAAGTGGCCTTATATCAATTGAGTCCTCTGAGAAGGCAGATGTTGAAATGGAATTAGGAGTTCATGAGGTTTATTGAAGAGGTAATGTCTGTGGAAGATGAGGAGAGAGAAAGCCAGGATCAGACAAAGAAAAATTTCAGACTGGGAATGCAGACCTGGCACCTGTGAAAGGGAAGAGGGAGGGAGTCAGAGGAGAGAGAGGCAGAGCTTTCAACCTCATTCATATCCCACAAAGCCTTGCCCAATCTCCCAGACAGAAAGGGCAAGCCTACCATATTCAGTTGATGACTGAGGCCCTCCAGGAAAGAGCACAGCCATCACTTCAATGCTAGAGAGCTGACAGCTGGAGAGTGTCAGCTAATTGTGATCTTTGTGGCCAATCACCAGGTCTTTTCTTAAAGCCCTCCCAGACCAGTGTACCTGCATGCCTGACACTCTTGGTTGCAAAAGCATCTGAACTATGCCAAAAGCTAAGATCAAGGGAATAGACTGTTCTGACATGATTGTGTTGCCTGTAACTGCAGTTGCTAAGAAAGCTCAAGTAGGAGGATGGCTTAAGCACGTAAGTTTGAGGAGAGCCTAGGTTTCATAGAGAAACACTGTCTCAAAATACATTACACAAGTGACTCTAATGCATTGTTTAGTACTATAGATATATCCTTGGGAAGTAAGTGCATAGCCTGGCAATTTCATTGTGATAAGCACATCACAATGGGTATTCCTGGGTGCCAGGAGTTCAGCTCAGTGCTTAGCTGTGAATCTCTGCTTCTCCTTCCATCAGCTACTGGATGAAGGCTCTATGATGGCATTTAAGGTAGTCATCAATCTCATTATAGGGGAAGGGCATTTAGATTCTTAGTTGGGGTCATCTTTGTAGATCCCTGGACCTTTCCCTAGTGCCAGATTTCTCTTTAAACCTATAATGGCTCCCTCTTCTAAGGTATCTCTTTTCTTGCTTTCCTTCTCTATTCTTACCTCGACTCGATTTTCACGATCCCTCAGGTTCTCCTTCCCCCTTCTCCCCTCCTCTTCCTTCTAACTCCCTCCCCACTCCCTCCATGTTCCCAATTTAGTCAGGAGATCTTGACCCTTTCCCCTTTTCCGGGGGACCATGTATGTCTCTCTTAGGGTTCTATTTTCCCCCAGCTTCTGTGGGGCTATGGATTGTAGGCTAGTTACCATTTGCTCAATGTCTAATATCCACTTATGAGTGATTACATACCATGTTTGTCTTTTTGTGTCTGGGTTACCTCACTCAGGATGGTTTCTTCTTCTAGTTCTATCCATTTGCCTGCGAATTTCAAGATTTCATTGTTTTTTTTCTGCTATGTAGTACTCTATTGTGTAAATGCCCCACATTTTCTTTATCCATTCTTTGTTGAGGGGTATATAGGTTGCTTCCAGGTTCTGGCTACTACAAATAATGCTGCTATGAACATAGTTGAACAGATGTCCTTATTGCATGAATGTGCATCCTTTGGATATATGCCTAAGGGTGGAATTGCTGGATCTTGAGGTAGACTGATTCCCATTTTCCTGAGAAACCATCATACTGATTTCCAAAGAATCTAAGCAATAGTGGATAGGCTACCTTAAATGCCATTCCCCTATAATGAGATTGAGGACTACCTTAAATGCCATCTTAGAGCCTTCATCTAGTAGCTGATGAAAGCAGAAGAAGAGATTCACAGGTAAGCACTGAGCTGAACTCCTAGAATCCAGCTGTAGAGAGGGAGGAGTGATGAGCAAAGGGGTGAAGACCATGCTGGGGAAACCCACAGAAACAGCTGACCTGAGCAAGTGGGAGTTCACACACTAACAGCAGGGGAACCAGCATAAGACTAAACCAGGCCCCAGAACGTGGGTGTCACTTGGGGTCTTGGGCAGCCTATGGGGCCTCTACAAGTAGAACCAGTATTTATCCCTAGTGCACAAAAAGCCCATTCCCGAAGGAGGGATACTCTCTTATCCTAGATATATGGGGGTGGGGTCTAGGTCCTGCCTCAAATGATGTGACAGACTTTGATAATCCCCCATGGGAGGCCTCACACTCCCTTGGGAACCGATAAGGGATGGTGAGGAGGTTGGAGGATGGGAGGGAGAGGGAACTGGGATTGATATGTAAAATAAGATTGTTTTAATTTAAATAAAAATTAATTTTAAAAAAGTGTCATTACTTTTCAGCCACGTGGTAAAAGGATCTACAGGACTTCCTGGTTTTGCCTGGTATGGATTTAAGTTTGAAGAGAGGATATTCTAAGACATACCTTTTTAATACAGTGACCATAAGAGGCAGACAAAGGAGGAGCAATTGGAAAGGAGACTAAGGGACTGAGTTTGAGCAACTGAGAGACAATAAAATAATCAAGAGAGAACTCACAGGGCATTTCTGTTTGGGGAAATTAAGGACTCATGGTTAACTAAAGAAATGGTTGATTTCTGCTTGGACATAAAAGGAAGATTCGTGGAAACTCTTAGTAAGATAAAGATGTCCTTAGTGAGTTGGGAAGTAAAGGGAAAACCTCTCTGTATTAGTTATGTTTCTTATCGCTGTGACAATATACCCTCCAAAACTACACAAGAGAGAAATCAGTTTGTTCCTGTTATCATCTATAGAAGTTGCTCCATCTGTTCCATGTAGCATCTGCTTGTTCACATGGAACAAAGGCATAGGAAGGTCCAGAAGTAGGGCCAAGTCTTTGCTTTGAAATTTTCATTCCTAGTGATGTATTTCTGGCAGTTAATTTCCACTGCAGAAAGGCTCCACAGGTTTCAAACTAGTGTCAAAAACTAGAGTTTGATCATTAAAAACTTGAGACTATTAAAGAAATCCGAGATTTAAACTAAAACAATATGCATTTATATAATGCTTTGATTATTGAAACTATTCCAACTACATTTTATAAAGCTAATGTACAGATTAATTGCATTCTATGGTTCCATTTTCTAAAACAATAGGTCACAAAGACTATGGATGATAATCCTTTAATTTCCAATTAAATTATAAATTTTAATTATATTCAAGCTGTCAAACCAGTTTAAACTTGTTGGTATGTACCTTAAATTCAGGACCTGGAAGGCAGATGCAGGGGAATCTCTGAAAGTTCAAGGCTACCTTGGTTTATATGGTTTCCAGAATAGTCTGAGCAACATACAGAGACTCTATCTCCAAACAAAAACTAAAACAAAAACAAACCCAAACCACCCCCCAAAGACTACAAAATATTGTCTAGCTAGGCACAGTGGAGTATGTCTGTAAATGCAGCTACCATGGAACCTGAAGAAGGATACCAGAATCCAGGAACTAGAGGCCAGCCTGAGTATTACAGTAAGACACTATCTCCAAAAGTAAAACAAACAAAATAAAATCAATATCATTTGTCTGCAACCATATTTTAGTTACAACTCTATAATTTTATATACTATTAAAATGTACTTGTTTACAAAGATTGTTGGTGTATCTCAAGGAAGATACACAAGTTAACACCTGATTTTAAATTTCTGCCTAATTCTCTGTCATGTGAGAACACTACAATTAGCTACACATTCCTCATTGTTTACCACTGTAGTATTCTTAAATTTACTGAATTTTCATAAGAAATCTCTCTAGTGACTCTCAGGATTAAATAATTTGATTACAATTTTGAATATTTTTTTTTGAGACAAGATCTCCTTATACATGCCAGCTAACCTGAAACTTCTGGATCTTTTTGTCTCAGCCTCCAGTTGTTACTCCAGAATGCTAAGTTTAGAGCTATGCCATGCTTCTCACAAATAGTAATCATTTTGAAACTTCAGTTTAGCATTAAAATAAAGTAATCCAAAACCTAGCTTAAAGTCAAGTTCATTAATAAACTTTGTTTTAGTGATGATAATAATTAAAATCAGGGTTCATAGTAGTCATGATACAAAAGGACAGCCATCTTCTTTTAAGCTCAACACAATTTTGTGATTAAGAGAAAAACACAGTATAGGCTATTTAAAATCCCAACAGGAAAAGAGATGGAGAAAATGTCATTCCTTTAAGTTAGGAATGGAATGAAAACAGAAACTTACTATGGACAAAGCACTTACTAGAATGGATATGGTCTCCAGGAAAGAGCCCCCAAAGCCTTTGTAATTAAAACAATTTTAAACATCTGCCTGTCTATCTACCATCTGTTTTGTGTGTGCCTGAATGAGTTTTCGTGCACCACATATATGGATGTGCCTATGAGGGTCAGAAGAGGGTATTGTATCTCCTGGAACCGAATTTACAGATGGTAGTAGACTGTCATGTGTATGTTGGGAAGTGAACCTGGATCCTCTGGAAGAGCAGTAAATACTCTTACTTGCTGAGCCATCTCTCCAGCCCCAGTCCATAATCTTAAAGAACAAATGAACACTCATAGTTTATCCAGACCTATTGTTAATTCTGATCATTTGTTATTAACTTCTGGTTAGATCTTTATGCTTTGGAATTTCTCTTTTTCAAAAATCTTATTTTATATTCAAAGACGAGTTTAAATTAAAAGTAGCAGTTTTAATTTTTATTTATGTCTTGTTTGCTTATACTTATGCTATTAGTGTTATACAAAATTATGCTCTATTGGCTGATTGATCTATAGCATTCTATCTAGAATAGATTATATCTAGCTCCTTAGTACTTTATGAGGCTTTTCTTAGCCCATACATAATGGTGGCTGCCATGAGTTTTGTTAATTCTATAGTTGCAAAAGAACACAACAGTGTAGCAGTCTGCATGGTGTAATCCAGCAAGGGAAGCACTGAACATCGAGTGACCCATAACTATAGAATTATAGGTCAAATGGGCTCACAGATTAAATGACAAGAGGAGATAGAGAGACCCCACCTGCACCCACTGGAAGATGAGATGGGAAGAAGGCAGAATAAGAACACACTCAACAGAAAGACCAATAGGACACCATGGGAATCTAGGGACTCCACACCAGCAAGATCTGAAAAGCACAACACAGAGGAAGAAGAAGAGACAGACCTAAAATCATACTTCATGAAGATGTTAGAGACTGTTAAAGAGGAAAGAAGAAAAATCTCTTAAAGAAATAGAAGAAAAAACAAACAAAAAATTCAAGAAATAAGAAATTCTCTTAAAGAATCTAGAGAAAAAACAAACAAACAAGTGAAGGGAGCACTGGCAACAGTTCAAAGCATGAAAACTGAAATAGTAACAATAAAGAAAACACAGAATGAGGGGATGCTGGAAATACAAAGGCTGGATAAATGATTAGGATCCAAGGATGTGAGTATAAACAATAGAATACAAGAGATGGAAGAGAGAATCTCATTTGTTGATGACTCGCACAAGGATATACAGTCATTGATCAAGGAAAATCTCAAGTCCAACAAATATCTAACACAAAATATTCAGGAAATATGGGATACCTTGAAAAGGCCGAATCGAAGAATAATAGGTATAGAAGAAGGTGAAGAAATACAGCTCAAAGGTACAGAAAACATATTAAACAGAATCATAGAAGAAAACTTCCCCAACCTACAGAAGGATATGCCTATGAAAGTACAAGAAGCTTACAGAACACCAAATAGACTGGACCACAAAAAGAAGTCCCTCAACACATAATAATCAAAACAACAAATGTACAGAATAAAGAGAAAATATTAAGACCAGCAAAGGAAAACTGTCAAGTAACATGTAAAGACAGACCTATCAGAATCACATCTGACTTCTCAATGGAAACTTTGAAAGCCAGAAGGCCCTGGATAGATGTCCTACAAACACTAAGGGAACATCGATGCAAACCCCGGCCACTGTACCCAGCAAAGCTTTCAATCAATATAGATGGAAAAAACAAGATATTCCATGACAAAACCAGATTTAAATAATACATATCCACAAATCCAGGACTACAGAAAGTCCTAGAGGGAAAACTCCAACCCAAAGAAGACAACTACACTCACAAAAATGTAGGTAATAGATAATCCAACTTTCCCAAACAGAAAAAAGCACAGGAGGGTGAAATCCACACACAATGACACCACCAACAACAAATCCAAAAGAAACAAGAACCAACAATCAAAGGACATTAATATCCCTCAATGTCAATGGTCTTCACCTGCCCATAAAAAGATACAGGCTAACAGAATGTATACGAAGACAGAATCCATCCTTCTGTTGTATACAAGAAACACACCTCAGCTTCACAGACAGGCATTATCCTCACAGTAAAGGGTTGGGAAAAGATTTTACAATCAAATGGATCCAAGAAACAAGCTGGTGTAGCAATTCTAAGATCTAACAAATTAGACTTTAAACTAAAATCAATCAAAACAGATGAAGTAGGGCATTTCATACTCATCACAGGAAAAGTCCATCAAGATGAAATCTCAATCCTAAACATCTATGCCCCAAATACGAAGGCAACCACATTTGTAAAAGAAACATTACTAAAGCTCAAACTACACATAAAACCACACACACTTATAGTAGGAAACTTCAACAACCCTCTTTCACCACTAGACAGGAGCAACAGACAGAAACTTAAGAGAGAAACAAAGGATCTAACAAAAGTTATGACCCAATTGGGATTAACAGACACCTTTCAACACAAGACAGGACCACCACACAGAAACTTAAGAAACAAAGGACCTAACAATAGTTATGACCCAACTGGGTTTAACAGATATCTATAGAACATTCCATCCATACACAAAAGAATATACCTTCTTCTCAGTGCCACATGGAACCTTCTCTAAAATTGACCACATATTTGGCAACATAGCTAACCTCCACAGATACAAAAAATTGAAATAACCCCCTGGATCTTATCGGACCACCATACTTTAAGATTAGATTTCAAGAGCAATACAAATTGCAGGAAACCTACAAACTCATGAAAATTGAATAACACCCAATTGCACCATTCCTGGGTCAAGGAAGAAATAAAAAGTGAAATTAAAGATTTCCTAGAATTTAATGAGAATGTAGATACAATATACGCAAACTTATGGGACACTCTGAAAGCTGTGCTAAGAGGAAAGTTCATAGCACTAAGTGCCTACATGAAGAAACTGGAGAACAGTCACACTAGAGAATTGACAGAACAACTGAAAGCTTTAGAACAAAAAGAAGCAAACTCACCACAGAAGTAGAAGCCAAGAAATAATCAAACTGAGGGCTGAAATTAATAAAGTAGAAACTAGGAAAACATTATAAAGAATCAATGAAACAAAGAGTTGGTTCTTTGAGAAGATCAACAAGATAGACAAACCTGTATAAAAACTAACCAAAAGACAGAGAGAGAGAGAGAGCATGCTAATTAAGAAAATCAGAAATGAAAAGGGGCATATAACAACAGACACTGAGGAAATCCAGAGAATCATCATGTCATACTTTGAAAAGCTGTACTCCACAAAATTCGAAAATCTAAAGGAAATGAACAATTTTCTGGATAGATATAACTTACCAAAAATAAACCAAGAACAGACAAGCAGTTTAAATTGACCTCTAACCTGTAATGAAATAGAAGCAGTCATCAAAAGCCTCCCAACCAAAAAAAAAAAAAAAAAGCCCAGGGAAAGATGGCTTCACTGCAGAATTCTACCAGAAATTCAAACAAGAGTTAATACCAGTGCTCCTCAAATTGTTCCACACAATAGAAGCAGAAGGGACACTGGCAAGCTCTTTTTACGAGGCTACAATCACTTTGATATCAAAGCCACATAAAGATACAACTAAAAAAAAGAACTACAGACCAATGTCCCTCATGAACATTGATGCAAAAATACTCAACAAAATATTGGTGAATCGAATCCAAGAACATAACAGAAAAATCATCCACTAGGATCAAGTGGGCTTCATCCCAGGGATGCAAGGATGGTTCAACATACAAAAATCCATCAATGTAATCCAACATATAAACAAATTGAAAAAGAAAACTACATGATCATCTCGCTAGATGCTGAAAAAGACTTTGACAAAATCCAACATCAATCAAAGATAAAAATCTTGGCGAGAACAGGAATTATAGGAACATATCTAAACATAATAAAACAATATACACCAAACCAATAGCCAACATCAAACTAAATGGGGAGAAACTCCAAGGGATTCCTCTAAAATCAGGAACAAGACAGGGCTGTCCACTCTCTCCATATCTCTTCAACATTGTACTTGAAGTTCTAGCTAGAACAATAAGACAAGAAAAGGAGATCAAAGGGATACAAATTGGAAAGGAAGAAGTCAAACTTTCACTATTTGCAAATGATATGATAGTCTACATAAGTGACCCGAAAAATTCTACCAGGGAACTCCTACTGCTGAAAAACACCTTTGTATCAGGATACAAAATTATCTCAAAAAAATCAGTAGCCCTATTGTATACAGATGATAAATCCAATGAGAAAGAAATCAGAGAAACATCACCCTTCACAATATCCACAAGCAACATGAAATGTCTTGGGGTAACACTATCCAAAATAGTGAAAGACATGTGCAGTAAGAAGTTTGAGTATTTAAAGAAAGAAATTAAATAAGATACCAGAAAATGGAAATATCTTCCATGCTCTTGGATAGGTAGAATCAACATAGTAAAAATGGCAATCTTGCCAAAAGCAATCTACAGATTCAATGCAATCCCCATCAAAATCCCAACACAGTTCTTCACAGACCTTGAAAGAACAATACTCAACTTTATATGGAAAAACAAAAAACCCAGGATAGCAAAAACAACTCTGTAGAATAAAGGATCTCCTGGGGGCATCACCATCCCTGACTTCATGCTGTATTATAGAGCCATAGTTCTGAAAAAAGCTTGTTATTGGCACAAAAATAGACAGATAGACCAATGGGATCAAATTGAAAACCCTGACAGTAACCCACACACCTACGAATACTTTATTTTTGACAAAGATGCTAAATCTATACAATGGAAGAAAGATAGCATCTTCAACAAATTGTGCTGGCACAACTGGATTCAGACATTCAGAAGATTGCAGATACAACCATATCTGTTACCATTCACAAAACTTAAGTGCAAATGGATCAAAGATCTCAAGATATACCTGGCCACACATAATCTTCTAGAAGAGAAAGTGGGAGATAACCTTGAACGAATTGGCACAGGAGACTGCTTCCTGAACATAACACCAGTAGCACAGACATTGAGTTCTGCAATTACCAAATGGGACCTCCTGAAACTGAGAAGCTTCTGTAAGGCAAAGGACACAGTCAGTAAGACAAAACGACAGCCCAGATAATGGGAAAAGATCTTCACCAACCCCACAACTGACAGAGGGCTGATTTACAAAATATACAAAGATCTCAAGAAGCTAGCCACCAAAACACCAAACAATGAAATTAAATAGTTGGGTGCAGAACTAAATAGAGAATTCTCAACAGAGGAATCTGAAATGGCTGAAAGACACTTAAGAAAGTGCTCAAAATCCTTGGCCATCAAAGAAATGCAACTCAAAACAACTCTGAGATACCATCTTACACCGGCTAGAATGGCTAAAATAAAAAAACACCGATGACAATATATGCTGGAGAGGATGTGGAGAAAAAGGAACACTCCTCCATTGCTGGCGGGAGTGTAAACTTTTAAGACCACTTTGGAAATCAGTATGGCAGTTTCTCAGGAAAATGGGAATCAGTCTACCTCAAGATCCAGCAATTCCTCTCTTGGGCATATACCCAAATAATGCACTTCCATACAACAAGGACATATGTTCAACCATGTTCATAGCAGCTTTGTTTGTGATAGTCAGAACCTGGAAGCAACCTAGATGCCCCTCTACTGAAGAATTGATAGAGAAAATGTGGTACATTTATACAATGGAGTACTACTAAGCAGAAAAAAGCAACGGAATCCTGAATTTCACAGGCAAATTGATGGAATAGAAGAAACGATCTTAAGTGAGGCTACCCAGTCACAAAAAGATAAACATGGTATGTACTCGCTCATGTAAGAATTTTAGACGTAGAGCAAAGGATTACCAGCCTACAATCCTCTTCACCAAAGGAACTAGGAAACAAGAAGTACTCTAAGAGAATAATGCATGGACACCAGAGAATGGGATAGAGCAGGATCTCATGAGCTAATTGGGAGCATGAGGGTAGTTGACAGGGAGCTGCCAGAAGGAGTAGAGGAGGGGAGAGGAGGAAATGGACGACCAGAAATTGAGTTGGGGGAAGAATAGAGGTGTTACGATAAATCTTTCCACCAAAAGCCGCCTGAGCCCCACCGCCACGTGTGAGCTTTACACCAGCCACCCGCCCGAGTTAGGCCCAAATGAATACACAGAAACTTGTATTAGTTTCAAAGCTGCTTGGCCAAAGACTAGGATTCTAATCTGTTAGCTTAGTCTTAATTATCATAAATCTATATATTTCATAAGACTTATCTTATCGGACGCCTTATTGGCATCCCTCCTTGCCGGTGGATCACATTGTGCCACTGGAGCAGGAGCAGAGGGGAAAAGAGGGCCCTTCCTGTTTCTCCTTTGCTTAAATATGAATCTCTTTGCTATGTCACTTCCTGCCTGGATCAGTACTTCTCTACTATATTTCCCAGAATCCTCTTTGACTCCTAGTCCCATCTAACTTGCTGTCTCATTGGCCAAACAGTATTTTATTTTATAATCAATAAGATAATCATACACAGTATATTCCCCATTATCTCCTCTTTTGTGTCTAAATAAAAGAAGGATAACTTATCTTTTATAATTGCTGAAGAAAACTATAACCATAACTATCTGTCTTCAATTCTATCAAAGACCACAGAAGGATAATATATAAACTCTAGAATCGACAGGACATCTCGCTACCTGGAAAGTCACCCAAAGTTCCTCTGTAACGTTGGGGCATCTATCTTCAGCCCATAGGCCACAGTGTGTCTGGCACACTTCTCCATTTCAACAGGAACCCTTCAGTACAATGCTCCAGCATATGTCTCTACAAAATTAGAGCAATTTTTCAAATATTATAACATAAAGCATGTTACTGGTATACCACACAATCCTACAGGACAAGCAGTGGTTGAGAGATCTAATAGAACACTTAAGGAGATGCTCAACAAACAAGCTTGGAAGACTAAACCCCCAAAACATAGGTTGCATAATGCTTTATTAACACTAAACTTTCTTAATGCCAATGAAAAAGGACAAACAGCTGCGGAAAGACACTGGACTACAGAAAAAACTGCTGAACTGAACCTGCCGGTATACTTCAAAGATGTACTAACCTCTGTATGGAAACCAGGACATGTGTTACGCTGGGGTCAGGGTTTTGCATTGGTTTCTACAGGAGAAGAAAAACTTTGGATACCATCAAATTTGATCAAGATTTGAGTGGAAAAGGAAAAACCTCTCAACGAGGACAAATGACAGGTATTCTACTAAGGTATATCTTATAAACTAAATAGAAACCCCACAAAGGAAGGGGAAGTGTTTGCTTTTATCTTCACAGGAAAACTCATCTCCAGAAGGCAAAGGACACTGAATGGGTAGATACTTAAGAAGAAAAGGTAGCTATAACCATCAAACAAAAGGAATGTGCCATAAGGTAAACTTTACACCTGTCTCTCAGAGAACTATTTCTCTTCATTTCCTAGTCCCTATTCAATTAAACCAATGCTGGATTTAGAGGTGGATTTGGCTTTCCTCCTGTAAAATCCAACACATTATTTAACTAAACTTTAGTGTTTCTGTATTGTATCAAGAAGCCAATTGATGTAATACAAAATGAAAGAAGAATTTGGGGACTGTCCTTGTCTTTTCTTGGATCTTTCTCTCAAGGTGTACACCCTCTCATAATTGTTATGCTCTCATGGTTGCATTCCTCAGCATGTGTACATACACAAGCAAACATTTCTCTGCTAACTGTTTATGTTTGAGTCCCACACAGCCAATGAAGACCTGCCTGTCAGCAATCCCTGGAAACCCTGGAAAGAAAATGGGCCACACCTCCTCGACTGCACTGGATCCAACTTGCTCCATTTCAACTGACACTCCGGCCAGAGGTTTGGGTACTTACGTCAATCAAGTTGAGGATTTCAAGTGAGATCTTCAATCAAGTGAATCCCAGCTAACATGGACTGGATACAATCTATTCAAGGCTTTCACTATACTAACATTTTCTTCCTACAGGACCCCACAAGGCTATCATCGTCCCATTTCAGCAGGAAGTAACTTGGAGGATGCTGTGGCCCCTTCCCCCATTGTTCCCTTCCTATTGTTTATGGTTGGGATTAGAAGGAGGTGTTCAGGCTTGGACACCTCTCTCAGATGACTTTAGGGTTTAGTTAAAATAGATAGTTAGGATGTGACATAAGCAGATTGTTGTATCTTCTTATATTTTACCTTTATGATTGTTAATTTTGGATATTTTACACTGTTAAGTTTTAATTCTCTTCTAGACTAAAAGGGGAATTGTAGGGGAAACTGTAGCCTCGCCTACTTAGGGGCTGGCTACAGGTGTGCCTGACCACGCTTGTGAGGGCGTGGTCAGGGTGACGTAGAGTGAGACTTTCAGGGAACTGCGTTTCTCTTTAGGTTTCACTTTCGGCCTTGCTACAGAGACAGCTGCCACGCCAACTGGCTAGGTTGCTCTGTAAGTAAGGCTTTTCCCTATTAAATACCCTTGTATTTCTATCTGACTCCATATTGGTAATTTCCCACTATATAGAGGAGAGCAGGATGAGAGATCCCGGATTCCCTAAGCCTGGGATCCCAGAAAATTACTTCGGGATGGATAGTTCATTGTTTTCCAGAATGACAGCTCCCAAGATTGATGTAGACAAGGTAATTGGACCAACAACCATTAAGACTGTCGGAGAAACCCAGCTCTGGGTCCATCGTTATAAGCTGTGAACAGGATGTGAAATGGGCTGACCCATAAGCCCTGCCTCCCAGCACCCAGCCTGCCTGCTAAGATGTTCCTCATGAACGCCCCTCCAGTGGTGGTGTTCCAGTCCAGATGCGAGGCCTTTGGCCAGCCCAGGAGCTTCTGCTTTCCTGACTGCTTCTGAGAGTCTACAGAGGATACCTCCAGGGCCTCAGTGAGTGCCAGGGTACAGATGCTTATCAGCACACTGCAGAGAGACGAGGCTGCCCTGGGCATGAGCCATGAGCGTGTCACACAGAGAGGTCAACGTGCAGAAAGGTGCCAAGATACCAGACAGATAGATTCTGACAGTGATGACTCCATGGACCAGGACATTGAGGAGAGGCTATCCAAGAGTACCTGAAGGCAAAGGGTGGGGCTTCTGAGCCTAAGACCCGAGGGGTCCCCTGTGTCCCAGAGCCTGCCCACAGCTGTCCCTACCAATCCCATGCCCTCCACAACTCACTCCTGGCTCAGGTAGTGTTCCTGTGGGAACCAGTGAGGGCCAGGGCTCCACCTCCCCAGCTAGCATGAGCAGCGAGGACTCCTTTGAACAGAGCATCCAAGCTGAAATAGAACAGTTTCTTATTGACAAAACAGAGCATGAAAACCCAAAGTGTGGTGGGTCTGTAGATAAAAATCAGACTCAAATGAAAGCCCTGCCAGACTTAGAGGGAACCGAGACAACTCAGCCAGGGCAGCTCTGGTAGGAACCTGTAAGGCATTCATCTTCCGCAAACCTCCCAGGTTAACAAAGATGAGCATGCAGCCCAGAAACTTCCGGCCTAAGGTCACCACAGAGCCTGAGATGCCAGTGAGCACAAGGTTGACTGTCCACAGACCAGAGGCTGCACAGAACAGGGTAAGGAGGAGCATGCCTGCCAGGCACAGCAAGCACATCAGGAACTCAGCCCCCGTGCATCAGGCATCCGATTCCAGCAGTGATGATGGCATCGAGGAGGCCATTCAGCTGTACCAGCTAAAGAAAACCAGGAATGAGGCCAGTGGGGAGCCACCTCTGAGAGCCCAGCTGAAAGAGGAGAGTCCTGGTAGTGCTCAGCCAAGTGCCTTGCCTGAAGCCCACAGGAGACTCCCAAGCAAGGAAAAGCTAGCAGCCCCAAAGGTTGTGGACACCACCCTGGGAAGTCTCCACCCTGACCCCCTCTCCAAGCTCCTAAAGGATGTGAGAACCTCTGTACTTCCAGGACACACAGCTGCCAAGAGCAAAGCCGTTCACCTGGCTACATCATATCTGGCAGACACATCCACCGAGCTGATATGCTCAGAAGCAATCCTGGACATTTCCAATACCATACTGCCAGTACCCATGGAAGGCAGTGACAGGCCTCAAACCATGAACCCACTCTTCTGTCTGCCACCCATACCTCCCCACTCTGAAGGTGACAGCAGCAACATTGACAGTGATGATAGCATAGAGCAGGGGATCCGGACAATTTTGGCCCTGAAGGCACAAGTAAGAGCCCACAGCCTGCCCAGGGCCCACTGTCTCCACCTGGCCCCAGACTGGTATCCCCAAGGCATCACTTGCTGAAACACCAGAACTTCCCCCGGGCTGCAAACGGAAATGGAGAGGGGGAGGCAGCACTATAGTGCCCAAGAAAATATGGGCCGGTGGAGAAAGTGCCCAGGAAAGTAACCACATCCAGGGGAAAGGTCAGCCTGGCCATGATGGTTGGGACCCTCCCAGCCAGAGAAAAATCCCAGAGGTCCCAGGAGGGGAGGCTGAGGCCAAGGACCAGGCTGTCCTTTCCAAACAGCTGGGCTCAGTAATGCACACCTGTCACAAGGCCAGGGGGGCCTCGGGAAAGTCAGTGAGGGGAAGTGTGCAGGTGAGAAAGAGAGCTCTGAGGATAAGAGCAGTTCTCTGGACAGCGATGAGGACCTGGACATGGCCATCAAGGACTTGTTAAGATCTAAGCGGAGGTTCAAGAAGAGGTGCAGAGAATCCCGGGCTGTGTGTAAGAAGGTCAGATTCGGCACCACAGAGACTCAGTGTGGAGAGAAGCTGAGCAGCCTGCCTGGGGATTGGGAGGACCACGGGCAGCAGGCACTACAGAGCTGTCTGTTCAAGTGCAGAGGGGACAATAAAGACATCCCAGGAAGAAGCCCAGTGAGCATTTTCAGCAGTGCGGCCAAGAGGGCAAAGCTGGGTGGTACAGGTGGTGAGGACACAAGCCCAGACTTGTTTCCCAGGAAGAAGAGTCCAGAAGGGACTCCTCCTGCTAAGGACACAGGAGTCAGTGGTTGCCCTTCTTCTGCCTCCAGCCCCCTGTCTGAGGACAGCTCAGTGGACTGTGATGACAGCATTGAGCTAGAGATCAGGAAGTTTTTGGCAGAAAAGGCCAAAGAGTCTGTACGCAGTTCAGAGCATCAAGGGGGTCCTGCCAAGCCAGAGATGCCATGCAGGAAAGAACCAACCCTGGGATTACAGCCTGGAGTGTGCACACAGAGCCCAAAAGCCAGGGAAACCCCTTAGCTGGCTGAAGGAAGGAGAGGCACAGAGAGATCTCAGACACAGGCAGCCAGACTCTTAAGCCAGACTGGCAAGGGCACCCCCCATGCAGAGCAGGCCACTTGTCTCCCCATTGCTCTGGGCCGAAGTGAGCCAGCACTGCCTAGGAACACCAGCAGGAACAATTCTGCCAAAGTGTCTCCACCAAGCAGGAAAAGTGCCAGTATTAACAAAGACCAGAGCCCATGGGGAACACAGACAGCCGTGGCAGAAAGTGTTTCTGGTCAGCTGCCCAGTTGTGCCAAGGTAGGTGCTGAGGCCAGGGGGTCATTTCACCTGAACTCTGGCAGTCAGAACTTGCTGGCCCCCAATCCTGGACCTCAGGCTGACCTCACCCTCCCCTGGAGTGACTTTGCACACCAGAGCAGGCTGTCCAGCCCATGGGCACCGAATTCAGGACAAGGCACACTATGGACAGGGTCTTTGGGGGTGAGAAAGAAAAGGGGGCCACATCACAGGCCGGGGCCCACTAAGCCTTTCCTCAGGCCCCAGGAAGGGCCTGCCTTTCCTCTCCACCCAGCTCTTCCACTTTGGGAAGAATGTCTTCTGGGGGGAGGGGCAAGCAGGCTGGCCTCTTCAGCCCCAACCTGGGCCTACCTCTGCAGGGCCCAACATTCTCGGCCTTCAGGGAAACCCAACTTAGCCACAGCCCTGTGTTTGGAAGCCCACACTTGCTTATGAAGGACAGTGGGCACTGGCCAAGCTAGAAGGCTCGGGGATCCCTGAGACAGCAGGACAGGAGGAATTCTGGCTCTGAGGACAATGTCCTAGACCTGAGATATCCACACAAGGTTGACAGGAAACACCAGGACCAGGAGCCTTGGGCAGTGAGGCCAGTGAATTCAGTGACGCCTCTGTGGAGGATAGGGGCAGCACCATAGTGAGCAGCAAAGCCCTCTAGTTTTGACAGGCATGTCACTCTCTTGCCATAGCTGTGGGAAATGTGCACTCTCTCGCTCGTTCTCTCTCTCTCTCTCTCTCTCTCTCTCTCTCTCTCTCTCTCTCTCTGTGTGTGTGTGTGTGTGTGTGTGTGTGTGTGTGTGTGTGTGTGTGTGTCTTGGCAACATGGGGTAGGAGATTACCGATGGTTAAAAAACAAAAAGAAGGGTCCCTTCTGTGCACCCCCCCTGTATAAATATGTACACTAACCTCAAATGACATTTTTATTTAATGGATGTGTCCTGGTACATATGGTTTTTGTAGAGTTTTTGTAAATTATTTAAAGTAGTGCAAGAAACACTTTTTGAAAATTGTTGTTCGATCTTGCAGGGTGTTCCTAGCTCTGTGATTCTCTGTGGTCTCCATGCATGTGTGTAGATGAGCAAACACTTGATTCTCACCGTCCCTGTGAGGTTCAGACACAGAGGATGGATCTGTGGGTCATTGCTGGTGCTGATACTCAGGCCTGGAGCCAGAAGCAGCTGTCCACCTTAGAAGTGCTAATATGGCTGAGGTGTGTCAGGATGCCACTGGGTCAAGGGTGCTTTATGAAGGACTCTGGTCCGTGGCCAGAGACTGTCTCTGCATCCTGTAGCCATGGCCTGTAATTAGAAAGCACTTCAAAATACAACAGCCAGCAGATAGCTAACCAGTCATCCCTATCTAGTGTGGGAATCTAGCTGCTGACTCTACAGTTCAACTGAGCTCAGATAGTCCAGTGTCCAGTCACTGGGGCATTCTAGCATCCATGTAAGCCTCTTTATACAGAGCTACCGATTTGTTTTTATTCGTGGCTCTAACAGGTGATTCCATGTGTTCGTTTTGACTGTCTTCTTGTTGATGTATGTATGGGTGAGTAGTGAGGCCATGAGATGGCATGGTTCCTGAATACGTAGCCACCTGTGATGGTGAACCGCGGCCCTGAAGGACTCAAAGCCCAGTTTTATATGACCAATGATAACACCCAGTAGCCTGCATGGCTCTCTGCAACCCTGCCTCTATACAGGAGAAAGCGGGGCCTGGTCAGTGCTGAGGATATAGGCAGCAGATTGGGGTCCTGAGAATTAGCCAGAGTGATACTGCCTTGGTGCCAAGGTGCTAGTGGTAACTGGGGGTTGAAGATGTGGTGGACCCCAGATGTGAGCATTACAACTGTGATGCGATTATCACCTGCCACCCCTGAGTTCTGCAGCTCAGTATACTGGGTTGCTGTAGCTCTACTTTATGGCTGAGTTCTATTGGTGTTCTAACATTTTAATATGGAAGTGAGTCTTATACTTTAATTGTAATTCACTTCTGTGCCCAAATGCAGAGACACACTCCCACCATTCTCAGTGCCTGCCATGTTGGAGCTGTGACGTGCACAGGGCTCTGAGGTCCTGTCTTGCACCTGAATGATCTTGATCTGTGTATAATAAATTTCATGTACATATTATATTTGTTCATGTGTTTCTGGAAGAAGCAGCTTTGTTTCATCTGTGTTCCCAGTTTAAATTTTCAAAGAGTGCTTTTAACCCTTGAAAACAAAAAGCATCTTGTTTTGTATGTAAGACACATTGGGTTTTTGTTTTTGTTTTTTTCTAATAAATAAACAAAGTACTAGCCACAAAAAAGAAAGTGTCAAGGAAGAAATTGAAGTTTTTCTACTATGTAAATTGGGACTCTGATATAACTTGAGGTTGAGGCACTTGCTGTTAAACTTAATCATCTGAGTTCAATTCCCCAGAACTCATATAATGGAAGGAGAAAACCAATCCTACCAAGTTGTCCTCTGACCCCCCCACAACTACAATAAATAGATAATGTAATTTAAAATGCTATAAGAATATATGGCCAGGCAGTGGTGGCATATGCCTTTAATCCCAGCACTTGGGAGGCAGAGGCAGGCAGATTTCTGTGAGTTGGAAAACAGCATGGTCTACTAGAGCTAGTTCCAGGAAAGCCTCCAATGCTTCAGAAAACCCTGTCTCTAGCACCCTCCCCAAAGAATATATATAAATAGTAACCCATAAAACAAGCACTAAGGTGATTGGGAATACTCTATTGTATGTGTTTATCTTATTGGTTGTTGAATAAAGCACTGTTGGCCAATAGGGGAACAAGATAGGTGGAACTAGGAGTCAAGGGGGATTCTGGGAAATGTAGTAAAGAAGTCTGTGATCCAGGCAGGAATCATAGTAAATAGTAGTCAGAGTCAGAATATAAGCAGGAAATCACTCTCTTGCTCTTCCCTTTTCTCCTGCTCTCTTGTCTAAAGAGTCTCCATGTGACTGCCAGGAAGACAGGACACATTCTGCCGGTGTCCACCATAAGTGGATAAGTGTTATGATTATGGTTGATAATTAAGACTGAGCTAGCAGATGAGAAATCCTAGTTATTGGCCAGCAGCGTTGTAAACTAATATAAGACTCTATATTTTATTTGGTGCCCTAACATAGTGGGCAGAACTCGGGAGGCCCGAGGAGAGTGCTCATGTGGTGGCAGGGCTCAGGCAGTTTGGCAGAAAGACTTATCATAGCAAAATGGTATGCAGTGATAAACTATTAAATAAATTAAAATGTAACATTAGAAGACAGTCATTGAAGGCAAGAAAAAAAACTAGGCAAATGAGAACAAAAAAGATAACTATGGGTAATAAAATTCAAATGGAAGAAAAACCTAGTTACAATCAATGATACCATTGATGACTAGATGCAATAATTCAAAGACTGGAATTTTCAGACTAGAATTTTAAAATTCTCAGATCCAAATACCTGCTTCCTGCAGGAAATCTGAGGGTGCCAGTTGAGTTCTATGCTACAGAACTGCTGGCACACAATCTTTCACAGCTGCAGTGCCACCAGTTTTGACTGCCAGCTCAGTGACTATCATGCCTCCCTGATGTGCTGCTACTTTGTCTCCTTGCATGCAATTGAGCCCACCATCTTCAAGGAACAGTTCCAGTTGGAGATAGGTGGAGATACTGCCTGGTTTTGCATTAACTTGACAAAATCTAGAGTCATCAGAGAGGAAGGAGCTTCAGTTGAGGAAAGCCTACATGAGATCAGCAGCAAGGCAGTTTCTCAACTAGAAATCAATGCAGGAGGGCCCAGCCCATGGTGGGTAATGCCATCTCTGGGCTGGTGGTCCTGGGTTCTATAAGAAAACAGGCTGAGCAAGCCAGGAGAAACAAGCCAGTAAACAGCTCTACTCTATGGCCTCTGCATCAGCTCTTGCTTCCAGGTTCCTGCCCTGTTTCAGTTCCTGTCCTGCTTCATTTGATGATGAGCAGCAATAAGGAAGTGTAAGCCAAACAAACCCTTTTGTCCCCAGTTTGCTTTGTGGTCATTGTGTATATTCACAGCAACAGAAACTTTAACTAAGACAGCTGACTTACAACTTAATGGAATCTAAGCATAAATATTATTTTATCCAACTCATACTTGATTCTTACAAGTTCCACAACAATCAAGAAAAAGATAATGGACTTCAAACAAGCTGGGTGGAGCTATATGAAGCTATTTCCCAAATCTGGCCTAGGAGGACATGTACAGAGACTCAGATGACATCATTGTACTTGGCCTGGCATCCATAGCCACAGCACCAAGAACACACGCATCCCCTTCAGCTACCATGGCAACAGCATGTTGATCAACATGGCTATTTGGTATATAGATGATTACCATGTACAAACTAACTGATGACAAGGACTTGTTGGATATACCTAGAAATGTACAGTCCAAATACTGCCTCAATTCCAATATCTAGAAGAAGGGTACTGTACAATCATGACAACCTTGTCACCAAACATCATAAAAGAGTTTGATAACAACTCACAGCCCATCACAAAGGCCACAGACAAGATCAGGGAGGAAAAGAAGCAGAGGGCTTAGAACATTAGGAGGATGAATATGAGGAGGACAAGGAAGAAAGCACCATTGATCAAGCCAAGAACCAGCTAGAGAGGACATGCTGGCTACTTCCACACCTTAGTCCTCAATGCTCGCATTATAGACCTAGCTAAGGCAAATAATGTCTCTTGTGAGACTCAAGAAAATTCAGGAGCCCATCTACTCACTGCCCTGTGTCGTGCGCATAGGTGCCTGAGCCTCAGCCTCAGATGAGTCTGGCAGCTGCTCTGCCGGTACTCTCAACCTCCTCCATCAACACCTACTCGCCCATGGGCAGTGTAAATTGACCTCTAACCCATAATGAAATAGAAGCAGTCATCAAAAGCCTTCCAACCAAAAAAAAAAAAAAAAACCCAGGGACAGATGGCTTCACTGCATAATTCTACCAGATTCAAACAAGAGCTAATACCATTATTCCTCAAATTGTTCCACACAGTTGAAGCAGAAGGGACATTGATAAATTCTTTTTATGTGGCTACAATCACTTTGATAGCCAATCCACACAAAGATACAACTAAAACAGAGAACTACAGACCAATATCCCTCATGAATATAGATGCAAAAATACTCAACAAAATAATGGGGAATCTTATCCAAGAATACATCAGAAAAATCATCCAATATGATTAAGTAGGCTTCATGGCAGGGATACAAGGATGGCTCAACATAAGAAAATCCATCAATGTAATACACCATATAAACAAGCCAAAAAAGAAAAACCTCATGATCATTACACTAGATACTGAAATAGCCTTTGATGATTAAGATCTTGGAGAGAACAGGAATAACAGGAACATATCTAAACATGATAAAAAGCAATATACACCAAACCATCAGCCAACATCAAAATAAATGGAGGGAAATTCAAAGCCATTCCTCTAAAATCAGGAACAAGACAAGGCTGTCAAAACTCTCCATATCTCTTCAATATTGTAATTGTAATATTGTAATAGCTAGAACGATAAGATAAGACAAGGAGATCAAAGGGATACAAATTTGAAAGGAAGAAGTCAAACTTTCACTATTTTCAGATGATATGATAGTTTATATACGTGACCCCAAAAAGTCTACCAGGTAACTCTTACAGCAGATAAACACTTTCAGCAATGTAGCAGGATACAAAATTAACTGCCAAAATCAGTAGCACTACTGTATACAGATGTTAAATCCAATAAGAAAGAAATCAGAGAAACACCACCCTTCAGAATACCACAAGCAACATAAAATGTCTTGGGGTAATGCTAACCAAAAATGTGAAGGACCAGTATAGTAAGAACTTTGAGTCTTCAAAGAAAGAAATTAAAGAAGATACCAGAAAATGGAAACATCTTCCATGCTCTTGGACAGGTAGAATCAACATAGTAAAAATGGCAATTGTCTCAAAAGTAATCTACAGGGTCAACACAATCACAATCAAAATCCCAACACAGTTCTTCACAGACCTTGAAAGAAAAATACTCAACTTTATATGGAAAAACAAAAATGCAGTACAATAAAGGATCTTCTGGAGGCATCAAAATCCATGACTTCAAGCTTTATTATAGAGCTATAGTTCTGAAAAAAGCTTGTTATTGGCACAAAAATAGACAGGTTGAACAATGGAATCGAGTTGAAAACCCTAATATTAAACCATATACCTATGAACACCTTATTTTTGAGAAAGATGCTAAATCTATAAAATGGAAGAAATATATCATCTTCAACAAACTGTGCTGGAACAACTGGATTCAGACATTCCATAACTGTCACAATGCACAAAAATTAAGTGCAATTTGATCAAAGATCTCACCATAAATCCAGCCACAATGAATCTTCAAGAAGAGAAAGTGCTAGAAACCCTTCAGCGAATTGGCACAGGAGATTTCATCCTTAACATTACATCAATAGTACAGACATTGAGATCTGCAATTAATAAATGGGACCTCCTGAAACTGAGAAGCTTCTGCAAGACAAAGGACACAGTCAGTAAGACAAAACGACAGCCCACAGAATGGGAAAAAGATCTTTACCGACCCCACATCTGACAGAGGGTTGATTTCGAAAATATGCAAGGATCTCAAGAAGCTAGCCACCAAAACACCAAACAATGAAATTAAAATGTGGGGTGCAGAACTAAATAGAGAATTCTCAACAGAGGAATCTGAAATGGCTGAAGACACTTAAGAAAGTGCTCATAATCCTTGGCCATTAGAGAAATGCAACTCAAAACAATTCTGAGATACCACCTCACACCTGTTAGAATGGCAGAAATCAAAATTACCAATGACAATCTATGCTGGAGAGGATGGGGAATAAAAGGAACATTCCTCCATTTCTGGTGGGAGTGCGAACTTGTAAGACCACTCAAGAAATCAGTACAGTGGTTGATCAGATAAATGGGAAGCAGTCTACATCAAGATCCAGCCATTGCTCTCTTGGGTATATACCCAAATAGTGCATGTTCATACAACAATGACATATGTTCAACCATGTTCATAGCAGCATTGTTTGTAATAGCCAGAACCTGGAAGCAACCTGGATGCCCCGCAACTGAAAAATGGATAGAGAAAATGTGGTACCTTTATACAATGGAGTACTACTCAGCAGATAAAAGCAATGGAATGCTGAAATTCGCAGGCAAATGGATGGAACTAGAAGAAACCATCGTGAGTGAGGTAACCCAGTCACAAAAAGACAAACATGGTGTGTAATCACTTATATATGAATTTTAGACATAGAGCAAAGGATTACCAGCCTCCAATGCTCTTCACCAAAGAAACTAGGAAACGTGAAGGACTCTAAGTGATAAAAGAATAGACACCAGGAATGGGAAGTGGCAGCAACTCCTGAGCTAATTGGGAGCATGAAGTTAGGGGAGAGGGAGCTGCCAGGATGAGAGCAGGAGAAGAGGAGTAGAGGAGAGGAAATGGAGGAGCAGAAATATTGAGATGGGGGAAGAATAGAGGAGAGAGAGCAGGATGAGAGATACCATATTAGAGGGAGCCATTATAAGTCCGAGGAGAGATCAGGCATTAGGGAGATTTCCAGAGACCTACAAGGATGAAATGATCTGACAATCTAGGCAATGGTGGAGAGGATAACCTAAATGCCGTTGCCCTAAAATGAGATTGATGAATAATTTTTATGCCATCCTACAGTCCTCATCCAGTGGCTGATGGAAGCAGAGACAGACATCCACAGATAACACTGAACTGAAATACAGAACTTAGTTGCAGAGAAGGAGGAATGAAGATCGAAGGGGTCGCTACCAGATAGGAGAAACCCACAGAAACAGCTGGCCTGAACAAGGGGGATCACGTTGACCCCAGATGCTGTCTGGGAGGCCAGTACAGGACTGATCCAGACCCCTGAATATGGATGTCAATGAGGAGGCCTTTGAATTCTAAGGGGGCCCTGGTAGTGTTTTAGTATTATTTTCTGTTCTCAGAAGGAACTTTCAGAGCCCATCCCACATGAAGGGATGCACTCTGGACAAAGGGTAGAGCCTAGGCACAGCCCGCGATGATGAGGTGGACTTTGTGGAGCCACCATTGAGGGCCCTACCCTGCCTATGGTTCTGGTATTGCAGGCTCACAGCATTCTCTTGTGGCTCTCTCTCTCTCTCTCTCTCTCTCTCTCTCTCTCTCTCTCTCTCACACACACACACACACACATACACACACAGACACACACACACAGACACACACACACAGACACACACACACACTTTCTGCTCCCCTCCCCATCATCCTTTTTTCACCTTTCCTTCTCATCTTCTACCCCTTTCCTTCCCCTCCCCTTCTCCCCTCTTCCTCCCCCTCTCCTCATTGCCCTCCTCTTTTCTTCCCCCTCCATCTCCTTCCCCTCTTCCTCTTCTCTTCCCCAGGCTCTTCCTTTCCCTCCTCTTCCTCTTCCCTCCTCCCACTCCTCCCGTCCTCTCTCCCTCCTCTCCATACTCATTTCCTTCTTTTTCCTCATTCCCTTTTCCTCCTCCTCTCCTTTCCCTTCTCTTCTCTTTCCTTCTCCCTTTCCTTCTTGTCCTTTCTTCCTCCTACCGTCCCTCCCTATTGCCTTCCTTCATCTTCCCCTTCTTTTCTCATCCTCTCCTTCAGAGCTAGCCTGAAGCAAAGGGGTGGAGGCATGCTTACATCCCTGGAGGTTCCCATGATGACAGCAGCAGGAATTTCTTTGCCGAAACCCTCGCCCAGATGCCAGCAGACCCCAAGCAGTTAAGTTTCCTGTGCATATGCCCAATGCACATACCAACTGATAAGCTCATGGGTCTCCAAGGCTATAGGACTGGTTGCTGCTTATCTGATATCTGAAAAAGCCTGAACTGAACTTTGTATGTTTCCTTCCTGTGGCCCCTGTTGCTTCTGAGTGTACAAATGAAGTACCCTGGATGTTCTTACCCCAACCAACAACATAACACCCCATGGACCCACAGGCCATTCTTCTCATGGTAGAAATGTCCCTTGGCCCCTCCTAATGAATGAGGTGTCCACTGACACAGCCTCCAGGCTGTCTTTATCCCCTGTTGTTCTCATGAGCACTCAGGATCTGCCTTTGGCCCTGCCCATGATCAGCCTATTTCCCCTGTTAACCAAGCCTGGAAAAAGCCAGGAATGGAAACTTGCACTCTCCCTCCTCTTCCTCACCCCTCTCCTTTCTTTTCTCCCCTTCTTCTCCCCTTCCTTCTTCCAAACATTCTAATACTCTCCTTCCTTATCTTCCTTCTCCTGCCTCCCTTTTCTCTGCCTTGTCCAGTTCTCCTCACCCTCTTCCTCCTATTGTTTCCTCTCCTCCCTCTCTCCCTATTCCTTCCCCCTTCTTCTTCTCCTTTTACACTTCTCTATTTTCCTTTTCACCCTTCCTTTCTCTATTGTCCTCTTTTCCCTCCTCCTTCCCCTCCTTTTGTTCCTCTCCCCTCCTCTTCCCCTCTTCTTCCTATCTTCCTCCTCCCCCTCTTTCTTCTTCCGTCTTCCCTCTGTCTTCTCCACATTCTCCTCCCCTCCTTCTACCAATCTTTCTATTCCTCCTCCGTCTCCTCCTCTCTTGCCCATTCTTCTTTTCCAACATCTATTCTTTTCCTCGTCTACCACTCCTCCCTCTTTCCTCCTCCCTCTTTCCTTTATCCTTCCTCCACTTTTCTTTCTCCTCCTCCCCATTTCCTTCTCCTCCACCCCTTTCTTGTCCATTTCCTTTCTCTCCTTCTTTCTTCACAACTCCCCTCCCTCAACTTCTTCTTCTATTTTCCTCTGCCCTCCCCTCCTCTGCTCCTTGCTCTCATTCCTCAACTTCTCCTATTCCTCTCCCCTTCTCCTCCCTCTTCTCTCTTCCTCCTTCTCCTCCCTCACCTTCCCTTCTTATGCTCCCCTCCTCTCTCTATTGTTCCTTTTTCCCCCTTTCCTTCTCCACCCCTCCTTTTCCTATCTTTCTCCTTTTCCACCAATTCTTCCTTATCTCTTCCCCTTTTCCTCTCATCCTCCCCCTGCTCTCCTTTCCTCCTCGTCCCTTTACTCCTTCCCCTCCAACTCCTCCTGCCCTCTCCATTCTCTCCTTCCTCTATTTACTTCCCTCGTACTTTCTCTTCATTCTGTCCTCTTCCTTCTCCCCTCTGCCTTTTCTTCTTCCTCCCTTTTCTTCTCTCCCTCCTGTAATTTTCCTCCTCTTTCTGCTTCCCTATCTTGTCTTCCTCCTCCCTGCTCTTCTCTTTCCCCTTCTCCATGTCCTCACCCTTTTCTTCCTCCCCTCCTGTTCTTCTCCACCTATTTCTCTCCTCCCATCTCTGCCTCTCCATCCTCACTCTTCTTTTCCCCTCTCTAGCAAGCCCTCTTCCCTTTCTCATTATGCCCTTCCTTCCTTTTCCTTCTCCTCAATCCCTCCTCTTTTTCTGCTCCTTTCTCTCTTGAAACCAAGGAGTCAACCAGGGACTGATAGCTATATCTTCAATCATTTTTACATTTTGAAAAGATTTTATGTTTTTAATTATGTGCATGCATGTGTTTGGGGTACAGCCTTTATGCTGATCCTTTGGCCCTAGGACCAAAGCCATTTTATCATGCAATATGAACACCTAGTAAAAACTCATGATGGGGAAAGGATAGAAGCACCATCACTTGAGCAATATTGTCAAATAAGCAACACAAATTTTAGTGAACATTTATTTTTTTGAACATTTAATATTTTTATATCTGATCAGAACAATAAGCAACCTGAAATATTAAGCCCTCTTGTACCTGGATAATTTTCAAGAACATCAAATACACAATGAAATCAGCAAAGGTAGAAATGTTTACTGTTCTAGGTCATAACAGAGTGGTCTGCAGACCCTCACAGGGCTTTGAAGCAATATGCAACAGAAGCCATTTTGTAATTGCTTGCACCAAACAGAGAAGTGGAATTCTCTGCAAGGTAATTAAGGAAACTGTGCATATAGCTGGACACTGACATAAGACTGTGCATATTAAGTGACGAATGGGCCAAAGCAGTCCCAATGTTCACAAATAATCGCAAGAGGTGTGGAGCTCCGTAAATCTGAGACATCGGAATATCTGGGTAAGCAAGGAGGATCTCATCATACTGGGGTTTTTCAAACTGAAAGAGCAGCTGAGTACCCAGCATCTTGTTGAAATACTCTCTAATTCCATACACAAGTTCATCAACGGAATATTCCGAATTATCAGACCTTCTCTGTGACTTCAGGAAAGTCACATAGTTTTCGAGAATGTGATCTACATTCTTCTCAGCAGGGAGTTGGAACAACTGCTTCTCCTTGTTTACCAAGTCCCAGTCCTCAACAAGACATGCTTTTAGTTGTGGAGGCAACTTCACTTCAACTCCCATTCTCAGATTCTCTGCCTGCATACGCTGACCAGTGCTGACAGCAGCAGCCACATTTGGATGAGTGACCTGGGCTACTTGGCTGGGATCACTACCAATTCTGCTTTCTGGAGCATTCTTCAGGTGCTCTTGCACTGGCACCGTAAGCATGGATCCTGAAGAAGGTTTCTCTACATGAAAGCTTTGCTCCATGGAGTGATGGCCTTCCTCAAAAGAGCACCCATTCTCTCCCGTGTCACTTTCCTCTTCTAGAGAATACTTCATGTGCTCTGGCACTGGCACAGTAGGCATGAATCCTGAAGAAGTTTTCTCTACAAGAAACCATTGCTCCACAGAGTGATGACCTTCCTCCACAGAGCACCCATTCTCTCCTGTGTCACTTTCCTCTTCTGGAGTATCCTTCATATGCTCTGGCACCGGCACAGTAGGCATGAATCCTGAAGAAGTTTTCTCTACAGGAAACCATTGCTCCACAGAGTGATGACCTTCCTCCACAGAGCACCCATTCTCTCCTGTGTCACTTTCCTCTTCTAGAGAATACTTCATGTGCTCTGGCACTGGCACAGTAGGCATGAATCCTGAAGAAGTTTTCTCTACAAGAAACCATTGCTCCACAGAGTGATGACCTTCCTCCACAGAGCACCCATTCTCTCCTGTGTCACTTTCCTCTTCTGGAGTATCCTTCATATGCTCTGGCACTGGCACAGTAGGCATGAATCCTGAAGTTTTCTCTACAGGAAAGCCTTGCTCCATGGTATGATGACCTTCCTCCACAGAGCACCCATTCTCTCCTGTGTCACTTTCCTCTTCTGGAGTATTCTTCATGTGCTCTGGCACTGGCACTGTAGGCATGAATCCTGAAGAAGGTTCCTCTACAGGAAAGCCTTGCTCCACAGAGTAGTGGCCTTCCTCCACAGAGCACCCATTCTCCCCTGTGTCACTTTCCTCTTCTGGAGTATCCTTCATATGCTCTGGCACTGGCACCCTAGGCATGAATCCTGAAGAAGGTTTTTCTACAGGAAAGCCTTGCTCCATGGAGTGATGACCTTCCTCCACAGAGCACCCATTATCTCCTGTGTCACTTTCTTCTTCTAGAGAAATCTTCATGTGCTCTGGCTCTGGCACCATAGGCATGGATCCTGAAGAGCTTTTCTCTACAAGAAAGCCTTTCTCCTTGGAATGATGACCTTTCTCCACAGTGCCCACATTTTGTCCTGTGTTACTTTCCTCATCAGTGTAGCTGTCATGAAACTCAACACTCTCCACAGAACTAATTTTTGTCTCTGTGCTCACTTTCGTGGCAGAGTGCTGTCTCTTTTTCTTAGCAAGGTGGCCTGTCTCCCCAGAGTGATCTTTCCCTGCAGAGTGGATTCTCTTGGATGATGGGCCTTTCTCTGCAGGGTGAGTCTTTTTGAGAGAGCAACTTGTCTCCTCAAGTAGATGTTTCTCTGCACTGCAGCCTTTCTTTGGATGCCTGCCTATTCCTGTTGGGCGATTTTGCCCTGCAGTGGGTCCGCTATCTTCTGAGTCACCCCCCTCTGCAGTGCTGCTTTTCTCCTGGGGGTCACTTCTCCATATCGGGTGTTCTTTCCCTGTGGAAGATCTTTTCTCCACCGTGTAACTCCTTTCCAACAAGAGACCCTCCTCTGGAGGGAGGCTTCTGAGGTGGCGATCTCTCCCTGCAGGGATATCATCACCTGCAAAGGGTGTGCTCCTTGCCAAGTTGACGGTTTCGACTGAGCAACCTTCCTCTCCAAGGCGGGTTTTCTTGTTAGGGCAACCTCTGTGTGTAGGAATATCTTTCTCAGCTGAGAGATGCTTCTCAAATGAGCTACCTTTCTCCGAATCGCTATGTGTCTTCCCCGAAAGTTGTGTCTTGGACTGGTGTTTTTTCTCAGAGGCTCTTTCCCCTGTAGCAGAAGTTTCTTCTTTGCAATTGCTGTCGTGTAGCTGAAGCATCTCACCCAAGGGTGTCTTAACCAAAACATAGTACTTCCTAGCAATGTATCTTTTCTCTGCCATGTCATCCTTCTCAGTGGAGGGCTTTTTCTCTACCGTGCAGGTTGTCTCATCTGAGTGACCTCTCTCCACCGAAGGACCTTGTGTGGCTGCATGGCTCCGTGTTCTGCTTGCAATAGGTGACTGAAGACTTGTAGTCTCGGCTGACTTCTCTCCTGAGGAGGTATTTGTCCCCTTTGTGACACGACTCTTACTTTGTGTCAACTTCACAAAGTCATCACCTTCAGCAGCATGCTGCTCACCAACATGAGGCCTTTTCTTTCTGGAAGTCATTGAAGCAATCTTCTGGCTTTATCTTCCACGAACAAGTGAATTCCCAGATTTTCTGTTTTTTTTTTTTTTCCTGGAGAACTGGCCTGGGTACAATCCCAGAAGTCTGTAGTCTGAATTAGTTCAACAACCAGGATCCAATCTCCTGGTTGTTTATCAAATTTAGCTCTTTTTAAGGAAGGCAGAGGAGCAGGAGTGAGGAGCTCAACTGCCGCGGGTCCAACCGCCAGCGCAAAGTCACTGGCAATTGTCAGTACACACACGTGATCTGGGGGGGGGGAGAGGTGGCTTAGGCCCTTCAGCCAATCAGCAGTCTTATGTAAATTGCACTATGTTCCTTAGCCCAATGATTGGACAATCACTCTGATGTCATAGTAATGGCGTCTGGGCAGGGCAGGAGGGCTTCCTTTCCTTCGCTTTTTTTTTTTTTTTTACTTTAAAAGACCAGATTGGGCCGGGCGTTGGTGGCGCACGCCTTTAATCCCAGCACTCAGGAGGCAGAGGCAGGCGGATCTCTGTGAGTTCGAGACCAGCCTGGTCTACAAGGGCTAGTTCCAGGACAGCCTCCAAAGTCACAGAGAAACCCTGTCTCGAAAAAAAAAAAACCAAAAAAAAAAAAAAGACCAGATTGTACTCAAACTCGCAAAGATCCATCCCAAGCTACTGCCTCCTCAGTGCGAGAATTAAAGGCATGCATGGGCTGCTTATCTTTCTTGATTAATTCAACTTCCTTCCTGCTACCCTTTCTCTGCCTAAATCGCTTGGTTCTTACTCTTCATTCTGAGTGCAAGGCTGTGGAGAAGCTGTGGGCTTGAGCTTCCTACAGCCCAGAGGTTAAAAAGAAAAGCGTGTCATCTCAAGCATCTCATCATGAGGAAGAATAGGACTCTTAGCAATGAAAGAGATATCTTGATAGACGGGACCATTATGGGGTTAGGGAGAAAACTGGTGCCAGGGAAACTCCCAGGAATATATACTGATGACCCCAGCTAAGACTCCTAGCAATAGTGCACAGGGTGCCTGGACTGGCCTGGCCCTGCAATCAGATGGATGAGCACTCTGTCATCACAGAGCCTTCATCCATTAACTGATGGAAGCACATGCAAAGATCCACAGCCAAACACTGGGCTCCGGGGTCCAGTTGAAGAGAGAGAGAAGGGATCCTATGACGAAAGGGATTCAAGATCATGATAGGGAAACCCACAGAGACAGCCGACCCAGTCTAGTCAACTCATGGATTCTAGACCCACTGCCGAGAAACCTTAATGGGACCAAACTAGGCCCTCGCTGCATGTGGGTGACAGTTGTATAACTCGTTCTGTTTGTGGGACCCCTATCAGTGGAACCAGAATCTGTCCCTGGTGCATGAGCTGATTTTGAAACCCATTTTCTGTGGTGGGATACTTTGCTCAGCATTGATGTAGGAGGGAAGAGCTTGGTCCTATCTTAACTTGATATGCCAGGCTTTGTTAACTCTTCATGGGAAGCCTTACCCTTTCTGGGGAGCTGATGGGAGGCAGTAGAAAGGAGCTGGAGGAGAGGAGGAAGGGGATACAGAGGTTGGTATGTAAAATAAATAAAAACTTAAAAAGAAGAAAGGTCTCTTTCCATCCTCCCTTTTCCAATTGCCTTCAGGACTGGGCCACTTCTGAGTGTGGCCTTGAGTTCATTTCCATTCACTCTGAGGATGTCAGAGATACATTAATCTACTAAACTTTGTGTCTTAAAAATATGCTGATGGACTTAAAGTTTTAAAAAATGAGAAAGGATATAAATTGCAAGCCTAAGAAAGTAAAGTGACAATGTAAGTATGAGACGAAATACACTGTAAAAGAAACACTTTACAGGATAAAGAATGTTTTCTAATTATGAAGGGGTTGAACCAGCAGGAAGCTACCACAATCACGAACAAGTAATCATCTACTAATATAAAACAAATTTCAGGAAGCAAAATGTCACAGAAATACAATAGACAATTCAAAAATACTAATTGCAGATTTCCATCAGTACTTTTGGTAATGGTTAGAACACTAGTGACATGTTAACAATGTGATAAAAGACTTGAACAACAGTAAGAACCAAGCAGTCCTAGGAATACATGTACACTTCAATCCACCCAAGACAGCAAAATAGACTTTCTTTTCAAGAGCATATTGTATATTCTCTGTTAGATCATACACTGGCCAGAAGAAAGAAAAGTGTAAAGTATGCTCTTTGACCACAAAGGAATGAAGTTAGAAGACAATATCAAGGCAATTTGTGAAAAAAATCCGTGCATATTAACTAATATAACAATATGTGAGAGAAGAAATGCAAAAGGTAAGTTAGAAAATCCTTTGAAAACACCACACCTGGTGGAGAAGGCCAACACTCCCAGCCACTTGGACAGCCAAAAGAAGAGAATTGAAAGTTCAGCCACAGAGAAAAAACATTGGAAATCATAAAGCACAAATGAAAACAAAATATATGAATATCTATAAGACATTACTGAATTAGTCCTTATAGAAATTATTAAACTTTGAGTGCCTCTTTAGAAAAACACAGGAAAAGGATGCTGGAGAGTTGGCACAACAGTTACAAGCCCTTGTTGTTCTTGCAAAGAATCCTAGTTTGGTTTCCCCAAGCCACACCCACTAGTCACAAGCATCTGTAAATCTAGATTCATGGGATATTGTACATGACAAACAAAAGACCCAGAGACTGATATTGGGGTTCAAGCTTCAAGCTGAAGTGCAGAAAAGCAAAGCAGCTCTTAACTAGCTCTCACTCTACTTCAGACTGATGTGTGATCCTGGGATCCTGGCTCCACCAAACCTCAGGCTATAACCTCACCTCAGCGTGGCTGGAGAATCCAGAGACTTCAGTGTCTTCCTGTCCTCATTGTGGCTGGGGACTGAATGCTTGATACTGACTACTGAAGACCCTGCTCCTATCGTTATACCCCTCTAGTGTTGGCATTAAATGCCCCTGTACCAATGTGCTGAGATCATCTTGTGTGTGAGCTGTTTCTCTTTAGGACTGGATAGCTGTTGTGTAGATCTAGGTGTTCTTGGACTCACCCAAGGTATAGATCTGTCTACCTCTTAGTCTTTAGTTCTAGGATTAAAGGTGTATACCATCACCTCATAGATTCTGGCTGCTGGGATTACAATTGAATATCACCACTGCCTGACTTCTATCGCTTAAGGCTGAGTATTCTTTCTGAATACTCAGGCAAGGTTTAATATCATAAACAATAAATCACCACATGATATGATGCCGTCTTCTAGACTCTTAAACCACCCATGTATACAAGGTTATACACACACACACACACACACACACACACACACACACACACACACAGGCATGCATGCACACAAGAGGCACTCATGCACACAGGCATGCATGTACATTCATCTGCAAACACAAACACACCCTTTTAAAGTCTTTTCTAAAAGATGTCAGCTCAATAATCTGACCTTTTTTCTTAAGACACTGAGGTAAAAAGAAGTAAATCAAGAAAAAGGCATAAAATAGTGGACAGGTGAGTGGAAATTAATGAAATATAGAATAGAAAAACAGTACATAAAATCAATTATTCCATTTCCCTAATGATGGGAACTATGGTGCTGTAGACAGGCCTATTCCTGAGACCTTACATTGTGATCCTGTTGGTCTTGCATTGGCTTTTGAACAAGGCCACAACCTTCTAATCCTTTTTAGATAGCTTCACTCACTAGGGAGCAAGCATTTGAACAAATGAGACTATATGGACCATTCCCATTCAAATCACCACAAAACAAATAAGCTTTTGGTTAGAGTAAGCAAGAAAATTTACTCAGAAAAGTAGAGAATGTTCCAGTTACCAGAATTAAAAATAATCCATAAAGTGGAATGACAGCATGAGGCCCCCTCCCACATAAAACTCCTAGCTCCTTTAACTCTTTCTCAAGGCTCTGGTTTATCACCACATTTAGAGCCAGATTGTCGACTTCTTCTGCTGGGCCTGTGAACATAAGTATTTATAGGAGTCCTTTGACATGTATTAGGCCTTCCTGTGTTTCTACCTCTCCAAACCTGGAAATTACTGCCTCATCTTTAACAGCTAAGGGGTAAAAGAATTTCAGGTTTTCTAATCCCATCTGCAGACACACACCAACCAACTGGGTATGTAGATTAGTGGGCTCAGTCTTTACAGAGATTAAAATGTCTTTTAGGTATGGATAATATTGAAATTTTTTTTCATGCTGTTCTACTCTACTGAGAAGGCAGCTCTGGAGTTGGATTTTGGCCCATGTTTTCCATAGCCAGGCATGTTTGTTCAAGAGTTTCCTCAAAAGTCTCTGTCCTGGGTCAGGCTATCCACCTGACTCTGTGACAGGGAAAAGAAGAGCAAAACAGAGCAGCATAGGAAAAGACACTGTGTGCTTAAAAAGAGCTAAAAGGTAAACTATTCCCAACAGGGATCTCTCTTGCTTATCACATACTCCATGATTTGTTTAACTCAAATAACCCCCTCCCTTTTCTTGCTTTTGTTTAATATCTCATTTTTGGTGTTTGGAAACAGGGGTTCTCTGTGTAGCTTGCAGCCTGTCTTGGAACTCACTCTGTGGACCATGCTGGTCTCCAAATCACAGAGATCCACCTGCCCCTGCCTGCTGGGATTAAAAGCATGTGCTGCCTCCACTCTCACCACCACAACCCAGTCTTGTTAACTCTCTTTAAAGCTTTTGTTGGAAATTCAGCTTTTTGCAAATTCATTGAGCATGGTTTAAAAAATCTATGTATAGGTACTTTAAATTTGCTATAGCAACATACCAGCATGTAACTTGGACTCAACTATTGTTCAGGAAAAGAGTATGTTCCTGATGGGCTCACCTTGGAATACCATGTTGCTTGACACCATCTTGGCTCATGACCTATACTCATCTTGGATTATATAACAACCATGTGGCTTGCTGTAATATGGCAGCCATGAGACTTAGACATCATCTTTACTAAAGTTTAAAGAAAGGGCATGCTTACATGATTTCATCATCATTATGGGTATGGTAAAATACCACATGACATAAATTAATTTAGGCAATACCCACTGAGCCCTCTGATTATCATTGTATCTCCCTTTTATTAGACAAAGGAGGGAACACCAGGTTTCCATGATAGTTTGTTTTGAAACTGAGTCATATAAAAGCCTGGCATTTTGTAAAAGCATGTTATAAAATGATCAATAAAATGAGGTTCCTGGTCTCTCAACAAATTATACTTATGGTTTAAGTTTCTTTTGATACTAACGGGTCTTAAGTTAAGAACTATATTTTATAAGCTCAGACATAATAGGGAAAATTATAAAAATCCTAATCTTATGTTAGAGTTACTATTTTATTATAAACAATTAATTATAATTAAGATAACAAATTATTGGTCAATCTTTCTCAGTGCCAATGGGGCCAAGGTTGGAGGGAGAGAGCAATTTTTATATCCCATCACACTATATACTGTATATGCTGACAATATTAAGCCTAAAGTAAGTAAAAAACAATTTGTTTATGTAACGTAGCATTCAAAATAATATATAATAATAATAGTAATAATATATGTTTTATAAAAGACTGATTTGTTGAATAAAATGTGTTAAATTTCTGTACACTTGAATTATAGGAGCATTCCAGCTCAAGCAGTTACCTTGGATGGGGCACAAGTTGCGTTGGATGGAGCACCATCCCTCCAGAGTAAGTTGTATGCTAGCTCATTAAAAAATAAAGATGCATTGAAAGTGAGACCTGTCTGAAGACTGCTGCTTCTGCCTCTGGCTGCATAGGTCTGACCAGCTCTATACATACAGGCCAAACAAAGAAAAAAAAAACAAAAACAATCCTCTTTATCTTACAGGTAATTTCCTCCTAATGTCTCACAAAATCGGAGGATTGATTCTCTTATCCAGTGTAGGGTCTCAGAGTCTGCAACCACATCCTAAATGTCTCAAATAACAGAGAGGCAGATGGAAGATGTCTCAATGAATCCTGAATGTCTCCTGAACTGACATAAGAGGATTCTGTGAACAGGGCTACCTTGTACCTAACCCTACCTCCAGACTGGTATGGCCCCCACAGGCTACTTCAATTGGCCGTGCCCTTTACTGTGGCATTGGATGCTTTCTCTTAGGAAAAGCTAATTCAAGGTCTATCCTCTAACTACCCATGCTCCCTCATTACAGGAGGATGCTAGATAGATGTTCTGTCATCAAACTCAAAGCTTTGGAAAGTTACGCAGAATATGCAAGAGCTATTATTGACAGCTGATTTTATATATGTAGTGTCAAACAATTGTTCTATTAAAAGATACCCCAAGCCTTTGGGTTCTTTAGGAGAAGATGACATAAATAAAGGAGACTCTCTCCTACCTGGACTCACCTGTGGTGCTTTGGGAATATAATCTAGTCTCCACCCAGATAGACATATGTGAGGGGGGGTTGACATTTAAAATGCCAACAGTTAGGCTGAGTCTCACCCTCTTCCTGTCTTCAACTTTCAGATATGATATGAGGTATCAGCTACTGCTCCAGTGCCATGACTTCCTGCCCACTGCCATTCTTCCTGCCGTGATGATCATAGACTGACCCTCTGAAATTATAAGCAAGTCCCAAGTTAAATGCTTTCTTTATAAGCTGTCTTGGTTATGTTGTCTTTTCACAGCATCAGTACAGCAACTAAGTTGTTAACAGGGAGTAAGGTAAGGCTGTGATAGGCCTGACCATGCTACTCTTTTATTACTTTAGGACTTTGGATTAGGAAAGAGGTTTGATGCAATAAGCAGAGATTAATAGGCCATCCTAGTGGGACCTTGGAAGATGGGATACTATGGAGAGCAATGTGGACTGTGGAGGCCCAACTCAAAAGGATCAGGAGTGACTAATACTAGAGATAATTCTGGTGATAATTTAGCAAAGAATGTGACTACTTTCTGTAACATGAGCTTTCTGTCCAGGCTGCCTGCTCCTGACATCCTTCTGAGCCGCAAAGAAACACATGGATGCTGTAGTAATTATAAAACAGTCAAAGAAAAAAGGGTAAGTAACATATAAAGGCAGACATATCAGAATTACACCTGACTCCTTAATAGAAACTCTGAAAGCCAGAAGGTCTTGGATAGATATTCTACCTATGCTATGAGACCACGGATGCCATCCCAGACTACTATAACCAGCAAAGTTTTCAATCACTCTAGATGGAGAAAACAAGATATTCCATAACAAAAACAGATTTAAACAATACATATGCACAAATCCAGCCCTACAGAAAGTATTGGAAGGAAAACGCCAATCCAAGGAATTTAAGAACACTCACAAAAATATACACAATACATAATTCCACTTTACCAAAAAACAAAAGAATAAAGGGAGGGAAGTCCCAAACAATAAAACCACCAAATGTAAGACAAACAAGAATTAACAACCAATGGTCATTAATATCCCTCAATATTAATGGTCTTAACTTGCTTATACAATGATACAGACTAAAGAATTGATATGAAGACAGAAATCATCATCAAATTCAAAGAAAGTCCTTACCTCAAAAGAAAGAGTTGGGAAAAGATTTTTACAATCAAATGGATCTATGAAACAAGCTGTTGTAGCTATCCTAATATATAATGAATTGGACATCAAACTAAAATTAATCAAAAGAGAGGAAGAAAGGCATTTCACATTCATCAAAGGAAATGTCAATCAAGATGAAGTCTTAATTCTGAACATATATGCATGAAATGCAAAGGTACATACAGTCATAAAAGAAACATTACTAAGAAGGAGTTGGTGATGGGAGAAGTTGGGGGCAGAGCAGCACCCAGACTCAATAAAATCAATAAAGTATAAAATAGGAAAACATTACAGACTTTATGAAACAAAGAGTTTAAGAAAGTCAACAAGACAGACAAACTTTATCCAAACTAACCAAAAGGCAGAGAGACAGCTTGCTAATTAACAAAATAGAAATGCAAAGGGAGACATAACAACAGACACTGAGGAAATCCAGAGTATCACCAGGTCATAATTTGAAAACCTGTACTCCACAACATTTGAAAATCTAAAGGAAATGGACAATTTTCTGGATATATATCACTTACCAAAATAAAATCATGAACAGATAAGCAATTTAAACAGACCTATACCTGCAAATGAAATAGAAGCAGTCATCAAATTCTACCAACAAAAATAAAAAGCCCAGAGCCAGATGGCTTCAGTGCAGAATTCTCCCAGAAATTCAAACAAGAGCTAATACCAATACTACATAAATTTTTCCACATAATAGCAGCAGAAGGGACATTGCCAAGCTCTTTTTTTTGAGGCTACAATTACCTTGGTACCCAAGCCACACAAAGACACAACACAAAAAGAGAATTACAGACCAATATGCCTTATGAATATCAATGCAAGAATTTTCAACAGAATACTGGCAAATCAAATCCAAAAACACATCAGAGAAATCATCCAACATTATCAAACTGACTTCATCCCAGAAATACAGGTATGGTTCAACATATGAAAATCCATCAATGTAATACACCATATAAACAAACTAAAAAAAAACATATGATTATGAGACTGACACGCTGGCTACTGCGCTAATGAGGCACCGGGGAACCCCCATGGAGGGCTCTACCCTCTATGGGGAGTGGAGGGGGGAAGGAGATGGTGGGGGATTGGGGGAGGGGGGAGAGGGAGAAGGGATTGACATGTGAAATTATAATTTGTAAAAATTAAATAAAAATTAAATTTAAAAATATGATCATCTTACTAGATGCTGAAAAAGCCTTTGACAAAATCCAACATCCCTTCATGATAAAGGTCTTGGAGAGAACAGAAATAACAGGAACATATCTAAACATGATAAAAGCAATATACAGCAAACCAACAGCCAGCATCAAACTAAATGGAGAGAAACTCAAAGTATTCCTCTAAAAACAAGAACAAGACAAGGCTGTCCACTCTCTCCATATCTCTTCAATATTGTACTTGAAGTTCTAGCTAGAGCAATAAGACAAGAAAAGGAAATCAAGGGTATACAGATTGGAAAGGAAGAAGTCAAACTTTCACTATTTGCAGATGATATGATAGTCTATATAAGTCACTGGAAAAACTCTACCAAAAACTTCTACAGCTTATAAAAAACCTTCACCAAAGTAGCAGGATACAAGATTAACTAAAAAAAATCAGTAACCCTAATATATACAGATGATAAATGCACTTAGAAAGAAGTCAGAGAAACATCACCCTTTACAATAGCAACTAACAACATAAAATATCATTGTGTAATGCTAACTAAAAACATTAAAGAACTGTTAGTAAGAACTTGCAGTCTTTAAAGGAAGAAATTAAAAAAGATACCAGAAAAAGGAAAGGTCTCCCATGCTCTTGCATAGGTAGGATCAACATAGTAAAAATGGAAATCTTGCCAAAAGCAATCTACAGATTCAATACAATTCCCATCAATATCCCAACACAATTCTTCACAGACCTTGAAAGAATAGTACTCAACATCATATGAAAAAAAAAAACAAGTATAGCCCAAACAACCCTGTACAACAAAGGAACTTCTGGAGGCATCACCATCCCTGACTTCAAGCACTATTATAGAGCCATAGTCCTGAAAACAGCTTGGCATCGGCACGAAAAGTGACAGGTTGGCCAATGGAATTGAATTGAAAACCCTGATATTAACCCACTCACCTACAAACACTTGATTTTTGACAAATAAGCTAAAGTTATAAAATGGAAAAAATAAAGCATCTTCAACAAAAGGTGTTGGCATAACTGGATTTGGATGTGTGGAAGATTGCAGATAGATCCATATCTATTACCATGCACAAAACTTATGTCAAAATGGATCAAAGAACTTAACATAAATTCATTCACACTGAACCTCCTAGAAGAAAAGGTAGTTGGTACCCTGGAACAAATTGTTACAGGAGACAGCTTTCTGTACATAACACCAGTAGCACAAACATTACGATCAACAATTAATAAATGGGACTTCCTGAAACTGAGAAGCTTCTGTAAGGCAAAGGACACAGTCAGCAAGACAAAAGGACAGCCCACAGAATGGGAAAATATATTCACCAAACCCTCATCTGACAGAGGGATGATCACCAAAATATACAATGAACTCAAGAAGCTAGCCACCAAAACACCAAACAATGCAATTAAAATTTAGAGTGCAGAAGTAAATAGAGAATTCTCAACAGAAGAATCTAAAATGGCTGAAAGACACTTGAGAAAGTGATCAACATCCTTAGTCATCAGAGAAATGCAGCTCAAAACTACTCTGAGATACCATCTTACTCCTGTCAGAATGGCTAAAATGAAAAACACTGATGACAATCTATGCTGGAGAGAATGTGGAGAAAAAGGAACACTCCTCCTTTGCTTGTGGGTGTGCAAACTTGTAAGACAACTTTGGATATAAGTATGGAGGTTTCTTAGGAAAATGGGAATCAGTATACTTCAAGATCCAGCAGTTCCTCTCTTGAGCATATACTCAAATAATGCACATTCAAACAACAAGGACAAATGTTCATCTATGTTCATAGAAGCATTATTGATAATAGCCAGAGCCTGGAAGCAACCTAGATGCCCCTCAACTGAAGAATGGATAGAGAAAATGTGGCACATTTACACAATGGGTACTACTCAGCAGAAAAAAATGGAAACTTGTAATTCTCAGGCAAATGGATGGAACAAGAAGAAAACATCCTGAGTGAGGTAACCCAGTCACAAAAAGATAAATATAGTATGTTCTCAATCATATATGATTTTTAGACATAGAGCAAAGGAATACCAGTCTACAATCCATATTGCCAGAGGAGCTAAGAAACAAGGAGGACCCCCAACACAAGATTGCATAGTCCCTCCAATAAGGGAAGGAGGATAAGAACCCCTGAGCAGAGTGGAAGCATGGGGGATGGGAGGAAGGAGGTGGGAAAGGAAGAAAGGTAGGGGAATGAGAACAAGAGGACTGAGATGGGGAGGAATAGAGGAGGGCAAGAAAGAGATACCTTGATAGAGCGAGACAGTACAGGTTTGGAGAGAGGTCTGACACGGGGGAAATATTAGGGGATCCACAAATAGACCCCAAATAGAATCCAGGCAGTGGTGGAGAAAATGCCATTGATGCCCTTCCCCTATAATGAGATTGATTTCTACCTTTATTGCCATCCATAGAGCCTTCATTGAGTAGCTGTTAGAAGCAGAAACAGGCACCCACACCTGAGCACTGAACCATATTACTGGAATCCAATTGTGGAGAGGGAGGAGGGATGACCAAAGGAGCCAAGACGGTGCTGCAGAAACCCGTATAAAGAGTTGACCTGACCTACTGAGAGCATGGAGACACTAGTCATAAAGCTGGGGAACCAGTACTGGACAGAAACCAGCCATCTGATTGTGGGTGCCAGCTAGGAGGCCAAGCCAGTCTATGGGACTTCTAACGGTGGGTCCAGTCTTTAACCCTAGAGCACAAATGGATGTTGGGAGCCCATTCCCTATGGAGGGAAACTACTGCAGCCCAGATACAGCAAGAAGGTCCTAGACCCTTCCCCAAATGATATGAGTGACTTTGAAGGTCCCCTGTGGAGGGCCTCACTACCCCTGGGGAGGAGTTGGGGGATGGGTTTGGGGTGTTGGTGGGGAACATGGCAGGATCGGAGGGTGAGGGAAAGGGGAGATGGATATGTAAATATGGGTGGTAATTAAATAATTTAAATAAAAAATACCAAAAAAGAAAGAAACATTACTAAAACTAAATCACGCATAAATTCTCACACACACATATTGGGAGACTTCAACACCCCCCTCTGACAACTGGATAAGTGTACAAGACAGAAACTTAACAAAGAAACAAAGGAACTAACAGAAGTTATGACCCAATTAGTTTCAACAGACATCTATAGGACATTCCATCCAAACATAAAAGAATATACCTTCTTCTCAGTGCCACATGGAACCCTCTGTAAAATTGAACACATACTTGGCAACCAAGTAAACCTCAATAGTTACAAAAAATTGGAATAACCCCCTGTCTTATCAGATCAATATGGCTTAAAGTTAGAATTCAACAACACAAATTGCAGAAAACCTACAAACTCATGGAAACTGAACATTGCTCTGTTGCATAACTCTTGGGTCAAGGAAGTAATAAAGAAAGAAATTAAAGACTTCCTAGAATTCAATGAGAATGAAGACACAACATACCAAACTTATGGGACACTTTGAAGGCAGTTTAAGAGAAAAGTTCATAGCAATTAGTGCCCACATGAAGAAACAGGAGAATAGTCACACTAGGGAATTAACAGCACACCTGAAAGCTCTAGAACAAAAAGAAGCAAACTCACCGAAGAGTAGATGCCAGAAAATAATAAAATTGAGGGCTGAAATCAATAAAGTAGAAACAAAGTAAACAGTACAAAGAATCAACAAAACAAAGATTTGGTTCTTCAGGAAAGTCAACAAGACAGACAAACCTTTATCCAAACTAACCAAAAGGCAGAGAGAGAACATGCAAATTAACAAAATCAGAAATGAAAAGGAGGACACTGAGGAAATCTAGAGAATCATCAGGTCATTTTTTGAAAACCTGTACTCTTACAATATTGTAAAATTTAAAGGAAATGGATGATTTCCTGGATAAATATCAGTAATCAAAACTAAATGAAGAACAGATAAGCAATTTAAATAGACCTATAACTCCTAATGAAATAGAAGCAATCATTAAAACTCTTCCACCCCCCCAAAAAAAACTGCCCCGCTTGCCTTTCTTTTTACTCTACAGTTCTTATATTTACCATAATGCTCTTTCTTTGTGGCTTCTAAGTTTCTGCAGTGATGAACCATTTCTTGTAACATCCTAGACTAGACTGTAAAGGAGATCAAAGGGATAAAAATTGGAAAGGAACAAGTCAAACTTTCACTATTTGCAGGTGACATGATAGTTTACATAAGTGACGCAACAAATTCTACCAGGGAACTCCTACTGCTGATAAACACCTTCAGCAACATGGCAGGATACAAGATTAACTCAAAAAACATCAGTAGCCCTTCTACATATAGATGATAAATGGGCTGAGAAAGAACTCAGAGAATTACCACCTTTTACAATGGCCACAGTCAACATAAAATAGCTTGGGGTAACTATAACCAAACATGAAAAAGAACTGTATGACAAGAACTTTGATTCTTTACAGAAAGAAATCAAAGAAGCCTTAGTCACCATCTAAGTTGTTAGATTTCTAGTTGCAGCAAGTAAACCTTATTTTCCTTAATGATACCCCAAAGTACAACAATGGGGAGTCAAAGTTGCTAAAGAGAGCCCTCACAATGCTTCATTTAAGTGTGAAGATGAACTGCTTTAGTAAATAAGAAAATGAGTTTTAAAAATAAAAATAAAATACTGTAGTCTCTCAGATCTATGGTAATAGCTAATATTTTAGCTCTGGATATTGTAAAGAAGAAAAATAAAAATAAAATTTGTTCTGCATTTTGTTTCTCATTGCAAGCTACAAAAGTTGTAGCTTACCCTATGTTCTTATTTCTTAGGTTAAGATGGAAATAGCATTAAATTTGGAGGTGAAAGATATGAAAAGAAAATATCTTCCAACTGATGGTAATATATTATGCAAGAAAATATTTAGCACAAGTAAAAAATCAGCAATAAATCATCTGGAATGATTAATATATTAGCTGCAAATATTGGATGTTCACACATATTTCAGAATTAGTAAATTAGAAAAAAATTAAAATAATTGGGGATGTTGTTTTTTAATCATTGTTATCTCTTGCTATGCCTCATTTACAAATTGAATATCATAAGACATTAGTATATAGGAAAAAGGTATATATGGATTTTGGCAACATATATGATTTTAGGATGTATTAAGGGAACCTAAACATATAAATGACAGATATGGGTGACTACTGTTTTTAAAAACTTTAAATGAATAATACAGGTGAAAAATAAAATGATACAGAAAATATTTATTCTGACTTTAATAAAATGAACACCAGATAAGATATATTAGTCTTAGAAAAAAATTTAGAAAATGCTAAATACAATGACAGGCATGATTGTATGATAAATGGATCAGTTCTTTAATAAGCAATTATTCTTAATGTTTATGTGCCTAACAACAGAATTTGTTAGGCCAATCTGAAAGAGCTAAAAGGAGAAACACAAATGTCCACTACTGTGGTTAAGCATTTCAGCACTCTAATTTCTGAAGTTGATAAGTCAGCAAGCATGAACTCCGGAAGAAGATATATTAGTAAGGCTAGCACTGACTATCACTACCTATCAGTGTGATGCATTTGATTTTATGGAGCATTACATCCAACAAGAGCAGAAAGCACATTCTTTTTTGGCTCGAATGGAATATTTACCCAGAAAGACCATAATATTGTCCACAAAACACACATCTTTAACTTTAAAAGTGCTGAAACCTTTCAGTGTATGTCTTTGGCCATGGTGAAATTAAAATAGAAACAAAAGCAATATCTGAATAATCTTAAGCTGTTTGGAAATAAAAGCAAACACTTCTAATAGCATAGGACAAAAGGAATCACCTCACAAGAATTCAAAGGCTATTGTAAAATACATTAAAATTAAAATGAAACTTACTTAAAGTATAAAATGTGACTAAAAGAACATTTAGGAGGAAATACATATCAACAAAAAAATCAAACTTCCTGAAATTTCATAACAAAATAATTTACCTTAACAAAATAAGAGGAAAAGAGAAATGTATACCTAAATAAAGAAAAATAAAACAAATTAAAGTTCTTGCTGGGAACTCCCATCCTGGGGACTGCTGGCAGGTTGACTTGGCCCCTGAGGACCAAGCAACCCTGAGTCTGCTAGTCCTGCCCCCAGTCACCTGGACAGTGAGTGCCTCAGACCCACATGCATCCACCTTGAGACCCATCAGAGCATCAGACCCTTTTGAACCCACAGGAAGAGAACCTTGGACACATACATACCAGGAAAGGAAGACACACCATCTGCACCCACTGAAAGAAGAGATGGGAAGATGACAATATAAGAACACATCCAACAACAGGAAAACCAATATGATGCCAGCAGAGTCTAGGGACTCTACACCAGCAAGACCTGATCATGCCAAAACAGATGAAACAGAAGAGAACAACCTTAGAAACAACTTCATGCAGATGATAGAGACCCTAAAAGAGGAAATGAGAAAATCCTTCAGAGAAATGGAAGAAAAGACAAATCAAAAGATGCAAGAAATCAAGGAAAGCCAGGGAAAATACAATTAAACAGCTGAAGGAACCAGTTCAAGACCTGAAAATTGAAATAGAGACAATAAAGAAAACACAAACTGAGGGAATGTTGGAAATAGAAAAGCTGAGTAAACAATCAGGAACCACAGATGCAAGTATAACCAACAGAATATAAGAGATGGAAGACACTTGGCTAAGGGAGTATTCCTCTATATGGAATGGGCTTCCAAAGTACACACCTATGCTAGGGATAAATACTGGGCTTCTACAGGAGGTCCCATAGATTTCTAAGGTTTCCTCACAGAAACTCATGTTCCTGGGGTTTGGATCAGTCCCATGCTGGTATTCCATCTATCAGACTGGGGAGCAAGAGTTCCAGGATGTTCAGGTCAGCTGTTTCTGTGTGTTTCACTAGCCTGGTCTAGACCTCTGTGCTCTTCACTGGTCCTTCTCTGCATCTGGGTTCCGGTTAAGATTGGTGATTAGTTATGGGTGTCTGCTTCTACTTCCACCAGCTGCTGGATGAAGGCATATAAGTCAGTCATCAATCTCATAATCAGGGGAGGGCATTTAATGTAGCCTCTCCTCTGTTGCTGAGATAGTTAGCTGGTGTGATCTTTGTAGATCTCCAGACATTTCCCTAGTGCCTGATTTCTCTGTAAACCAAAAAGTTCTCCCTCTATTATGATATCTCCATTCTTGTTATCGTGTATTCTTCCCCTGACTCAAACTTTCTGCTTCCACATGTCCTCGGCATCCCTCTTCCTCTCCCCTTCTCATTCTCCTAGCTCCCTCCCCCCTCTTCCTATGCTCCCAATTTGCTCAGCAGATCCTGAACCTCTCCCCTTCTCCAGGGGATCATGCATGTCTCTCTTAGGGACCTTGTTTATTAGCTTCTTTGGCAGTGTGAATTGTAGCCTGGTCATCCTTACTCTATGTCTAAAATCCGCATATGAGTGAGTACATACCATGTTTGTCTTTTTGCGATTGGGTTACCTCACTCAGAATGGTTTCTTCTAGATCCATCCATTTTCCTGCAAATTTCAAGATTCCATTGTTTTTTTCCACTGAGTAGTATTCTGTTGTGTAAATGTACCACATTTTCTCTATCCATTCTTCAGTTGAGGGGCATCTAGGTTGCTTCCAGGTTCTGGCTATTACAAATAGTGCTGCTAAGCACCCTATGGAAGGCCTCACCATCCAAGGGGAGCAGAAAAGATATGTGACAGATAAGGTTTTAGTTGGGCGGTGTAGGGGAGGACAGGAGGGAGAAGGGAACTGGGATTGTCATGGGAAAACAATCCTGTTTCTAATTCAAATAAAAAAGTTGGAAAAAAATAAAAAAAATAAAATCCCCCCAAAAGAACATATGAAAACAAACAACAACAAAACAATTCTGAGGTGGATGGAGCCTGAGGAAAGTATTCTTCATCCTAAATTATTCACTTTATGGAATGAGAAACTGTTTATGAGAGAAAATTCAGCCAAGTCTATGCCCATTTTATGCACTCTTGGGATGCAAAAACTGTATATGTTTGATGCTTTCTACTCTTTCATTGTGAAATTAGATCAAGGTCATGTGACAAAGACAATATCTGTCATCTACTAATCATCTATCAGAGAGTTCATAAAATGCATAAAAAAGAGATTGAAGACAAAATCTCATATGCTGAAGATAAACTAGAGGAAATAGATTCATCAACCAAAGAAAACTTTTTTTGTTTGTTTGTTTGTTTGTTTTTCGAGACAGGGTTTCTCTGTGTAGCTTTGGAGCCTATCCTGGCACTCACAATGGAAACCAGGCTGGCCTCGAACTCACAGAGATCCACCTGCCTCTGTCTCCCGAGTGCTGGGATTAAAGGCATGCCAAAGAAAATCTTAAGTACAAGAAATCCTTAACACAAAATATCCAGGAAATATGGGATACTGTGAAAAGACCAAACCTAAGGATAATAGGTATAGAAGAAGGTGAAGAAACCCAATCCAAAGGTGGAGAAAACATATTCAACAAAATCATAGAATTTTTTCCCAACCGAAAGAAAGACATGCCAATGAAAGTACAAGAATCCTACAGAACGCCAAATAGATTGGACCACAAAAATGTCTCCTAGTCACATAATAATTAAAACACCAACATACATAATAAAGAAGGAAAATTAAGAGCACCAAAGGAAAAAGGCCAAGTAACATATAAAGGCCTTATCAGAATCACACCCCGTTTCTCCATGGAAATTCTGAAAGCCAGAAGGAACTGGATAGACATTCTACCAACTCTAATAGAACATGGATGCCAACCCAGACTACTATACCCAGCAAAACTTTCTATCACTACAGATGGAGAAAACAAGATATTCCATGGCAAAACCAGATTCAAACAATATGTAATCACTAATACAGTCCTACAGGAAGTACTGGAAGGAAGTTAACTACACTCCCAAAAACATAGGCAATAGATAATCCCAGTTTACAAAAAGCCAAAAGAAAAAGCAGGGTAAATCCACATATAATGCTATTACCATCAGCAAATATAAAACAAACAAGAATAAACACTCAATGGTCCTTAATTTCCCTCAGTATTAATGGTCTTAACTCTCCTATAAAAAGACACAGACTAATATAATGGATATGAAGACAGAATCCATCCTTCTGCTACATAGAAGAAACACACCTCAACTTCAAAGACAGACATTACCTCAGAGTAAAGGGTTGGGATAAGATATTCCAATTAAATGGACACAAGAAACAATATGGGGTAGCTATTCTGGTATCTAACAAATTAGACTTCAAACTAAAATCAATGAAAACTAATGAAGAAGGTCATTTCATATACATCACAGTAAAAATCCATCAGGAAGAAGTCTCAATTCTAAACCTCTATGCCCCAAATACAAAGACACCAACGTTTGTAAAAGAAACATTATTAAAACTCAAATCACAAATAAAACCTCACACAGTTATAGTGGGAGACTTCAACACTCCACTCTCACCACTGGACAGGACCACCAGACAGAAACTTAACAAAGAGACAAAGGAACTAACAGAAGTTATTACCCAATTGGGATTAACAGACATGTATAGAACATCCCATCCAAACACAAAAGAATGGAACTTCTTTTCAGCACCACACATAACCTTCTCTAAAATTGAACACATACTCCACAACCTCATCAGGTACAAAAAATTGGAATAACTCCCTATGTATTATCAGATCACCATGACTTAAAGTTAGAATTCATAAACAACACAAATTGCAGAAAACCAACCAACACATGGAAATTGAACAATTCACAATTGTACAACTCCTGGGTCAATGAAGAAATAAGGAAAGAAATTAAATACTTAGAATTCAATGAAAATGAAGACACAACATACCCAAACTTAGGGAACACTTTGAAAGCAGTACAAAGAGGAAAGTTCACAGCTCTAAGTGCTCGCATGAAGAAACTAGAGAATAGTCACACCAGAGAGTTGAAATCACAACTGAAAGCTCTAGAACAAATGGAAGCAAATTCAGCCTGTAGGAGTAGAGTCCAGGAAATAATCAAACTGAGGGCAGAAATCAATAAAGTCGAAAAAAAGAAAACAATTCAAGGAATCAATATAACATAGAGTTGGTTCTTTGAGAAAATCAACAAGATAGACAAACCTTTATCCAAACTAACCAAAAGGCAGAGAGAGAACATGGAAATTAACAAAATCAGAAATGAAAAGGGGGATGTAACAACTGAGGAAATCCAGAGAATCTTTAAGTCATTCTTGGAAAACCTGTACTCCACAAAATTGGAAAATTTACACGAAATGGATAATTTTATGGACAGATATCACTAACCAAAATTGTATCAAGAACAGATAAGCAACTTAAACAGGTCTAAATTCCCTAAGGAAATAGAAGCAGTCATCAGAAGTCTCCTAACCAAATAAAAGCCCGGGGCCAGATGGCTTCATTGCAGAATTCTACCAGACATTCAAAGAAGAGCTAATACCAATACTCCTCAAATTGTTCCATACAATAGAAACAGAAGGCTCATTGCCAAACTCTTTTTATGAGGCTACAATTACATTGGTACCCAAGCTACACAAAGACACAATAAAAAAGAAAATTACAGACCAATATACCTTATGAACATCGATGCAAAAATATTCAACAAAATACTGGCAAATCGAATCTAAAAACACATCAGAGAAATCATCCAACATGGTCAAGTTGGCTTTATCCTAGGAATGCAGGGATGGTTCAACATAGGAAAATCCATCAATGTAATCCACCGTATAAACAAACTGAAAAAGAAAAACCACATGATCTTCTCCCTTGATGCTGAAAAAGCCTTTGACAAAATCCAACATCCCTTCGTGATAAATGTCTTGGAGAGATCAGGAATAACAGGAACATACCTAAACATGATAAAAGCAATATACAGCAAACCAACAGCCAGCATCAAACTACATGAAGAGAAACTCAACAAGATTCCTCTAAAATCAGGAACAAGACAAGGCTGTCCACTCTCTCCATATCTCTTCAATATCGTACTTGAAGTTCTAGCTAGAGCAATAAAACAAAAAAAGAGATCAAGTGGATACAAATTGGAAAGGAAGAAGTCAAACTTTCACTGTTTGCAGGTGATATGATAGTTTACATAAGTGACCTGAAAAACTCTACCAGGGAACTCCTACAAGTGATAAACACATTCAGAAAAGTGGCAGGCTACAAGATTAACTCAAAAACTTTAGTAGCCCTACTATATACAGATGATAAAGAGGGCTGAGAAATAAGTCAGAGAAACATCACCCTTTACAATAGCCACAAACAACATAAAAAATCTGGGGTAACATTAACCAAACAAGTGAAAGACCTGTATAGCAAAAACTTCGAGTCTTTATAGTAATTGAATAAAGAAAATACCAGAAAATGGAAAGATTTCCCATGTTCTTGCTAAGTAGTGTCAACATAGTAAAAATGGCAATCTTGTTAAAAGCAATCTACAGATTCAATGCAATCCCCCTTCAAAATACTGGCACAACACTTCACAGATCTTGAAAGAACAATAATCAAATTCATATGGAGAAACAAAAGAGCCAGGATAGCCAAAACTACCCTGTACAATAAAGGACCTTCTGGAGGAGGCAGCACCATCCCTGATTTGAAGCTCTATTATAGAGCTATACTCCTGGAAACAGCTTGGTACTGGACCTAAAACAGACAGGTTGACCAACGGAATCGAGTTGAAAACCCTGATACTAACCAACATATCTAGAAACACATGATTTTTGACAAAGAAGCTAGAGATATATAATGGAATAAAGAAAGCATATTCAATAAATGGTGCTGGCATTACTGGATGCTGGCATGTAGAAGACTGCAGATAGATCCATATCTATAGCCATGTAAAAAACTTAAGTCCAAATGGATCAAAACCTCAACATAAACCCAGCCACATGGAACTTATTGAAGAGAAAATAGGAAATATCCTTGAACGGATTGGTACCGGAGACAGCTTCCTGAACATTACACCTGTAGCACAGACACTGAGTCCAACAATTAATAAATGGGACCTCCAGAAACTGAGAAGCTACTGTAAGGCAAAGGACACAATGAACAAGACAAAATGGCAGCCCACAGATTGGGAAAAGATATTCAACAACCCCATATTAGACAGAGGACTGATCTCCAAAATTTACAAAGAACTCAAGAAGCTACTCTCCAAAACACCAAATAATCCAATTAAAAAGTGGAGTACTGCCTCTGCTTGTACTGTCCCTTATTAGTTGAGGACCACCAAGACTAAGAGCAAAGCACCTCTCAGGGCTGGAAAATCACTTTCCATAGCATAGTAGCTCAGAAATGCTGACTCCTCAGGAGTTTTCCCTTGTAGATAGTAGATAATGGGGGTGAGCACTGAAGACAGCAGGGGGGGATGGGGTGGGGGGGTTGTTTGACCCAACATGCCCTCAGGGAAGCTACCACCTCAGCAAAGAATGCAGACAGGTCCAGGCTCAGGCCACCTGCTTCACAGTTAGTCTCTGAGGTCTACAGGCCAGGTTCTATCTTGTTTTTGTAACACTGTTTCTGAATCATTCCACCAATTCAGAAACTAAGCCAAGCTGACAGAAGAGAAAAATGGTGTCTTCCATTAGTTCCTCCGTACCCTGAATTACTAAGTACCCTCCACACCGGAAGCCTGAGCCCAGTGAACTCATCTGTTTTGATTGTTTGTTTGTTTGTCTTTCAGTTTCTCAGACTCTACTACTACAAAACCTGAGAACTTCAATATATTTTCATATGTAATAAAAAATTCTTTTATAAAAAAGGTGGAATACTGAACTAAATAGACTATTCTCAATAGAGGAATCTAAAATGGCTGAAAGAAACATAAGAAAATGTTCAACATCCTTAGCCATCAGGGAAATGCAAACCAAAACAACTCTGAGACACCATCTTACTCCTGAATGGCTAAAATCAAAAACACCAATGACAGTTCATGCTGGAGAGGATTGGAGAAAGGGGAACACTCTTCTACTGTTCGGAATGCAAACTCATATCACCACTTTGGAATGCAAACTCATATAACCACTTTGGAAATAAATATGGCAGTTCCTCAGAAAAATGGGAATCAGTCTACCACAAGATCCAGCAATTCCACCCTTAGGCATATACCTAAAAGATGCACATTCATACAGCAAGACCTCTGCTCAACTATGTTCCTAGCAGCATTATTTGCAATAGACAGAACCTGGAAACAACCTAGATGCCCCTCAACTGAAGAATGGGTACAGAATATGTGTTACATTTACACAGTAGAGTACTACTCAGTGGAAAATAACAATGGAATCTTGAAATTCTCAGGCAAATGGATGGAGCTAGAAGAAACCATTCTGAGAGAGGTAACCCAGTCACAAAAAGACAAACATGGTTTGCACTCACTCATATGTGGATTTTTACACACAGAGCAAAGGATTACCAACCTATATTCCAAACCACCAGAGAAGCTAGGCAACAAGGAGGACTCTAAAAGAGACATACATGGTTCCTTAGAGAAGGGGAAAAGGAAAACATCTCCTTAGCAAATTGGGAGCATGGTGGGAGGGGAGAGGGAGTCAGGAGAATGAGAAGGGGAGAAGAAGAAGGGTAAGGAAGACATAGGGGACCAAGAAGGTTGTGTAGGGGGAGAATAAACGAGAGCAAAATAAGAGATACCATCAAAGAAGGATCCAGTATAGGTTTAAAGAGAAATTAGGCACTAGGGAAATGTCCAGAGATCTACAAGGATGACACTAACTAGCCATCTAAGCAACAGTGGAGAGGCTACATTAAATGCCCTCTCCTGATAATGAGGTTGATGACTAATTCATATGGCATCATATAGCCTTCATCTAGCAGCTGATGGAAGTAGAAGCAGATACCCATAGCTAAAAACTTAACTGAACTGCAATCCAGTTGCAGAGAAGGAGGGGTGATGAGCAAAGGAGTCAAGGCCACACTGGTGAAACCCACAGAAACAGCTGACCTGAGCAATGGGGAGCTCTTGGTCCCCAGACTGATCACTGGGAAACCAGCATAGAACTGATTCAGACCCCATAAATGTGGATGTCAGTGAGGAGGCCTTGGAAATATATGGGGCCTCTTGTAGTAGATCAGTACTTATTCTTAGTATAGGAATGGACTTTGGGATCCAATTTCACATAGAGGGATACTCCCTCAGCCTAGACACACAGTGGAGGGCCTAGGCCCTATCCCAAAGTATATGACAGATTCTCGAGACCCCCCATGGAAGACTGAGGACAGCCTATGGACTGCCTCACTCTCCCTGGGGAGCAGAAATGGTATTGGATAGGTAGGGTGTTAGTGCAGGGCAAGGGAGGAGGGGTGGGAGAGGGAATGGGGATTGACATGTAAAACAATCTTTTTATCTAATTTAAATTAAAAATCAGAAAAAAATCCAAAAATAATTTTCTTTTAGTAAGGTTAGTAATTAGTAATTAATCACCTATTACAATTAAACTTGTAGTCATATTAGGTATGCTTTCAATGTCAAATAGATATATATTTTAGATAGACAGGTCATCTTCAAACACTTCAGAAATGTAAAGAATATGACATTTAAGATGTTTTAATAACATAGTTTTTATTATGACAATGAAACATATCTGCTCCTGATAGCACCAATCTACATTTGAGAAGAGGATGGGCATTGAATAAACTCCACATAAAGTTTACATTTTTGTGAAAAAAGTAAGCCACTGCGCAGAGAAGGGCCCTTGCCTCAACTGGTGACAGTATGCTGTCCTAATTGGACAAGCAGGAACCAAAAGAGAATGACTGCCAAAACTTGTGAAGACATGGCAGGATAGTCCTTCAAAAATCCTGCTTCATAGAAATGTCTGTCGTATATTCTGAGCTGTAGGCCAAAGATGGATGCGCCAATATTCTAGAAGAAGCTTGGGTGACTGTCCAGGCCTCCAGCAGTTTTTGTCATTTCTCACATATTTTGGAAGGCGCTTGCTTGCAGTCCCTGCTTATTCAGCTAATACTATTTCCTTCTCAGGTCTCTGAGGGAGTTGAAGATTAGATAGTTATGGTATTCCTTGTTTACCAGACCCAGAAAAGAAATTCACTAAAAAAATGCAAAGTATGTAAGGTTGAGAGACATAAAAAAATAATTTTACATTGGTAATGCAAGTTAGAACAGAAAGTGGTACAACACTTTGGACTCACCAAGATAGGGTAGATAGTGGAGTATTTTCTCTGAATATGTCAAATGCAAATGGACTAGACATTGTTGATGTACTTGTTGCCTGTATATATTATATATAGTTATTATACTTATTGTATATAGTTTTTCTTATATTAGTTATAACCATTTTATTTTAGACAAAAGGGAGAAATGTGGTGATATTTTGTTTATGATCAAACAAATAAAGTTTGACTGAAGTTCTAGTGTGGAGCTAGAAGTGGCAGTGGTGGCACACACCTGTAATCCCAGCACTTGGGAGACAGAGGCAGACAGATCTCCATAAGTTCAAGGCCACCCTGGGCTACATGAGATTGATCCAGTCTAAAAAAGATTTATACCTTTAATCCCAGTACTTGGGATCACATGCCTTTAATCCCAGCACTAAGGGTGTATAGCTATGAAGGAATATGGCTGGGCAGAGAAAGGAATATAAGGCAGGGCAGTCAGTCTGAGAAGGAAGTCTGAGGATGCAGTCTGAGGACAGGATAGCACCTTTGGCATGTGAATTGGCATGGGTAAGAACTCTAGTGGCTGGCTGCTCTGCTCTGATCTTCAGGCAAGCTTTATTTGTTAAACCACAAACAAAATAGCACCACAATTGGAAATTAGTAATACTGAAACAGAAAAGCAAACAAAATCAAAAACTAAAAATCAGCAAAATTGATAAGCACATAGTCGAGTTTACCTAGAAAGAATGAATCCAAACCAATTTTAGTAATAGAATTGTCATCATTGTTATTGAGCAATGTTGTTAATAAGATCCTAACATCTGGGAAGTTGAGGCAGGAGGATTATGAATTATAGGTCAACCTGAGCTACGTAGTAAAGGAAGGTCATTCTGCACTACATGCATTGTTGCAGGCTGATTTGGGTTACATAATAAGATCATCTCATAACACAGCCATAAACAAGATACTAACAAACATATATGAAAATACGTAAAAATTGTATGTCTTAACTTTGGTGTTTGGATAGAGTTCCTTTAATCCACATAAACTTATACTGGAGGGTTTCTAAAGCACTGCATCAATTTCTTTTGTTATTGTGTGAATGTAACTTATCCCCCAAATATCACATAATGGAAGACTGGTCTGGAGGTGGAACCTTTAGAGCCTACTGGGAGGTGGTTAAGTCCTGGGGCCTCCACCCTCTATACTGATTAATAGTGATTCCCAGGAATCAGTCAGGTTCTGTAGGACTGGTTATGTTCCTATGAGAATGACTTGTCACAAAAGAGCAAGCCTGATACTCTCTACGTCTTGCTTCCTTGCTTAGACAGGTACCACTTGTATACATGCCACTCACCCCCCCCATCCCAACCCCTTTCTGTTCCCCTTCCACGGGTGATCTTCAAAGTCTGTCATATCATTTGGAGCGGAGCCTAGACTCTCCCCAGTTTGTCTAGGCTGAGAGAGTATCCCTCTATGAGGAGAGGGCTCCCAAAGTTCATTTGGGTACTAGAGGTAAATACTAATCCACTATCAGTGGCCCCTGTAGGGCAAAGGATCTAGTCAAAGAAACACAGCCCGAGCAGAGCCAAAGAGACAAACTTTGACCTAACAATCAGAAGCAAAGAAATGTATCCTGACTCTGAAATCAGTGCCAAAGAAACTCACTTTTTCCCTCGAATCAGAGCCAGAGAAAGAAATACACCCTGACCCTAAAACTAGAAACAGAAAGTCAAAAAGACCAGTAAAATACACTTTGGCTCTGAAACTAGAGTCCAATCTGGCCCTAAACCTATGCAGAAAACTAACCAATCCCTGAACAGAGAGCTAGCCAATTAGTTCAGGGAATCAAATTTGACCAATCCCCATCCTGTGGAAATACTACATAAATGCTGTGTCCCCATGTATTGGAGAGAGAGAGAGAGAGAGAGAGAGAGAGAGAGACGAGAGAGAGAGAGAGAGAGAGAGAGAGAGAGAGAGGAGAGAGAGAGAGAGAGAGAGAGAGAGAGAGAGAATAAAATCCCTGAAGGAGCTTTGGGTGAAGACCTTCCTTTGTGGCGGAGTGGTGGAGAGGGACAGCAGAGAGGGGCAGAGTGGCAGAGGAGCAACCGTGGAACAGTGTATCAGAGAAGAACACAAGAGGCAGAACAAAGTGAGTAACTTGTAGCACTTCTGTCAGGGAAAACATTCCTTTGACAGAACAGAGTTGTTACACTCCGGGGGACTGGAGCCAAACCGTATCTGCTGGAGCAGAGCTGATACACTGGGGAAGCCCCCCCCCCTGGAAACAGGGCTGTAAGCTGCTACACTTACTGTGACCTGTAGTATTCCTTGGCTCCCAAGCTCCAGGATACCTTTCCAACTGAGCTGTGTAACATTTAGTATTCTGTGACTCTCGAGTTCCAGAATACCTGTCCCATCACAGCTGCCCAAAAGGCTTACAGTTAGCTCCAGAGTACCTGTCCCATCCAAGCTGCCCCAAAGGCTTACAGCCCCATAGATTGTCCAGACCTCCAAACTGAGTTCCTCTTTTAGGGGTGTCAGGAACAGTCCTATGCTGGTTTCCCAGAAATCAGTCTGGGTACCATATGCTCTCCCTTGTTCAGGTCAGCTGTTTCTGCGGATTTCACTAGCCTGGTCTTGACCCCTTTGCTCATCACTCTTCTCTCTCTGCAACTAGATTCCAGAGTTCAGCTCAGTGTTTAGCTGTGGGTATCTGTGGCTGTTTCCATCAGCTACTGGATGAAAGCACTAGGATGGCATATAAGGTAGTCATCAATCTCATGATTAGAGAAGGGCTTTTAAGGTAGCCCCTCTACTCTTTTGTAGATTGTTAGTTGGGGTCAAAGTTGTAAGTCTCTGGACATTTCCCTAGTGTCAGAATTCTCTTTAAACCCATAATGGCTCCCTCTATGATGGTATTTCTTTTCTTGTTCTCCTTCATTCCTCCCCTGACTAGATCAATGGAATCTTGAAATTCACAGGTAAATGGCTGTAACTAGAAGAAACCATTCTGAGTGAGGTAACCCAGTCGCAAAAATACAAAAAAAAAGGTATGTACTCACTCATATATGGATTTTAGACATGGAGCAGGGGAATGCCAGCCTACAATCTACACTGACAGAGAAGCTAGGAAACAAGGAGAACCCTAAGAGAGACACACATAGTCCCCGGGAGAAGGGGAAAGGGACAAAATCTCCTAACCTAATGGGATCATGTAGGGAGGGGAGAGGGAGTTAGAAGAAAGAGAAGGGGAGAAGGGGAGGGGAGAGGAGGACATGAGGAAGCAGAAAGATAAAATAAATCTTATATGAAAGTTTTTCCTGAATCACCCATATGTAATAGAGCTTGTCCCAATCTCTCAGTTCCATCCATGTACCTTCATATTTCCACATAGCTTTCATCATTATATTTATATTGGCTTACTGCTTTGCTTTCATATCCAGAATATAAGGTAGAGATTTTGACTATTTTGTTCACTACAGAGTCCTAGAACCTGCTTCCAAGTGTTCCATAAATGTTTATTGCTTAAACTAGAACCTGACTTTGCACTTTGTGGTAACTGTTATTTCAGTAAAGATCTATTTGCCATAGACTAATCCTACTAATGAAAATGACTCAGAGGACAGTGTATTTCCTACAACAAGATTGTTCACTGATAGTTGCTTCAGCTTTCTGCATCTAGTATAAAAAATATATGAACTAAATTTTTTGGTCTCATATTCAATCATGAAAGTCACAACAGATCATAAAGGTGTGTTGTTTTTCTTTAGAATTTTTCAACTTTAGCTGTGCCTATTGTGTACATATATACACAATAATTTGAATGTCAAGATATGTTTTCCCAGATTCCTAACAAGTATTGTACATGACAGGCTATTACAGAAAGGATAGAGATTACATGTTCCCTGAATGGGCAAGGTAGTGTTTCTTGAGATCTATTTCTGGAGAATTAGAAAATTTCAACAGGTAATTTGACACAAAGCAATGTTTGTGCCATGAAAAATCTTTCTGCCTTGCTCATAACCTTTCCACCTTTCTTCTTTTCTTATCTTAGTACATCCATTCATTCATGTAACTTGCTTTGCATGTCTGCTCTCAGTTTCCTTTAAGTGTTACTCTTGAGACAGGCTGCTAAGTTATCAGAGCTGGAGTTTGGATTGCTTTATATAGTACCTACTACCCATTCAGTGAAGGTACCTTACACTAAATGAAACTTAGGCACTACTTAATTTAACCGATTGCATGGAGATTTGCAGAAACCAGGAGAAGAAACTCATAGTATATGTCTTACCTTCCTCCATTGCCAGCTTCTCTATACACCCACAGAAGAACCCACTATCATATGTATGCATCTCAAAACAGACACAGACTGGCCCTCAGGCATCACAGAGGAAGACACACAGGCCTACAGGCACACACATACAGGCAGATTGATGAAGGTAGAAGCTTAGGGCAAGGGTCCTGACTCCAAGCCCAAATTTATACAGAACACACACAAAAGTGGCATTATTCCAGGAGTAGACATGTAACAAACTATGTCACTGTTTATTTGTATGGTTCCCTGGACAGTGAGTATCAACTATTTTGTGCTGACTTGTAGGCCCCTGTATGTTCAACGTCAGACTTGTTTTCAATGACTCACACCTAAATATCCACAGTGCCCTGCTGTTCAAACATAAACTGATCCTTAGGACCCTCTGTTCCTAATACCAGTTAAGTTTTTTTTTTTGTTTAACATTATATAGACTTTGTGCATCATGATCAGTATCGTGCTTATTTTGTTAAGCCACCAACAAGAAACACATGTTTGTAACTCTAAAGACACAGGGTTGTTCAACTCCAATACTACCTCCTGTTTTTCTTTTCTTTTCTGAAAGAAGATTTTTTAGTGAAAATTGGATAACATACATAGAGAGAATGTCATCTTAATTTAATAATTTTTATTCCAGGAGACTTTCAGACACGCATGAAATGTATTTTGATCATATGCATTCACCATTTCCCTTTCCATCTCTCCCTGGACATTGCCCTCCTACATGTACATGTGAGAATATGTACATGTGAGAATATTCACTTGCACCTTTATGTCTTCTTTTTAAAGTTATCTTTTGTACTGAGATTATAAACTAATGTGTTCTCATAAAGGTTCTTTTAGAGATCCTTGGATTTAGTTAACCACTAACTATACCTGCATCTCCCCCATTCCTTGACCTCCATTCCCACTTAAACCTTTAACTGTGAGTATTCCTCCCCATTGTGAACATATTGGTTCTTTAATCATATCCTATTATATTTTTAATTTAATTGCAAGATAAGGTTCCATGTTGCTCTTTACATATCCGTCATTTCAGTTAAGCCTCCCCCATCTCATCTTTCACCAATCCTCTCACAATAATGCTGCTTGAATATTTCTGCCTGAGTATCCATCCTCCTTACTTTTGCTTTACCCTATTACATATTTCCTGCTTTCTTAATGCATATTCCCCTTCAATGATCCCTTTTCTACTTCAGTTCCAAATGTACTCCAAGTCAAACACACAAGTTTAACATTCAAATTCAGGAGAGAAAATGCAACATTTGTCTTTCTGATCCTGGTGACCTCATACAATATAATTTTCTTTTTCCATTTTCATCTATTTACCTGTCAATTTCATGATTTTTTGTATTTATTTATAGCTGATTAATATACCATTGTCTTCACTATGGAAATCTTCTGTTTTCTTGGTTAGACTTATTCCCAGGTATTTTTCAGCTATTATACATGAAATTGCTCCCCTAGAATTCTGTTTCAGTGTGTTAGTCATTAGTATATAGAGATGCTGCTAATTTTTGTTTATTAATTTTATATCCTGACACTTTGCTGAAAATTTTTATCACTTCTAAGAATTTTTGGTGGAATCAGTTAGGGTCTTTTATATAAAACCATATTATCTGAAAAGGAGCACACTTTTACTTCTTTTAATATTTTTATTCATTTTATTGCCTTCCTTTGTCATATAACTCTAGCTAAAGACTTCAAAAACCATATTGAAAGCAAGCAGAGAGAGAGAGTGGATGTTTCTTGCCTTTATACTAATCTTAGTTGAAACTAAATTTTTCTCCATTTATAATAATTTTGGCTATAGGTTGTCATGTAAAGCTTTATTATGTTGAAGTGTGCTTCCCCATACCTACCTAGATTATCTCTTGACTTTTGTAATGAAGTGATGTGCATTTTGTGAACGGTCTTTTCTGGGTCAATTGAAATGATCATGTGTTTTTGTCTTTAAGTCCATTTATGTGATGAGTAACATTTATAATTTATATATGTTAAGACATCCATGAATCACTGGAAGGAAGTCAGTTTGGTCACGATGACTGATCTTTTTGATGTGATCAATTTTTGTGTTTACAATGTTTTTTACTTAGAATTTTCACATCTCTGTTAATTAGGGGTATCATTATATAATCCTCCTCCTTTTACTCTTCTTCATCTTCTTCAACTGGTTTTGGTATCAGAGTAACACTGGCTCCATAAAAGAGTTTGGACATCTTCCTTCCTTTTCTACTTCATGGAATTACTTGGTTAGTATTGGTGTTACCTCTTCTTTGAAGTTCTGGTAGAATTCTTCAGTGAGTCCATATGGTCCTAGACATTTTTATGTTTGGAGACATTTGTTATTGCTTAAATGTCATTACAATTTATAGATTAGTTTAAATTATTTGTTTCATGTTGATATAATTTTCCATGCCATAAAAATCTATTAATTTATCCATTTCTTTTAAAATTCCAATCTTGTGAAATACAGATTTTAAAGGTATGTCTTTATGATTATCTGAATTATGTTGGGATCTATTCCAATGTCTCCCTTTTCATATCTAATTTTATTATTTGGGGATTTCTTTTTTCTTTTGATTTATTATGCTATGATTTTGTCATTCTTTTTTATCTTTTCAAAGGACCACATATTCATTTCATTGATTGTATTTTTCATTTGGTTTGTATTTCATTGATTTCTGTTTTGATATTTATTATTTCTCCTAATTTGCTGTTTTGGAATTTGACTTCCTCATGTTTTTTCCAAGGCCTTAAGTTCCTTATTTAAGTTCTCTTTAGTATTTTTATGTCAGCAATTAGCTCTCTAAACTCTTAGGATTGCATTCCTTTTGCCCACAAATTTTGATGTGTTTTGTTTTTGTTTTCATCCCATTCCAGGATTTTTTCAAGAGTATGATTCTATGGTAGGCTTGATGTGTCATTTTCTCCTGTTGGTCTAATATTCATGGTGGCCGCCTCTATCTATAGTCTTCCTCTAAGAGTCTTGTGTCAACTAAGTTATCTTCTCTGGGTCCACAGCGTTGTGGCAAAAGCCACAGACACAAGTAATAAGAGGAGTTTACCCAGGTAAGTTGCACAGGTGCAAGAAGTTCCACTCACAGCAGAAACTGTCAACCCAGAGAAGAGCTGGGGAGTGACCCATGCAAAGTAACATTGTTTAATTACTTTTCATACAATTGTGGGCACTTGAATATGTTTATCCTTCTCTTCTAGTATCTTCTGTAGAGCTAGACTAGAAGTCTAGAATTTATATATTCTTCTCTGCTTATTTGTAACCATGAAACATTTCCACTTCTTCAAATGGATAGTTTTTCTGGGCATAATAGTCTGAATTGGCAGTTATAGCCTTTTAGAACTTGGAATATACCCTTTCAGGTCCTGTTATATTTAAAACTTTCTATTTAATACTTAGTTGTTATTCTGATTGGCTTAAGTACTTTCTTAAAGCTTCCAATACTCTTTCTTTATTCTGTATTTTTAACACTTTATCTGGAATATATCATGAAATATTTCTTTTCTTGTCCCAGTTGGTGTTCTGTAGGCCACTTGTACTGGCATAAACATCTCTTTCTCTAGATTGGAGTTGTTTTCTCTGCCTTAGTTTGGATTTCTATTGCTGTGAAGGGACACCATGACCATGGAAAATCTTATAAAGTAAAACATCTAATTAGGGGTGGCTTACAGTTTCAGAGTTTTAGTCTATTACCCTCATGGTGGGACACGTTGGCATGCTGGTAGACATGATTTGGAGACATTTTGATCTGCAGGAAGCAGAAGGAGATAGTGTATACTGGGAGTAGCTTGAGCATATCTGAGACCGCAAAGCTCACCTTCACAGTGACACACTACTTACAATAAGGTCACACATACTCCAACATGGCCATTCCTTTTAATAGTGTCATTGTCTAAGGACAAAGCATTCAAACACATCATGACTCTATGGAGGCCATATGTATTTAATCCACCACATTCCACTTGCTGGGACCCATAGGAATGTAACCATAAAGTAATGCAGAAATGTATGTAGCCCAACTTCCAAAGTCCTCATAGTCTATCACAGTCTCAACAATGTTTAAAAGTCCAAAGTTCAAAGTCTCTTCTGAGATTTATGAAATCTCTAACTTTAATTCCCTATAAAATCAAAGTCAAAAAGTATATCACATACTTCCAATATACAATGTCACAGAATTTACAATGCCTTTCCAGAGCAGAGGAAAGGAAGAACAGCAAGGAAATAGTAGACCAAAGCAAGAGTGAAAAACAGCTGGACTAACTTCAAACTGGACTAACTTCAATAACTGATGTCAAAGGGATCTTCTGATCTCTAACTCCTTTCAGCTTTGTTGAATGAACACCTTTCTTTTGGAGTGTTTCCACTCCTTCTTAGCAGCTTTCCTTGGCAGCTATACCATGACTCTGGCATCTCTAATGTCTTGGGATCTCCAAGGCAATCCAGGCTTCACACAATGGCCTTTCTGGGCTTCCATAAAGCAAAACCCTGCAACAAGCCTGGCCTCAGTGACTTTCCTTCATCATAGAGGGAGATTCCATAGCCCCTTTCTTATATCCTTGACTCCAAAATCAGAACTGTGTAGCTGAAGCTGATAAGTTCTGCTGCTTGCTGTGGTTGGAACATGGTCCCCTCATTCAATTACAATTATATCTTCATCAGCTTTCTGTTTTCGATGGTTTCCTTCACTGCCTAAGCTTGAATATTCTGTAACTTGATTTGTAAACCATGCCAGCCTTAAACTCAGAGACTTTCATGATTTTCTCCTGATAGTTAGAAATAAGATGTGTACCACCACACTTAGAGCTAAATTGTTCTCTAGTTCCCTTTCACAAGTTGGAAGCCTAACTGGGTGGAATCGTGTTCTGAGGTCACCAGTTCCTTTATTTCATTTAACATTAGGCTTTCCTTTAATCTGTTCATCTCCTTAAACACAGAATTTAGCTCTATTCTACTTCTTGGTTCCCCCTTTCTTCTCAAATTGTGCATTTTGTATTTTTTACTTGCTCAATTTGCTCCTTCTCATTATAGATCGTCATTAGAGTTACCACCAATAACCACATAACAGAGTTGATACTAGGCTGTTTTGAGATTTTCTCTGACAGTGGAATTAATCCAAAACTCTTCATTTTAGCCTTAGGCAGCCTTTTTAGACAAGGACAAAATGCAGCCACATTCTTCACCAAAATATCACAAGACTGGTCTATAGGCCACATATTAACATTCTTCTCCTGTGAAACCTCTTGAACCAGGCCACCATAATTCAAAACACCTTCAGCAGCACTGTTTTCCATGTTCCTACTTTTATGACCCACTAAGTCCCATTTTAAGCGTTCAACTACTTTTCTGAACCATAGTCCCCAAATCTATATTACTCCAAATGAAAACATGATCATTGCTAGGAAAAGTCACCAGGACCATGACAAATTTTATAAAGGATAACATTTAATTGGAGTAGCTCACTTACAGTTCAGAGGTTTAGTCCATTATCATCATGATGGTACATGGTGGTTCACAGGCAGACATGGTTGGAGAAGGAACTGAGAGTTCTACATTTAGATCCACAGTCAACATTAAGAGAGACTGTGTACTGGGCATAACTTGAGCATATATCAGACCTCAAAACACACCTTCACAGTGATACACTTCCTCTAACAAGGGCCATACTTCCTCCAACAAGGCCACATGTACTCCAACAATACCACACCTCCTAATAGTGTCATTTCTTATGTGCCACACATTCAAACACATGAGTTTATGAGGGCCATACCTATTCAAACATTCTTCTTCAATTTTATTGAAAATATTTTCTACATTCACTGTAGTGTTCTTACATGCCCATAATTCAGTGGTTTTTTAAAAATAGGATTCCATGTTTTGTCCATGTAACTTTTTGAAAACTTCTCATTGTCATTTACTGAATAACTTAATTATTCTACCTTGTCTTCAAGCTCTGATACTCTGTTTTCCACATGTTCCATTCTATTGTTCAAGATTTGCACTGAGCTTGTTAGTTAGCTTACTGAATTTTTCACTTCCAGCATCATTTCAGTTTGTCTATTCTTAAAATTTCTGTCATTTTATTTTAATTTTTTTCAATTCATTAATTTCATATCTTGAGTTGACTTCTTTATTGCATTCAGATCTTTGTTTCTGCTCTCTTGGACATGACTTTATGTCTTCCTTGAGTAGCAATTATAATTATTTTGAATCCTTTATTGAGAAGGCCTTTCAAGTAATTTTCATTGAGGCCAATTGCTATGGGATTAATACTTTTATGGAGAAGATATGTTATTTTGTGTTATTTTTATTTCTGTGCTGTGATTTGTATATACATAGTTTGTCAATTGAGTATGTCTTACTTTGTTTTATATTCAAGTCACTTTTCTTCTTTCAATGGACATGTTTATGATGTTTTAGAAAAGACTAAGTCTTGATAAGTTTGACGTGACATTTTCTTCTGTGTAACTGGTATTCAAGATTGTAGGCTCTACTCCTTGTCTTCTTCTGAGAGTCAGATACTCTCTTGGGAAAATTTAGTGCTTTCTTTAGTTCCACAGCTTCTGCCACTGAGTGGGATTTCCCTGGATCACTGTCTGTACAGTCTCTGGTTCTACAGATTTTATAGAGAGTAAAAGTTCATATACTAGTGCGTCTTACCTGGGTCAGTTACTGTTTTCTCTCTGAATTTATTTCTTCTCTGCCATGCATTGAAACCTACGAACCTTGTCCAAAGATCAGCATCAGTCTCCTCCTTATGACTGAAGCTCCCTATGTCTGTAACTTCAGATCACTCCAGTATCATCTCTTCTTCTTCTTCTTCTTCTTCTTCTTCTTCTTCTTCTTCTTCTTCTTCTTCTTCTTCTTCTTCTTCTTCTTCTTTCTTCTTCTTCTTCTTCCCCTTCTCCTCCTCCTCCTCCTCCTCCTTCTTTTTCATACACACTCAGAAATCCCATAGAAACATTAAACTAGATGCTTTAATATAAGCACAGAAGACCTGGTGCAGACCCATGCAGGCACTGTGATTGCTGCTTCAGTCTCTGTGAATTTTTAGGTGTTTTGATCATGTTGATTTAGAAAGCCTTATTTTCTTTATGTCCTCCATCCCTTCTGGCTCTTATATTCTTTCTGCCTCCTCTTCTGAAGGATTCCCTGAGCTCTGAGAGAAAGAATTTGATAAAGACACCCCTTTAGAACTGTGTATTCCAAGGTCCTTTGCTCTCTAATGTCTGACTGTGGGTCTCTATATTCATTCCAATCTGCTGCAGGGGGAAGATTTTCTAATGATAGCTGAGCAAGGCATTGATCTGCAAGTACAGTAGAATGCCATTAGAAGTCATTTCTTTGCCACTTTTCTTTCTTCAGACAATTATTTGCTTTACCTTAAACCTCTGAGCTATAATATCTCTGGTTGTTGGTCACTCAAGAATAATCCAGTATGCATTCCATGGTGGGCAGTGGGCCTTAAGTCAAATCAGTTATTGGTTAGTTATTCTCACGATTTTCATTAAAAAAAAACTTGACCCTTTATAGAAAGAATACTTTAAAAAGTGTGTAAGCTCTGGGTGGGAGAGGAAGTAGGTTGGAAGGGGTGAAGGGGAGAAGGGGAGAGGGGACAACAAGATGAATGAGACAGGGGAAGAATAGAGGAGGAAAAGAACAGAGATGCCTTGATAGAAGGAGACAGCACAGGTTTGGAGAGAGATCTGGCACAGGAAAAATGTTAGGGGTTCCACAGGGATGACCCCAACTAAGAATCTAGGCAGTGGTGGAGAGGCTGCCTTTTATGCCCTTCCCCTGTAATGAGATTGATGACTACCTTGGTTAACATTCCTAGAGCCTTCATCCAGTAGCTGATCAAAGCAGAAATAGGCACCCACAGCTAAGCAATGAGACATACTCCTGGAATACAGGTATAGAGAGGGAGGAAGGATGAGCAAAGGAGCCAAGATGGTGCTGTAGAAACCCACAGAAACAGTTGACCTGATTTAGTAAGAGCTCAGAGACTCTAGTTTAATGCTGGGGAACCAGCATTGGACTGAACCAATCCCTCTTAATGTGGGTGCCAGCTATGTTGCCAAGACAGTCTATGGGACCTCTAACAGTGGAACCAGTGTTTATCCCTAGAGCACAAATGGACTTCGGGGGCCCATTCCCTATGGAGGGATAGTATTGCAGCCCAGATACAGGAAGGAGAGCCTGAGTCTGCCCCCAAATGATATGACAGACTTTTATGGTCCCCTCTGGAGGGCCTCTTTATCCCTGGGGAGGAGGAAAGGGGTGGCTTGGGTGTGGTTGGTGGGGAACATGGGAGGATAGGGGGTGAGAAAATTGGGGTGTATATGTAAATGAGAGCTTTTAAATAAAATAAAATGAAAATCTAAGGAGAAAAAAGTGTGTAAACTCAATACCCTTATCTCCATCTGATCACTGATGACATAGATCTTGACAAAATCCTAGAGTGGTTGCCATTATCATGTTACTGGCCACATAATTATAGTCATTTTCCAAGTACTGATGATTGAACCAAGGTTTCACATATGCTAGACAAGTGATTTTTCCACTGAGCCACACCCTCAGCCTTTTTCCTGTTTTTATAGGATCTATCCAACTCAGTTTATCATGCTCCACCCTTAGTCACTTGAATGCTGGGATTGCAGAATTTGTCACCAGACTTGACTGTTAATTCTCTTTTTTGCTGTTTTAATTTCTTACAGATAAGTTGAATGTTAATGACAGAAAGTGGTAAAACAATTTGTAAGTCTAGGTGAAATATATATAATTATTCATTGTATTACTCTTGTGGCTCCCTTAGACTTGAATGTTTTTTGAAAAAGGAAAACAAATAAAAATGTAGTGCAAGCAAAGAGTCCTCTGGATCTATTCCAAATTAAGATATGTTAGGCTGAGCAGAAGTAAAAGAATCACTGATGTTGTATGAAACTTGAAGTAGTTCTTTTATTATGTTAATAAACTGGACATCTGTGCCTCTCTCCTTGGAGATAAGAGATGATTTGTGCTAAACAAAATCTAAAGTGGCTTTGAGTAATATTCCAAATTGATAGTATTATTTTGTGCTGTTGAGTTATGTTAGCAGGGCAGAACTTGGTTGAATGTGTTATATTTTATATTTATTTTGCACATATTTTCTGGCAAGTGTTTTCTGGAAAAGATTCACTCGGGTTTCTTTCCTATTCCAGTGAATTCACATGTTTAGGCCTTTATATTGTGAGTCTTGCTGAAGTGCCTCCTGGTTCTGCTTGATAGGTTTTCAAGTTCCTTATACTATCCTTCATCTAGATGGAAAACTTCCTAACATCTGGCTCTTATTCTGAGTTGATCCACATAATATGAAATATGATGAATGTGTCTTTATCTCCATTGACACAGCTTATCATCCATCACCTGTCATACTGAAACTGTCAAGTACAACTTGAACCCTTAAACTCAGGAGATTTCAAGATCCACATCTGCTAGTAATGATATATTTCTTCCTTGGGAGGAAGTAATTCAGTCCTGTCACTTATTATTTGCCAAGTATTCAACCACATATTTACTGAGTACTAACAAGGTTCTCCAACCATGTCCTGGATAAAATGAAGAAATTAGTTGTATTTTGAAGGTTAGCCAGAGGTTTTATGAGCACAGATGTGAGATGGGCATGTATGAAGAAGAAAAGCAGGAAGTGACATTTCAAATGGACCACAAGAGCTAGTGTACAAAGTCATGCATATTTGAATCATTGTGCAAAAGAGAATACAAGGGAGATGAAAGGAAACCCAGGAGCTCAAATAACAGTATTTACAAGTAAGTTTCTACTAAACCTAACAAAGCTTCATAATAGTCCCTTTTTTCATTGTGATGCTGATTTTTTTCTCTACACATATCATCACATCTATTCCTGACTTTGATGTTTCTGAGAAATAATGTCAATCATACAAGTTACTTAAAAAATTACATAATTGTTTATTCCCTATGTATAGAAATAAAATTGGTATCTGTAAACTGCATCTTGTCCAGTGGCCACAGTAAACTTATTACAAAATCATACAGTGTGGGAATAATGGTGGTTTTCTTTTTTACTTTATAATTGCAATAATTTCCTTTCATATTTAGAATATCTACTAATGTTAATACACATTGGTGGTTAATATTGGAGCTTAGATTATAATACCCACAAATCCTGGACTCTTGGCACACTGAGCACTTTAAACTAAAGGACTCTAGACAGCCTCAAAAGCAACCTCAGGCTCCTAGTATCTCACTGACTTCCTCCTGTCTTTCTGTCTCCTGTCATTCTTTCTAGGTCTCCTCAAAGTGAGGTATAGGAAAAAATCTTATTCTTCAAAGTGGAATATAGAAACTAGAACTCTACTTCCTTAAAACAAGCATCAAAATCTGGAAAACTGCCTTCTTTCTCCTCCCTTGAAGCACCTCATACCAGAGTGGTCCTGTCGATATATAGGAGGGGGGATGTCAGAGGGCAAGAAGTATTAGACCTGAGAGGTCTTATTAACCAACTTCAGCCTCTTACCATGATGTCTATATACCTTTGGCCAGCATCTCATTAGGGCTGTACATTCATCATCATTGAATCTAATCACAGAAAAAGTTATCCCTGAGTATTTTGAGCTTTCAATCTCAAGCCTGTTGTGTCATGTAAAATTTTAATTAACTCCATTATGGGAAAGTGAACCATGTCTTTATGAAGAATGAGGAAGGATGTCACATCTTTTCTGCTTAGAGAATACATATAATTTGCATTGGTGAAGAACCTTTCATTAGTCACAATCTCAATAGGGAATTCAATAAATCACTATTAATTATTATGCTGTTTGAAGTACTGCCCACATAACATGTGTGTATACCCTTAAAGGGAGTTCTTACTTTGTTCTTACAAATGATACACGTTTTCCCCTATACTACTTCTGCAGTCATTGAGATACTTTTTTACTTCTTTATTTTCTTTTCACATGCTAGATTGCATTAGCTGATTTTTAAATGTTAAGTCACTTTTGTGTTCCTGAAATAAACCAACTTATTTGTGACATTTATCCTGTTTATATATTAATGGATATAAATTGAACATATTTCCTAGGTTTTTATCTATCTAAAAGAGTTTTGTTCATAATTGAACTTTTATGATGTACTTGTGGATTATAGTACTAAGAGAATTTCGAAAACTATTGGAAATGTCTCTTCATATATTTTCCAGTGTCTAGAAGGGGTTTTTTCTTCTTTGAAATTATTATTATTATTCTTTTTTTTTGGTTTTTCTAGACAGGGTTTCCCTGTGTAGCTTTAGAGCCTATCCTGGCACTCGCTCTGGAGACCAGGCTGGCCTCGAACTCACAGAGATCCACCTACCTCTGCCTCCCAAGTCCTGGGATTAAAGGCACGTGACACCAACACCAGGCTTATTATTACTCTTAATGTGTTGAAAGTAATTTACTGAGTGATACCTTTGTGATTTTAGAAGATTTAGTTATTGATTTGCTTTCTTTTTAATTTTTCATGTTTTTGAAAAATCATGTTTATATTCATTTTCATATAATATATTTTTATCATATTCATTTATCTCCCCCATCCCTTCCCAGATTCTCCCCTACGTACCTCTCTACCTAACTTTGTGAGTTCTCTGTCTCATTGTCTCTCTATTTATATCTCTGTCTGTGTTTCCTCCCTCTCTCTTAAAACCCTATCAAGCCCAGTTGGTGTTGGCTCTTGAGGGTGAGGCCAGCACCAGAGTACCAAGTGTCACATCATTGAACAAAACTAACAGTGCCTCTCCCTGCAGCAATCAAATGCCAATAGCCCCTCAGCTAGGGTTGGGATTTCATGCCTAACCTCCCCTCTACCATGCTATGATTTTGTCTGGCTTAAGCTTGTACAGGTCTTAAGCATGTTGTCACAATCATTATGAGTTTATATGTATAACTACCCTATTGTGTTTGGAAGACATTGTCTATATAATACATTTATTTCCTTTTTATTAATTAAAAATTTTCATTTATAGTTTCATATATGTGCATAATGACAGCATTAATTCTCCATCCTCTCACATCTATCTCTGTCTATTCCCCCTTCCTTACAAATGTCTTCCTCACATTTATGCCTCTTTGGTTTTGCTTTGTTTTGCAGATTTTAAACGGGGCCATCTGTGTGATCATGGATTGGGATCTGCCTGTTGGACCCCAGTTCACTCAGTGCTACGTAACTGAGGACAATGACCTCTCAACCTATGAATTTGTAGGAAGGGGTAGAGGCACATTATCCCTAACCCTCATTCTGAAGCTATAGAAACACTTATTTCATCCAACTTTCTACTTTCTTTAACCTCTAGAAAATTGAAATCCATTTGCGGTCCTTGCCGATTTGTCCATTTTGTACATTGCATATAAATGGAAATGCAGTGTGATAGTATTGTGATTTCAACAGGCTCTAGAACTACCTAAGAGACAATAGTCTTGGCTCTCATGAGAGGGATTATCTTGATTAGTTTAATGGAGGTGAGAAGACCCACCTTACATGTGGCATCAGTGCTTCACAGGCAAAAGTCCTACTCAAAATAAAAAAGGAGAAAGCCAGCTGAGAAAAAGAGGTCATCATTCTCTGCTCCCTGAATGTGGATACCATATGAGCATCTGCCTCAAAGTCCTCAGCCATGACATCCTGGCCATGCTAGACTGGAACTATGAGACAAGCAATTCCTTCCTTCCTTAAGTATTGGTGTCAGTGACAAAGAAAATAACTAATAAATATAACATATGACCTTTGCCTGGCTTTTATCATTTAGCATACTATTTTAAAGATTCAAATGTCTTGTAGCATATATCAGCCATAAGATTTTTTGTAATACTGAGGGTGAAATCTAAGAGTCTGTGCAAATGTTGATACACCTAGTCCTTCATTTCTTTACATGCCTGGATAGTAATTATTGTACAGATATATTTTATTCATTCATACATAAACTGATATGTTTTGAGATTGCTTTCCATTTGGGCTTTTCCCCCTTTGGCTATTATAACTATTACAAATATTATGGGCAAGATTTTATTGAGAATGTACACTTTTAGTTCAAAAGAAACAGCAGCATTTCAAGTTCCCAACGGTAATTTATGACAGCTCCACTTTCTCAGGATTATCATGGATGTTATATTCTATCCAAGAGTGATTGAGTTGAGATCTTCTTGGAGTTTTGACTGACTTCCTATGAGGACTAATGATGTTAAGCACCTTTATATGTACTTATTTTATCAGGCATTTTATGTTATCTTTGGAGAAATATACACTTTTATGCTTGCCCATTTGTAAATTAAATATTTCTCTTTTACTTTTTAATTGTAAGAGTACATTTATGTCATGGATTCAATTCCTTATCAAGTATATGGTTTATTTTTTCTTCATTTTCTTGCTTGTCGTGTCAATCTCTTGACCGAATCTTGTGAAGGACGAAGGATGATTTAATGAAATCAAATCTATCTGTTTTTGATATCTTTTCCTTGGTGGTGTTAAATAAAAAAACAATGTTGTGCCATCAAATATCATGAAAATTTATGCTTATATATTTTTTGTGTCAAAGTCAAGAGAGCATCCTTTCATGTGGGATGGGCTCTCAAAGTCTGTTCTTACACCAGGAAAAAATACTGATCCACTACCAGGGGCCCCATAGTGTGCAGAGGCCTCCTTATTGACAACCACTTTCAGGGGTCTGGGTCAGTCCCATGCTGGCCTCCCAGACAGCAGTCTGGGGTCCATGTGCTCCCCCTTGTTCAGGTCAGCTGTTTCTGTGGGTTTCAACAGCCTGGTCCAGACTCATTTGATCTTCATTCCTCCCAATCTGAAAATGGGTTCAAGAGTTTACTTCAGTGTTTAGCTGTGGGTGCCTCTGCTTCCATCAGTCACTGGATGAGAGCTCTAGGATAGCATATAAGGCAGTCATCAGTCTCATTATAGGGGAAGGGAATTTAGGGTATCCTCTCCACCATTGCCTAGATTGTTAGATGGTGTCATCATTGTAGATTTCTGGAAATCTCCTTAGTGCCAGATCTCTCCTCGGACCTATAATGGCTCCCTCTGTTATGGTATCACTTATCCTGCTCTCCTCTTTTCTTTCCCCGACTCAACCATTCTACTCCTCCATTTCCTTCTCTCCCCTCCTCTTTTCCTCCTCTCATTCTGCCAGATCCCTCTCCCCTACCCTCATGCTCCCAAGTAGCTTATTAAATCCTGGCCCTTCCCATTATCTGGGGTCCATGCATTTTCCTCCTAGATTCCTTATTGTTTCCTTGTTCTTATGGTGATGAGGATTGTAGGCTGGTAATCCTTGCTCTATGTCTAAAATTAATATATGAGTGACTACATATCATGATTTTCTTTTTGTGACTGGGTTACCTCATTCAGGATGCTTTCTTCTACTTCCATCCATTTGCCTATGAATTTCAAAATTCCATTGCTTTTTTCTGCTGAGTAGTACTCCACTGTGTATGTGTACCACATTTTCTCTATCCATTCTTCAGTTGAAGGGCATCTAGGTTGCTTTCAGGTTCTGGCTATTATAAATAATACTGCTATGAACATAGATGAACTTACGTCCTTGTTGTTTGAATGTGCATTATTTGGGTATATGCTCAAGAGAAGAGCTGTTGGATCTTGAGGTAGACTGATTCCGATTTTCCTGAGAAACCACCATACTGATTTCCAAAGTGCTCTTACAAGTTTTCACTCCCACCAGCAAAGGAGGAGTGTTCCTTTTTCTCCATATCCTCTCCAGCATAGACTGTCATTGGTGTTTTTTTTTTTTATTTTAGTCATTCTGGCCGGTGAAAGATTATATCTCAGAGTTGTTTTGAGTTGCATTTCTCTGATGGCCAAGGATTTTGAGCACTTTCTTAAATGTTTTTCAGCCATTTTACATTCCTCTGTTGAGAATTTTCTATTTAGTTCTCTACCCCACTTTTTAATTTCATTGAGAGGTGTTTTGGTGGCTAGCATTTGAGTTCATTATATATATATTTTTTGAAATCAGCCCTCTGTCAGATGCAGGGTTGGTAAAAATCTTTTCATATTCTGTGGGCTGTTATTTTGTCTTACTGACTCTGCCATTTGCCTTACAGAAGTTTTTCAGTTTCAGGAGGTCCCATTTATTAATTGTAGATCTCAATATCTGTGCTACTGGTATTTTGTTCAGGAAGCAGTCTCCTGTACCAATTCATTCAAGGGTTCTTCCCACTGTCTCTTCTAGTAGGTTTAGTGTGGCTGGATTTATGTTGAGATCTTCATCCATTTGGACTTAAGTTTTGTGCATGGTGATAGATATGAATCTATCTGCAATTGTCTGCATGTCTGAATCCAGTTTTGCCAGCACCATTTGTTGAAGATAGTTTCTTTTTCCATTGTATAGATTTAGCTTCTTTGTCAAAAATCAGATGTTCATAGGTGTGTGGGTTAATATCAGGGTTTTTAATTCAATTCCATTAGTCCATCTCTCTTTTTTGTGCCAATACCAAGCTGTTTTCAGGACTATGGCTCTACAATAGAGGTCGAAGTCAGGGATGGTAATGCTCCCAGAAGTTAGTTTATTGTACAGGATTGTTTTGGCTATCTTTTTTTTTCCATATAAAGTTATTGTTCTTCCAAGGTCTGTGAAGATAAGTGTTGGGATTTTGATGGGAATTACATTGAATCTTTAGATTCCTTTGGCAAGATCACCATTTTTACTATGTTGATCCTACCTATCCAAGAGCATGGGAGATCATCTCATTTTTTGGTATCTTTTTAATTTCTTTCTTTAAGGACTCAAAATTCTTACTGTACAGATCTTTTATTTCTTTGGTTAGCATTACCCCCAGATATTTTTTGTATTGTTTATGGATATTGTGAAGGGTGATGTTTCTTTGATTTCTTTCTTGTTGCATTTATCATCTGTATATAATATAGCTACTGATTTCTTGAGTTAATTTTGTATCCTGCTACTTTGATGAAGGTGTTTATCAGGTATAGGAGTTCCCTGGTAGAGTTTTTCGGGTCACTTATGTAGACTATCTTATTATCTGTAACAGTGAAAGCTTGACTTCTTTCTTTCCAATTTGTATCTGCTTGATCTCCTTTTGTTGTCTTATTGCTTTAGGTAGAACTTCAAGTATAATACTGAAGAGACACGGAGAGAGTGGACAGCCTTGTCTTGTTCCTGATTTTAGAGGAATTGGTATTTGTTTCTCTCTGTTTAGTTTGATGTTGGCTTGTGGTTTGCTGTGTATTACTTTTATCATGTTTAGATATGTTCCTGTTATTCCTGTTCTCTCCAAGATTTTCATCATGAAGGAATGTTGGATTTTGTCAAAGGGTTTTTCAGCATGTAGTGAGATGATCATGTGTTTTTTTTTCTTTTTCAGACTGTTTATATGGTGGATTACATTGATGGATTTTTGTATGTTGATCCATCCTTGCATCCCTGGGTTGAAACCTACTTGATTATGTTGGATGATTTTACTGCTGTGTTATTGGATTTCATTTGCCAATATGTTGTTGAGTATTTTTGCATTATTCATGAGGTATATTGGTCTGTAGTTTTCTTTCTTAGTTTTACCTTTGTGTGGCTTGGGTATCAAAATAATTATACCCTCATAAAAAGAGTTTGGCAATGTCTTTTCTGCTTCTATTGTGCAGAACAATTTGAAGAGTAGTAGTATGAGCTCTTGTTTGAATTTCTGGTAGAATTCTGCACAGAAGCCATCTGGTCCTAGCCTTTTTTTTTGTTTGGGCGACTTTTGATGACTGCTTCTATTTCAGTATGGTTTATAGGTAGATTTAAACTGCTTATTTGTTCTTGATTTAATTTTGTTTAAGTGATATCTATCCAGAAAATTGCCCATTTCCTTTAGATTTTCAAATTTTGTTGAGTACAGTGTTTCAAAGTATGAACTGATGATTCTCTGGATTTCCTCATTGTCTGTTGTTGTATCCCCCATTTCATTTCTGATTTTGTTAATTAGCATGCTCTCTTTCTCTGCCTTTTGGTTTGTTTGGATAGAGGTTTGTCTACCTTGTTGATTTTCTCAAAGAACCAACTCTTTGTTTCATTGATTATTTGTAATGTTTTCCTAGTTTCTACTTTATTGATTTCAGCCCTCATTTTGATTATTTCCTGGCACATACTCCTCTGTGATGAGTTTGCTTCTTTTTGTTCTAAAGCTTTCAAATGTTCTGTCAATTCTCTAATGTGACATTTCTCCTGTTCCTTCATATGGGCACATAGTGCTATGAACTTTCCTCTTACCACTGCTTTCAAAGTGTCCCATAAGTTTGGGTATGTTATGTCTTCATTCTCATTAAATTCTAGGAAGTACTTAAATTCTTTTGTTATTTCTTCCTTGAACCAGGAATGGTGCAATTGGGTGTTATTCTATTTCCAAGAGTTTGTAGGTTTTCTGCAATTTGTGTTGTTCTTAAATTCTAAGTTTGAAGCTTGTTGGTCTGATAAGATACAGGGGGTATTTCTTTTTTTTTGTGTATCTGTGGATGCTTGCTCTGTTGCCAAGCATGTGATCAATTTTAGAGGAGGTTCCATGTGGAGCTGAGAAGAAGGTATATTCTTTGTGTTTGGATGGAATGTTCTATAGATGTCTGTTAATCCCAATTGGGTCATAACTTCTGTTAGATCCTTTGTTTTTTGTTAAGGTTTTGTTTGGTGATCCTGTCCAGCAGGGAGAGCGGGGTGTTGAAGTGTCCTAATGTAAGTGTGTGTGGTTTTATGTGTGACTTAAGCTGTAGTAATGCTTCTTTTGTAAATGTCTGTGCCTTTGTATTTGGAGCATAGATATTCAGGATTTAGATTTCATTCTGATGGACTTTTCCTGTGATGAGTATGAACTGCCCTTCTTCATCTCTTTTGATTGATTTTAGTTTAGTTTGAAGTCTAAATTTTAGATATTAGGATTGCTAAACCAGTTTGTTTCTTGGGTCCATTTGATTGGAAAATCTTTCCCAACCCTTTACTCTGAGGTAATGCCTTTATTTGAAGTTGAGGTGTGTTTCTTGTATGCAGAAGGATGGATTCTGTCTTTGTAAGCATTCTGTTAGCCTGTATCTTTTTATATGCAGGTTAAGACCCTTGACATTGAGGGATATTATTTTCCATTGATTGTTGGTTCTTGATTGTTTTGGATTTATTGGTGGTGGTGTCATTGCGTGTGGATTTCGTCCTCCTTTTTCTTTTTGTGTTTGGTAAAGTGGGATTATCTATTGCCTATGTTTTTGTGAGTATAGTTATCTTCGTTGGGTTGGAGTTTTCATCCCAGAACTTTCTGTATGGCTGGATTTTGGGATATGTGTTGTTCAAATCTGGATTTGTCATGTAATATCTTGTTTTCTCTATCTATAATGGTGGAAAACTTTGCTGAGTACAGTAGTCTGAGTTGCATTCATGTTCCCTTAGTGTTTGCAGGATCTATCCAGGACCTTATGGCTTTCAAATTTTCCATTGAGAAGTTGGGTGTAATTCTGATAGGTCTGCCTTTATATGTTACTTGACTTTTTCCTTTGCTGCTGCTTTTAATATTTTCTCTTTATTCTGTAAGCTTGGTGTTTTGATTATTTTGTGGTGAGGGGACTTCTTTTTGTGGTCCAGTCTTTTTGGTGTTTTGTAAGCTCCTTGTACTTTTATAGGCATATGCTTAGGTAAGTTGAGGCAGTTTTCTGCTATGTTTTTGTTGAATATGTTTTCTGTATTTGAGCTGAATTTCTTCACCTTCTTCTATACCTATTATCCTTAGATTCGGTCTTTTCACGGTGTCCCATATTTCTTGCATATTTTTTGTTATGGTTTATTTGGACTTGAGATTTTCTTTGGTGGATGATCCTATATCCTCTAGGGAGTCTTAAATAACAGATTCTCTCTTCCATCTCTTATATTCTATTTGTTATACTCACATCTTTATTTCCTGTTCGTTTATCCAGCCTATTTCTAGCATCCCCTCATTCTGTGTTTTCTTTATTGTTTCTACCTCAGCTTTCATACCATTAATCCTTTTGATTGCTTCCTTCACTTGTTTGGTTGTTTTTTCTTGGCTTTCTTTAGATTCTTTAAGAGAATTTCTTACTTCTTGAATTTCTTTGTTCTATCTTCTATTTCTTTAAGAGATTTTCTGGTTTCCTTTTTCAGGGTCTCAAACATCTTCATAAAGTAGATTTTTTAGGTCTGTCTCTTCTTCCTCTGTGTTTTGCTTTTCAGATCTTGTGGTGTGGAGTCTCTGGTGGTGTCATATTTCTCTTTCTGTTGTTGAGTATCTTCTTATTCTTTCTTCTTCCCATCTCTTATTCCATTGGGTGTCAGTGGGTTCTCTCTATCTCCTCTTGTCACCCGGTGGTATATGTGTACCAGGACTTCAATATCTGCAGTTCTGGATGGTCTTGCCTCTCCTGGTAGTCTCTTCATTCAGCAGAAGTCAGGGCAGAGGGGGAACCAAGAGTGAGGTGTTTCCAGGCTTAGGGAGGTCCTCCCTATCTTGTCAGGTCCACTTTATGCTATGTGCCGTTCAAGAGAGATCCAAAGGGTGATGGCAGGAGTTGGGCAGGATTCAGGCAGGACCAGAGGGTACACTCACCTCAGTAGAGGTGGGGGCCTACTTTTAGCTCTTACAAGTAAACTTTTGACAGATTTGAGTTCTCTTCCTCTCCCTCACACATTTTTGGTCCTTGTTCACTTAGAATTGAACTCAGAGTCTTCAGCATGCTAGAAAAAAGCATACTACCACTGCGAAACAGATCCCTTGCCACTTGGCTTTAACTTTCTATGTAGTATGAGGTAGGAGTCAGGCATTATATTTTGCATGTTATGCCCAATTGTCTCAATGGCATAGCTAGAAATGATTGCTTTCTATTCAATTATCTTGGTACCACTGTCAAAGATATGTTGGTGGGAATTGAAGAAATTTATTTCTTGAGTTCTGATTCTATTCTATTGATCTATGTTAATATAGGTATGGTTTCCTGACATAGTGTCTTGATAGGATACTTTTATAATGGGCTTTAAAACCAGGATTCTTTGTTCTTTTTTGGTTTGTCTTTGGGAATCTTTTAATTTTCCATGTTAATTATAGAATCACCTTATCAGCTATGACAAATGTCATTGGTAATTTCACAAGAATTCATGTGTTATATTTTCTATTGGTATGATTCAACGCCATGACCAAAACAACTTGAGGCAGAAAGGGTTCATTTCATAACCTCTGCAAATAGCTAATGGGTGACATTTCTCATTTAAACTTCCATATCTTGTTTAAAATATGTACCTTACTTTTTACAATTACTTTAGTTTATTTTGGGAGGATGGCAGTGGATAAGTGGCAGCATCTGCCATATCGCATCCCTGGAGTATGTGCTCTGTTTTAGAATTCTGTTTATATTAACAATAGTCAATTTTCAACTTTATGAACATAGGGTTGTTTTACCATTTTCTTTGGTCTGATTTAAAATTTTTGATGTCATTCTATGTTATTTTGTGATTTTCAGTATATAGCATTCATACTTCTTTGGTGAATTTACTACTAGATACATCCTTTATTATATAAGCACTATTATGGATGTGATTGCTTGCCTTGTTTTTTTTCAGTTGTTCATGGATAGTATATACAAACATAATTGGTTTTTGAGTGTGGATTTTGTATTCTGCAACCCTTTTTAACTTAATGTCTCCAACTAATGTGTATGTGTGTGTATGTACTCGTGTGTGTGCACATGTGCAAACATGCATACACCTGCACATATTCCTTAAGGTATTCTGTGTAGAAGATCATATCTTGTTTGATTTTAGATAATTTTATGTTATTTCAATATATTATACTACATGAGTTATAGACCAGATCTCATATCTCTGAAGGTGGCCTTGAATTCACTACATATTTGAGGATTACTGTTAATTTCTGATCTGCCTGCTTTCATTTTCTTGCATTCAATATGTTATTATAGGAGTAAAATCTAAAATTTTATGCATACCAGACAAACACACAACCAACTGAGTTATATACCTATCCTCTCAATATGGATATTTTCCTTAGATAATTATCCTGGCTGGAATATATGATACAACTTTGAATAGAAATGATAAGAAGCCAAATATACTTGTCTTATTCTTGATCTTAATGTCAGATAACTATAGGATTGCTTTGGTATATACTATGCTATCTTTCTACTCTATTAAGACAATCTGTTATTACTTACATCAGCTTCTGTATAAAGGCTCTAGGACAGCATATAAGTTAGTCATCAATCTCATTATCAGGGGAGGGCATTTAAGGTAACCTTTCCTCTGTTACTTAGATTGTTAGTTGGTGTAATCCTTGTAGATCTCCAGACATTTCCCTAGTGCCTGATTTCTCTTTAAACCTATAATGGCTTCCTCTATTATGCTATCCCTTTTCTTGATCTCCTCTATTCTTCTCCCGACTCAAACTTCCTGCTCTCTCATGTCCTCTTCACCCCTCCTATTATCTCCTTCCCATTGTCCTAGCTCCCTCTCTCCTTCCTCCATGCTCCCAATTTGTTCAGTAGATCTTGTGCCTTTCCCCTTCTCCAGTTGGTCATGTATGTCTCCCTTAGTGTCCTCCTTGTTTCCTAGCTTCTTTGGAGGTGTGGAATGTAGACTGGTAATACATTGATCTATGTCTAAAATCCATATAGGAGTGAGTACATACCATGTTCATCTTTTTGTGACTGGGTTACCTCACTCAGAATGCTTTCTTCTAGTTCCATCCATTTGCCTGAGAATTTCAAGTTTCCATTGTTTTTTTTCCACTGAGTAGTACTCCATTGTATAAATGCACCACATTTTCTCTATTTGTTCTTCAGTTGAGGGGCATCTAGGTTGCTTCTAGGTTCTGGATATTACAAATAATGTTGCTATAAATATGCCTGAACAGATGTCCTTGTATGAATGTGCATCTTTTGGGTATATGCCTATGAGTGGAATTGCTGGATGTTGAGGTTAGAATGATTCCCATGTTCCTGAGGAATCACCAAACTGATTTTCAAAGTGCCTGTAGGAGTTGGCACTTCAACCAGCAATGGAGGAGTGTTCCCCTTTCTCCGCATCCTCTCCAGCATACACTGTCATTGGTGTTTTTGATTTTAGCCATTCTGAGAGGAGGAAGATGGTTTCTCAGAGTTGTTTTGATTTGGTTTCCCTGATGGCTAAGGATGTTGAACATTTTCTTATGTGACTTTCAGCCATTTTAGATTCCTCTATTGAGGACTTACAGTCCCACTTTTCTTCTAAAAGCAGAGAGGGTTTTAGATGCCTAAAGTTCAAGTTTTCCAGAAGACTGAGACATAGTAAAGAAAACAAGAATTAATACCATACCAAAAGCCCAGGTAAATTTTTTCCCAAGTTGTTGTCTTTTAATCTTGTAAAAATCATTTATTTTTCTGGGGATTGAGTGACAGCTTAGTGGCTGTTGTTACTATTAGAGAAGACCCAGATTCAATTCCCAGAACCAATGTGGTGTCTTACAGCTATCAGTAACTTTAGTCAGGGGTTCTGATACATTCTTCTGACTTCCTTTCCATACCATGATGGGGAATGTTCTTCTGTGTATATGTTTGTCTATTGGTTGATGAATAAAACACTGTTGGCCAATACCGAAGCAAGATACATGGGAGAAGAAGACAAGGAAGATTCTGGGAAGTGTAGGCTGAGAGGAGTCGTCATGGTATCTCAGGACATGACGTAGTGGGGCAGAATCACAATATAAGCAGGGCCAAACAGGAAATTGCTCTCTTCTCTTCTCTGTGGAGATGCTGAGCCAGCCATCATCATATAGCAGGCAAAGGAGTTGAAGGTCTGGTAGGCTAAGACCATGTGGAAATACATGGATTAGTAGTTATGGGTTAATAATTAAATCAGAACTAGCCAATAAAAAACCTTAGCCAAAGGCCAATAGCTTTATACTAATATAGTATCTGTGTGTTTGTTTGTGACAGAGAAGTGCAGCGTGACCTAGCCAGGCCAAAAACCTCATGTAACAGTACCAGGCATTATGTAGGCCAAACATTTATATACACAAAGGAAAGTAAATAAATACTTTTGCAAATTTTCACATAACTTTTGTAACTGGAATCTGTTTCTCAGGTATACCACAAAACCAACCAAACAAGGAAAACACCCTGGAAAACAAAACACAAACAAACAAACCAAAACACAGACTATTGGAAGAAAATGGATTCATTCAAGACTGGCCTTGGGGAAAAATGAGTAGACATTTCTGTCACAAACCTCCATTTAGGACATGGGTGTATATATGGGGAGCTATTATGGGACAATGGAAGGAAAATTACCTTGTTTCTTGGCGTCTTTCCTCTCAGGATGCAATTTTCTTTCTCCCTCTCTCTTTTCTCTATCCTCCACCCCTCTATAAATGTTCAATCTATAGAAATCATAGACTGTTTTCAGACAAGACAATATTACCTGAGAGGAGAGATGCTATAGATGCCTCTCTTCGTAATTTAGATTGCCATATGAAAAGGGATTAAGAAGATAAGCTAGGTAAAGTTTTTTCCTTCTTTATTTACCAGTGTACATTAAAGCAGATTAAAAGGAAGCTAAGCAATCTTTTCAGTCAAGATACTATTCAGATAGCTGTCCTATTTCTACTGTAACCTCCAAAATGTAAATTCATGTTTATACCAACTCTAATATATTTTCCTATAATATGGTCTATAAATTCCTATTTTTTGAATTACTAAGGACTCTCTTTTATATGACTGTTCAATGTATATAATTAATATATGCCTTTAATTCTGTTAATCTGCCTGTGGTTAGTTTATTTCAGCAGGCTCAATGGAACCTTCAGAAAACTGAGGGAAAAGTTACCTTCACCTTAGCAACTATCTAGTTAGAAATATCAGTATGCTTTTATAGCTGGTTTTGATTGCCACGAGCTCTCAATCTCTTGATTTAAATGTTTAAGGAATTTTAGTTGCCCTAGAGAACATAGCCAGTTCTGAAATAACTCTTTACAAGATTCAAGGAATCCTGAGAGAGAAATTTGCAAAGTTGTGCTTTGCTAATTGAAAGATCTCAGATGGATGTTCAAAGGGGATACTGAAATGAATTGTGTGAGGTGGGAGCTTATTAGGAGTTTTTAATGCCATAGATAGACAGACAGACAGTGGCATTGCAGGTAAAGGAACTAGAAGAAAGAAATCAGAATGCCTCCCCCACTAGAAGGGGCAGACATGGGAATCTTTTCTTATTCCTTCAGAAGCGGGAAGGAAGCAAGGTGTGTGGCCACCAACACCCTCTTTGGTGTCAGCTCACTTTCCAAGAAGAGATATTCCAGGACCTGGGAGTGTGTTGGCTTGAGATTCTCTACATTTCTGCAGGATACCTGTCAATATTGGTGAGAAGGTAAAAGCTGCTTCATGTATTGTGGCTGAGCAGCAGCTGAATTCTACCATTAGATTGTTACATTGGCATTTCTTGTTTTGAATCAGTTCTCTTGGGAATTTACTCTTGTTCATTTTATACCTAGCTGATTTGTGGCTCCTGTATGCACTTTGTTTTCAGAGAACAAATTCCAATCTGTTTTATTTCTGTTCTTATCTGTTGTATTATTTTCAAATGGATGTACCAACAATCATTTGCTAAACATGGCTCAGTGTTTGATATTCACTGTCTCAATTTATTAGTGTATCCCCTAGTTCCCTGATTTCTTTCTTAGCATTTTCCTGGTTCCTTCCTGTAGAGCACAACTATAACTCCTATTTAGATTCTTCTGGTTTAGACTAAACTCATAATATACACATTTGGAAACCTATGGCTGCATGGGGGCCATATGGCAACATGAGAGACTACTTATTAATGCGGCTAAATCCCTGGCTTCTATGAAAATACAACTCTGTTGTTTCCAAAGTCCTGGAGCAGAGAGCAAATTTTTCTTCCATCTTTTTGCAAACAGCCAGAACTGTAAATAATAAATTCTCTAGATAACACGTAAGTAAATATTACCTGGATTTGTTATATAAAGTGCTAAAATTTCCCCACCTTTAAAAATTTTAGTTGTTGCACTGCTACTTCCAGAGGCATTCAGGAATTCTGCTGCTGATAGGTAGTCATCTAGAGGGTAAGTATTGTAAGAAAAAAAGCAGGCTTATCCTTAAGAAATAGGGAATAAATATATGGACTTTTATTGCATTTTGAATCTGAGAAAATATTTTATTCAAATAATTTTTCTATAATGGCAAAGATTTGGAGATCAAATCAGCTTTATTGTAATTTGCTTCCTATACAGACATCACTTTTAATTTTGGTGTAATTTAAAACTTTCATGTTGAGTTTTGGGTTTTGGAGATATTAGACACTAAATATCAAGTATCAAGTGGAAATCCTGAGTTGCCTCATTGAGTGCAAAGTAACACACCTAATTCTTTTTTGGATAGAAAAGTATGTTCTAATATCGGCAAACATGAAACAAATATTAGTGTCCCTGGCATGATTATTGTAATATCACTGAATATATTGTGAGTATGTCTTCACTCTTTACAAGCTTTCTCAGTTATAGCACTTCTGTATTCTCTTCCCTTCAAGAAAACTTAGACAGCACTATTTTCCACCTCTAAAAATTTTCTTTTTTTCAAGGAGTCCACTGGAAGTTCAGGGACAGTAGATATGGCTTCCCCTCCTTAAATGAATACACCCTTCATTAGAGTCTGATTTGTGTTTAGCTGTATTAGTATAAGATAATAGATGTGTAAGTAAGTGCTAGCAATCAGTTTTCATTTAAGGAATTCAGAAAAATCATAGAAAAGGGTGATATGAATAACTTTTTAGCATTAAGAAAAAAAGACCCGTCCACCGCTGACTGACCTGTAACTAGGTGAGTGATTTTTTCTGCTCGCTCCCGACCCCAGGCCAGAACACCCCACCACCCCTATCCCCCCACCCCCGCCTGTGCCTGCTGGCTTGGGTCAGACACGCCCAGGTAGGGAGGAGCTCCCTGCGCCCCAAATCTGCTAGCACCCCACTCTTCCATTCTGCCGAACGACCGAGGAACTAGGAACTAGTGAGGAGACTACCAGGAGCGTCAAGATCATCTAGAGTTGTGGACATTGAATTCCTAGCCCCCACACACCACTGGGCCACAAGAGGAGATAGAGAGAACCCACTGCACCCACTAAAAGAAGATATGGGGAGAAGACAGAATAAGATTTCACTCAACAACAGAAAGACCAATATGACACCACCAGAATCTAGGGACTCCACTCCAGCAAGAGCTGAAAAGCCCAACACAGAGCATGAAGATGAGATGGACCTCAAAAATTATCTCAGCAAGTTGATAGAGACCTTTAAAGAGGAAACAAGAAAATCCCTTAAAGAAATAGAAGAGAAAGCAAACAAAAAATTAAATGAATTGGAGGAAAAGACAAACCAAAAAATTCAAGAAATAAATAAATCTCTTAAAGAATCTAAAGAAAGCCAAGAAAAAACATCCAAGCAAGTGAAGGAAGCTCTTGAAATAGTTCAAAGCATGAAAGCTGAAATACACACAATAAAGAAAACACAGAATGAGACCATGTTGGAAATGGAAAGGTTGGATAAACGATCAGGAACTAAAGATGTAAGTATATCCAACAGGATTCAAGAGATGGAAGAGAGAATCTCAGCTACTGAAGACTCGCTAGAGGATATACATTCATCAACCAAAGAGAACCTCAAGTCCAACAAAACCCTAACACAAAATATCCAGGAAATATGGGACACCGTAAAAAGGCCAAACCTAAGAATAATAGGTGTAGAAGAAGGTGAAGAAACACTGCTCAAAGGTACAGAAAACATATTCAACAAAATCATAGAAGAAAACTTCCCCAACCTACAGAAGGATATGCCTATGAAAGTACAAGAAGCTTACAGGACACCAAACAGACTGGACCACAAAAAGAAGTCGCCCCAACACATAATAATCAAAACACCAAATCTACAGAGTAAAGAGAAAATATTAAGAGCAGCAAAGGAAAAAGGCCAAGTAACATATAAAGGCAAACCAATCAGAATCACACCCGACTTCTCAATGGAAACTCTGAAAGCCAGAAGGTCTTGGATAGATACCCTACAAGCACTAAGGGAGCATGGATGTCAACCCAGACTACTGTACCCAGCAAAACTTTCAATCACTATAGATGGAGAAAACAAGATATTCCATGACAAAAACAGATTTAAACAATACATATCACAAATCCAGCACTACAGAAGGCTCTGGAAGGAAAATTCCAACCCAACGAACATAACTACACTCACAAAAACACTGGCAGTAGTTAATCTAATTTCACCAAACACAAAAAGAAACAGGAGGGCAAAATCCACACACAATGATACCACCAACAATAAATCCAAAACAAAGAAGAACCAATGAACAATGGACATTAATATCCCTAAATGTCAATGGTCTTAACTTACCCATAAAAAGATATAGGCTAACAGAATGGATATGAAGACAGAATCCATCCTTCTGCTGTTTACAAGAAACACACCTCAACTTCAAAGACAGGCGATACCTCAGAGTAAAAGGATGGGAAAAAATTTTCCAATCAAATGGGCTCAAGAAACAAGCTGGGGTAGCAATCCTAATATCTAACAAATTAGACTTTAAACTGAAAGCAATCAAAAGAGATAAAGAAGGGCATTTCATACTCATCACAGGAAAAGTCCATCAAGATGAAGTCTCAATCCTGAACATCTATGCCCCTAATACGAAAGCACCCACTTTTGTAAAAGAAACATTACTAAAGCTCAAACCACACATAAAACCACACACACTTATAGTAGGAGACTTCAACACCCCCCTTACACCATTGGACAGAACTACTAGACAGAAACTTAACAAAGAAACAAAGGATCTGAAAGAAGTTATGACACAACTGGGTTTAACAGATATCTATAAAACATTCCATCCAAACACAAAAGAATATACCTTCTTCTCAGCGCCACATGGAACCTTCTCAAAAATTGACCACATAGTTGGCAGCAAAGCAAACCTCCACAGGTACAAAAGTATTGAAATAACACCCTCTATCTTATCAGACCACCATGCATTAAAGCTAGAATTCATCAGCAATACGAATTGCACAAAACCTACATTTGCGTGGAAAATGAATAACTCCCAATTGCACCATTCCTGGGTTGAGGAAGAAATTAAAAATGAAATTAAAGACTTCCTAGAATTTAATGAGAATGTAGACACAACATACCCGAACTTATGGGACACCCTGAAAGCAATGCTAAGAGGGAAGTTCATAGCACTAAGTGCTCACATGAAGAAACTGGAGGAAAGTCACATTAGAGAATTGACAGAACAACTGAAAGCTTTAGAGCAAAAAGAAGCAAACACACCAAGGAGGAGTAGACGCCAGGAAATAATCAACCTGAGAGCCGAAATCAACAAAGTAGAAACTAGGAAAACAGTACAAAGAATCAATGAAACAAAGAGTTGGTTCTTTGAGAAGATCAATAAGATAGACAAACCTCTAGCCAAACTAACCAAAAGGCAGAGAGAGAGCATGCTAATTAACAAAATCAGAAATGAAAAGGGAGATATAACAATGGACACTGAGGAAATCCAGAGAATCTTTAGGTCATACTTTGAAAACCTGTATTCCACAAAATTGGAAAATCTAAAGGAAATGGACAGCTTTCTGGATAAATATCACTTACCAAAATTAAATCAAGATCAGATAAACAGTTTAAATCGAACTATAACCCCTAATGAGATAGAAGCAGTAATCAAAAGCCTCCCAACCAAAAAAAGCCCAGGGCCAGATGGCTTCACTGCAGAATTCTACCAGAAATTCAAACAAGAGCTAATTCCAGTACTCCTCAAACTGTTCCACACAATAGAAGCAGATGGGATATTGCCAAACTCTTTCTACGAGGCTACAATCACTTTGATACCCAAGCCACACAAAGATATGACTAAGAAAGAGAACTACAGACCGATATCCCTCATGAACATCGATGCTAAAATACTCAATAAAATATTGGCCAACCGAATCCAAGAACATATCAGAAAAATCATCCACCATGATCAAGTAGGCTTCATCCCAGGGATGCAAGGATGGTTCAACATATGAAAATCCATCAATGTAATCCACTATATAAACAAACTGAAAAAGAAAAACCACATGATCATCTCACTAGATGCTGAAAAAGCCTTTGACAAAATCCAACATCCCTTCATGATAAAGATCTTGGAGAGAACAGGAATAACAGGAACATATCTAAACATGATAAACGCAATATACACCAAACCAATAGCCAACATCAAAGTAAATGGAGAGAAACTCAAAGCGTTTCCTCTAAAATCAGGAACAAGACAAGGCTGTCCACTCTCTCCATATCTCTTCAATATTGTACTTGAAGTTCTGGCTATAGCAATAAGACAAGAAAAGGGGATCAAAGGGATACAAATTGGAAAGGATGAAGTAAAACTTTCACTATTTGCAGACGACATGATAGTCTACATTAGTGACCCGAAAAACTCTACCAGGGAACTCCTACGGCTGATAAACACCTTCAGCAAGGTAGCAGGATACAAAATTAACTCAAAAAAATCAGTAGCCCTACTATATACAGATGATAAATCCAATGAGAAAGAAATCAGGGAAACATCACCTTTCACAATATCCACAAGCAACATAAAATATCTTGGGGTAACACTAACCAAAAAAGTGAAAGATCTGTACAATAAGAACTTTGAGACTTTAAAGAAAGAAATTAAAGAAGATACCAGAAAATGGAAAGATCTCCCATGCTCTTGGATAGGTAGAATTAACATAGTAAAAATGGCAATCCTGCCAAAAGCAATCTACAGATTCAATGCAATCCCCATCAAAATCCCAACACAGTTTTTCACAGACATTGAAAGAACAATACTCAACTTTATATGGAAAAATAAAAAGCCCAGGATAGCCAAAACAACTCTTTACAATAAAGGATCTTCTGGAGGCATCACCATCCCTGACTTCAAGCTCTACTATAGAGCCATAGTTCTGAAAACAGCTTGGTATTGGCACAAAAATAGACTGATAGACCAATGGAATCGAATTGAAAACCCTGATATTGACCCACGCACCTATGGATACCTTATTTTTGACAAAGGTGCTAAATCTATACAATGGAAAAAAGATAGCATCTTCAACAAATGGTGCTGGTACAATTGGATTCGGACATGCAGAAAATTGCAGATAGATCCATACCTGTCACCATGCACAAAACTTAAGTGCAAATGGATCAAAGATCTCAGCATAAATCCAGCCACACTGAATCTTCTAGAAGAGAAATTGGGAACTACCCTTGAACAAATTGGCACAGGAGACCACTTCCTGAAAATTACGCCAGTAGCACAGACACTGAGGTCTGTAATTAATAAATGGGACCTCCTGAAACTGAGAAGCTTCTGCAAGGCAAAGGACACAGTCAGTAGGATAAAACAACCACCCACAGAATGGGAAAAGATCTTCACAGATCCCACATCTGACAGAGGACTGATTTCCAAAATATATAAGGAGCTCAAGAAGCTAGCCACCAAAACACCAAACAATGAAATTAAAAAGTGGGGTGCAGAACTAAATAGGGAATTCTCAACAGAGGAATCTGAAATGGCTGAAAGACACTTAACAAAGTGCTCAAAATCATTGGCCATCAGAGAAATGCAACTCAAAACAACTCTGAGATACCATCTCACGCCTGTCAGAATGGCTAAAATAAAAAATACCAATGACAATCTATGCTGGAGAGGATGTGGAGAAAAAGGAACACTCCTCCATTGCTGGTGGGAGTGCGAACTTGTAAGACCACTCTGGAAATCAGTATGGCGGTTGCTCAGAAAAATGGGAATCAGTCTACCTCAAGATCCAGCCATTCCTCTCTTGGGTATATACCCAAATAGGGCATGTACTTACAACAAGGACATATGTTCAACCATGTTCATAGCAGCATTGTTTGTAATAGCCAGAACCTGGAAGCAACCTAGATGCCCCTCTACTGAAGAATGGATTGAGAAAATGTGGCACATCTATACAATGGAGTACTACTCAGCAGAAAAAAGCAATGGAATCTTGAAATTCACAGGCAAATGGATGGAACTAGAGGAAACCATCCTGAGTGAGGTAACCCAGTCACAAAAAGACAAACACGGTATGTACTCACTGATATATGAATTTTAGACATAGAGCAAAAGATTACCAGTATATAATGCTCTTCACCAAAGAAACTAGGAAACATGAAGGACTCTAAGGGATAAATGGTCCCCAGGAAGGGAAGTGGCATGAACTCCCGAACTAATTGGGGGCATGAGGGTGGGGGGGAAAGGAGCTGCTACATTAAGAGCAAGAGAAGAGGAGAAGAGGAGAGGAAATGGAGGGGCAGAAACATTGAGTTGGGGGAAAAATAGAGGAAAGAGAGATGAGAGATACGATATCAGAGGGAGCCACTATAGGCCCGAGAAGGGATCTGGAACCAGGGAGATCTCCAGAGACCTACAAGGATGACACGATCTGACAATCCAGGCAACGGTGGAGAGGATAACCTAAAACCCTCCCCCTAAAATGAGATTGATGACTTCTCTTTATACCATCCTAGAGCCCTCATCCAGTGGCTGATGGAAACAGAGACAGACATCCACAGATATACAATGAACCGAAATTGGGAATTTAGTTGAAGAGAGGGAGGAATGAAGAATGAAGGGTTCTGTACCAGGTTGGAGAAACCCACAGGAACAGTTGACCTGAACAAGGGAGAGCACATCGACCCCAGATGCCGTCCGGGAGGCCCGTACAAGACTGATCCAGACCCCTGAACATGGATGTCAATAAGGAGGCCTCAGCACTCCAGGGAGCCTCTGGTGGTGGATTAGTATTCTTCCCTGGTGCAAGAAGGGACTTTGAGAGCCCATCCCATGTGAAGGGTTACACTCTAGCTCTGGACACATGGGGAAGGGCCCAGGATCAGCATAGGAAGACTTGGTGGACTTTGCAGAGCCCCTGTTGAGGGCCCTACCCTGCCTGGGGAGTGGTGGGTGGATGGGGTGGGGGTAGATGGGGGTGGGGGAGGAGGGTTGGGGGTGAGGGGAGGGAGAGGGAGAAGGGACTTGAATTAAGCTTGTTCCCTAACTAGAACTAATAAAATAAAAAAAAAAGATAGAGGAGGAGCAGCCTTGAGCTCTCTTGGGGTATGGAGAGCATCGCAAGAGCAGAGACTGCATCTTCTGGAGCAGAAGATGGTCTTCTGTGGTTATTTACTCTTATCTGTGTAAGTCCTACCCTAATAAACACCTATTTATCAGTTAAAAACAAACAAACAAAAAAAAACAAAAGAAAAAAGAAAAAAAGAAAAAAGACCCTAGAGTTGAGAGTGAGAACAGAATTTCATGGAAAGGAAAATGGATGTAAAGCGCACAGGAGCTATCCACACTGTCTAAATTGGTATCAGGTCCTAACTTATGTAGACATTTAAGGGTATGGTACTTTGAAGTAGATGTTAATACAAGCACTATAAATTAGTTGTTTTATCAGAATTTGTAGGAAAGTACCTTAGTTCAAATGTTAGCTTTCCATTAAATAATCTGTAAAATGTATTTCAAATGTCTACCATGGAAGTGCTGACATAGGTGCATGTGGACACATGCATTCACACATTCCAACTAGGCCTTTGTCCCTTTTCATGCTTACCTGTCCTTTGCTAAGGTAACCATACCTTTTTAAGCAGATAGAAGCAGATGCAGAGACCCACAGTCAAACACTAGGAAGAGCAAGGGGAACTCCACCAAGGGGAGGGGAAGGATTGAAGGAGCCAGAGGGGTCAAGGACACTAGAAGAACATAGCCCACAGAATCAACTAAGCAGGGCTCATAGGGACTCACAGAGACTGAAGCAGCATCACTGATCCTAAATTGGTCTGAGCATATATGTTATGGCTGTATAGCTAGATGTTCTTATGGGACTCCTAACAGTGGGAGTATGGGTGTCTCTGACTCTTTTGCCTGCTATTCAGACCCTTTACTTCCTACTGATTGCCTTATCCAGCCTTTATATGAGGGTTTGTGCCTAGTCTTATTATAATTTGTTATGCTGTGTTCAGTTGATATCCCTGGGAAGCCTTTTTTTCAGAAAGCATGGGTCTGGGGGAGATGAGAGGTGGTGGGATGAGTGAGAAGAGTGGAGGTAGGGGAAACTGCAGTTGAGATGTAATGTATTAGACAAGAATAAACAAAAAAACCTCAAGTCCAAGTATCATATTTTGGCAGTGTCATATTCTACCACCATATAGGATAAATACATTGATTGCTTTTTAGTAAGTGGATTGTTATGCTTTGGATGAGTGTCTTCCAAATATTCATGTGGTAAAGGCTTTTTTTACAAGGTGGCATCATTGGAAGGTGGTAGCATATTTGAATAATGGAACTACTGCATGATTTTTTGGTCTTGAAGATGGTGTGGTGCCAATTCTGTTAATTCAGAACATTTCTCACTACAAAGGAAATAAGAGCAAATTTACTCTGAAGCCAAATATTGATTCATGACCCAGAAACATATAGTCAACATAGATTTCATACATTTTCACAGCATCTTTTATATCTTTTGGGTTGCTGCAAACTAGTGTTCTGCTAACAACACATTTTAAGTTTTTTTATAATTATAAAGATGATAGTATATCAGATACAGGGGTGAGCAGTGGATGGTTTTCAAAATAGACTGAAAATAACCTCAAGATAATTTGACTCCTGTTTGCAATATTTTAACTCTTCACTATCTCAAAGTTCAGTCATTGAAGATTCTTGAATATTGATGTAGCTTTTCTTCTTTCTTCCTTTCTTTTTGTTTCCTTTTTCCTTTATAGGAAGTTCAGTTCTCAAAATGTATCCTCTCTCTCTCTCTCTCTCTCTCTCTCTCTCTCTCTCTCTCTCTCTCTGTGTGTGTGTGTGTGTGTGTGTGTGTGTGTGCGTGTGTGCGTGTGTGTCTGTCTGTCTGTCTGTCTGTCTGTCTGTCTGTCTCTACTTGCTAGTTTGTATTTGCCTTGATATTCACTTCATGCCTTCACCATCTAGCAACCTCATCAGAATCCTAATGATCTTGTGCTAAAACTAAAAGCATGGGTCATCCTTAGCTTCCTAAGTAGAATGTCTTTGATATTTCATTATAATAATGGAGAGGTGACTAGAACAAGTATCAAATATCAGAGCAGAGGCATTATTTGTTCTGGCAAGTAGCCTGTTCCAAAGGCTAATGAGTCGTGATTCTACTTGTACTATATAGTTACATGATACCAGCACAGGACCAAAATAGTGTTGAGATGACTCAGGATCTGTTGTCTCCTCCCCCAGGAAACTCAAAGAGATACTTGGAGTCTGCTCTTGTAAACCTCCCATTCAAAGGGGTCTTCAATAAGCCAGTCATCTATTCCCACATAACAAATTATCTTCAAATCTGACTATATAAAACAATATCCAAGGGAATTTTAATTAAATGAATGTGTCTCTTGGTCTCTTGTGAGCTGCAATCATCTCAAGTCTGAAGAATCTACTCTGAAGTTGTAATAAGTGGTTTGGGTCATGGGCCCACTTCTTTTGATGATATTGGATACAGACCTCACTTCTTTCTCATATCGGCACCTGTACAGAAGACTTTTAGTCCTTGATCATGATCTGGATTCCTAAAGAACAAGTAATTTTAGACAGAGAGATAATATTTTATAACTTAATCTCTGCTGTATATAATTGGTTACACTAGATAAACTTAATATATAAACTTAATAGAGTATTAGAAGGGAGTAAACAAGATTATGAATACCAGAAATCTAAGATCATCAGTAGCTATTTTAAGAGATGGCTACAAAAGTCCCTTTTTATCTTTTTCTTGACCAGGTGATAAACTAAACACAGCTTTTAGGGGCTACTTTTAGAGCAAATTACTTAACATCACTGTATAAACTGATAAAGTCTATGACTATAGAATGAAAAAATGCTAAGAGAATTTACTGTGGAATATAAAGACTAAATGGGAATTTATTTCATTAGTTTCCTTGATTAAAAAGGTATGGTTACCTTAGCAAAGGACAGGTAAGCATGCAAAGGGACCAAGGCCTAGTTGGAATGTCTGAATGCATGTGTCCACATGTACCTATGTCAGCACTTCCATGATAGACATTTGAAATACATTTTACAGATTATTTCCTAGAAAGCTAACATTTGAACTAAGGTACTTTCCTACAAATTCTCTGACAAAACACAACTAATGCTCCATGGTTCATCTCTTATGACAATTGTGTTAGGCACTGATCTATGAGTATAGCGGAATATCATTAGTAATTATTTCACTGGAATTTTTCCCAGTTATGTTTGGTTCTATACTGGATCTCTGGGCTGTCCAGCCTTTGGCTCCTGGCAATATAGTCAGTGTCAGGTGTGGGCTCCTTCACTCTGGTGTGGGCCTCAAGTTGGACCAGTCATTGATTTGATATTCCCAGAAGTTCTGCTCCACCAATACACTAGCACAACTTGTGGGCAAGACAGGCTATAGGTTGAAGTTTTGTGGATTGGTTGGTGTCTGAGTTCCACTGCAGGAGGCCTTACCTGGTTATAGAAGATGGCTGGTTCAGGCTCCATATCCCTCATTACTAGAAGTCTTCACTAACATCACTCTTGAAGATTCCATGGAGTTTCTACTGTACTAGGCTTACATATACCCTCCCAAATGTCATCCCAAATTCCAGTCATCATCTCTCCCAGCACTCTTTCCCTCCATCCCCCTACCCAAACTCTCCTGTTCCCATGCCCACCTAACCCCAGTCTGTTCACAAAATGTATTTTGCTTCCCCTTCTCAGGGAGATCCATGCACGACCCCCACACCCCGGAGCCCTTCTTGTTACTTTGCCTCTCTGGGTCTGTGGATTGTAGCATGATTATACTTTGCTTAATAGCTAATGTCTGCTTTTAAGTGGGCACTTACCATGTTTATCATTCTTGTTCTGAGGACATCACTCAAGATGATGTTTTTTTTCTACTTGCATCCATTTGCCTGCAAATTTCATTATGTTATTGTTTATGAGAGCTGAGTAATAGTCCATTATATAAATGCATCATAATTTTTTATCCATTCTTCAGTTGCGGGACATCTAGTTTGTTTCCAATTTCTGACTATTATGAATAAAACTTCTATGATCATAATTGATCAAGTGTCCTTGTGGTATGATTGAGCTTCTTTTGGGTATTTTCCCAAGAGTGGTATATCTGGGCCTTGAGGCAGATGCAATCCCAATTTTCTGAAGAACTGCCATATTAATTTTGATAGTTGCTGTACAAGTTTCTATTCCCACCAGCAATGCAGGAATATTCCCCCTGCTTCACATCCTCACTAGCATGAGCTGTCACTTGTGTTTTTGATCTTAGCCATTGTGACAGGTGTAAGATAGAACCTCAAAGTAATTTTGATTTGCATTTCCCTGATGGCTAAATATGTTGAACATTTTTTTCAAGTTTATTTCTTAATGATCATCTGTTGAAAATTCTCTTACAGATTTGTAAGCCAGTTTTTAATTGGATTATTTAGTTTGTTGATGTCTAGAGTCTTGAGTTCCTCATATATTTTGGATATGAGCCACCCAATGTAGGGTTGGTGAAAATCTCTCTCAATTCTGCAGGCTGCTGTTTTGTCCTATTGACAGTGTCCCTTGTCTTACAGAAGCTTTTCAATTTCATGAAGTCCCATTTATTGATTGTTGCTCTTAGTGCCTTCACTATTGATCTTCTGTTGTGTCAATGCATTCAAGATTATTCCATACTTTCTCTTCTATTAGGTCTGGTGTATCTGGTTTTATGTTGAGGTCTTTGATCCAATTGGCATTGAGTTTTGTGCAGGATGGTAGATATGGATCTATTTGAATTTTTGATATTCTGACATCCAACTAAATAAGCAACATTTATTGAAGATGCTTTCTTTTTCCTTTGTGTATTTCTGCCTTCTTTATCAAAAATCAAATGTCCTTAGATGTATGTATTTGTGTCCGTGTCTTTGATTCAATTCCACCAATCAACCTGTCTGTTTTAATTCCAACACCATGCAGTTTTTATTACTATATCTCTGTAGAAGACCTTGAAATACTTATTATACAGGTTTTTTTAGGTATCCTGTGTTATTTTTTTCCCATTTGAAGTTGAGTATTGTCCTTTCAAGGTATGTAAAGAATTGTTTGGAATTTTGATGGAGATTGCTTTGAATCTTTAGATTGCTTTTGGTAAGATAGCCATTTTTACTGTGATAATCCTCACTATCATAGAGCCTGGGAGATCTTTCCATCTTGTGATATCTTCTTCAAATTCTTTCTCCAAAGACTTAAAGTTCTTGTCATATAATACTTTCACTTGTTTGGTTTAAGTTACACCGCTATTTATTTGTGTTATTTGTGGCTATTGTGAAGGGTGTTGTAATCCTGGTTTCTTTATAAGCCCATTTATCATTTGTATAGATGGCTATTGATTTTTTTAGTTAATCTTGTAGCCAGACATTCTGCTGAAGGTGTGTATCAGTTGTAGGAGTTCTCTGGTGGAACTTTTGGGGTTTCTTATGCATACTATATAATACCATCTGTGAATAGTGATACTTTGACTTCTTCTTTTCTAATTTGTATTCACTTGATATCCTTTTAATTGTCTTATTGCTGGAGCTAGATCTTCAAGTGCTGATATGGAGAGAGTGGACAGCCTTGTCTGGTTCCTGATTTTACTAAAATTGCTTTAAGTTTCTCTACATTAAATTTGGTGTTGTGTATAGGCTTGTTGTAAATTGCCTTTATTATGTTTAGGTGTGGTCATGCCCTTAATCTCTCTAGGACTTTTATTATGAAGGGGGTTGGATTTTGTTCAAAGGCCTTTCTACCTCTAATGAAATGATCCTGTGAGGATTTTTCCAGTTTGTTCTTATGGAGGATAGCATTTACTTATTTTAGTATATTGAATACTCCCTGCACTTCTGGGATAAAGCTTGTTTGATTATGGTGGATTTTGTTTTTGATGTGTTCTTAGTTATGGTTGGCAAACATTTTATTGATTTTTTTGCATCTATGTTCACGAGGGATATTGGTCTTTTATTCTCTTTGTTGAATCTTTTTATGGTTTGGTATGAGGGTGACTGTAACCTCACAAACATAAAGATTTTTTAAACAGGGTCTCCTTATGGAGATCAAGAGATCCTTGAACTCACTCTTACCTCAGTCTTCCATGTGTCGGGTTTACAGGTATATATCTGACAATTTGTAGTTATAGGCAGCTTAGAATAATTATATACAAAAATTATTTCAGCCATCACATTTACCTAGCAGCAGGAAATAAATTGACAATGACATTTGTTATGGTTTGACTAAAAGTTGTCCTCCACAGGGGTAATGATTGTTCCCACCTATTGGGGGCCTCTGGAAACATTAGGAGGCAGAAACAAGGTCGAGGAAGTTGGTGACTGTAAGCATATTCTTTAAGGCTGTGTCGTGTCCCAGGCCCTTGATGATCACTCTCTATGCCTCCTGTCTGGCATGTGGTGAAAAGACTCTGGTACATGCTTCTACTGATATGATATTCTGCCTCACCTTAGGCCCAAGTTTAGCCCATGTCATCTGCAACTATTCTGTCACAAGGAAAAAAACAGATTACATTATATCCTTCATTTCCATTCCCTCACTATAGGTACTTTTAATCCTTTGTGAGCCTGAAGACTGTACTAGAAGACTCTATGTAACAGAGTTTATTGATCACCACCATCCAATGTTACTTGCATTTATTTTCAATTCTATATAATTTTCCTCCCCTAAAGATTCAGTGTCCTTTTACTTTATCTTCTCTAGGAAATTATTCTCTTTCTTTAGTTGCTCTGTAAACACACGTTCCTTCTACCAGACTTTTCAGTTACTCATCTCTGGGTAGTCCCAAGTGTAATATTTGCAATATACATGTTAATAGACTTCCGTTTATTTTTCTCTTGTTAGTTTCTCTTTTATAAGTCTCATTTAAAGAGCCTCAAGCAGACAGCCTGGGAGCTAATTTTTCCCTCTCTTTCAGTCTAATTCAGATCCTAATTTTTCATCTGCAAAGGTATAGAAAGTAAAAGGCAATCTTAAATGTTGGAAATGAGAAAACAAGCTATGTACTAGCCTAAGATGACTGATTCCTTAACAGTCGCAGAACAATTATAAGGAGGATTAAGCTTGTAAATGTAGTTTCTCTGTGGTGCATAAATGGACCAAGAAAGTCATTAAATCACTCTGAACTTTAGTATCTGTGTTTGTAAAAATAGGTAAATAATATTTGGAAGAGATTTTGTGATGATGAAATTTAATACTGCTTGTAAGAGCATTTGCATCTATTAAATACCATTTAAAAACATTCTCCAAGAAGCGGTGTGTTGTTTAAGAGACATGACTGTTTATGGAAGAGAATGCCTTTATCCTTTGAAGAAATGTTATCTGAGCAATTACTAGGTGCAGGCACAGAGCTAGGTGGAACAGTGAAGTAGAAAAGGGGCAACGCCTAATCAGCTGGATTACCTAAGTCAACGCTGGTCATCAATAGCCTGAGACATATTGCAATCCATGTCCTAGTATTTAATAATGGTAAAGGAGAAAAACAGTCCTCCTAAATGCACCTTAGATTTTGCATTTTGGGCCCCCAATATGAAACTGAGTATATGAAAAGTTTAAAGAGAGAAACTTTATTAACATGTGCACCATACATTTGAAAGGATCCAGAAACATAACTTAAATGGGTTGGTGTAACCCTGACACAATATTTTACTGCCTAGTCCAGGCTGGCCTTGAAGTAACTATGGACTCAAAAATGTGGGAATCCTCCTGTCCCAGCCTCCTCTGTGCTGAAATGAAAGGCCTGGGCTACCATATTTGACACCTTTTTTAATTTTTGAGGTAGGGTGTGACTATGTACCCCAAGATTTTGTTGCTGTGACCTTTCTGCCCCAGGTATCATGCTTGGTTTGTGTCATGGGGTCTATGTTATATTAGATTAAAGCAAAGGGAAACTGTTTTGGAGTGTCTAGGTATGTGATGCCAATTATGAAAAGGTAGTCAAGAGGAGCATAGTAAAACTAGGCTGTTCATTCAGCTTTGTGCACAGATTTAAGTCTCATACCTTATCCATAGATAAGAGTTACTAGGGACACTTCTCTTCTTGGCATGAGAGGCAAATATCTCAACAAATAGAAGTTTTCTCTATATATGTAAATTTCTTTATCCAAAAGGAAAATTATTCCCTCTTTTAGAGTTTTACTTGTATCTGAACATTTTCCTAGATCCTTTAGATCAAAATAATCCATAGGCCAAAGAAATATATTTTGATACAGCTTGTCCTAGTACTCTTTGTAATGAACAAAAGTTATTACTCACAAGGAATTTATATTCTGGTGAGGGAAGCAGTACTGGTAAATAATTAAAAGGAAACAAAATTCTACTTGTCACTAGTGATGGGATAGATGCACATACAAAGGGAGATTTAGTCGAGTGAGAGAAGTAAAGGATTGCCTCTTCACAAAGAGACCTGTGAACTGGAACTTTTCATTCATTGCTCCATGTATCTGTTAAAGCCTGTAATTGACCTAATGGAATATCTTCACAACAAGTACTGGATAGAAACATGTTTTTCTATTGACCATTCAGGTTGCTGTAACAAACTACAATAGATGCTATGGAGTTCTGTCCAAATAATAATAGAAATAAAAACAGAAATATATACCAAGTGATACATAGAGAATCCAATCCCAAGCCAGTCTGGACAGTGTGAGAACCTGTCTTGGAAACATACCCACAGACAAATAAACATAGGCACCTGCACTCACTTATGCACATAGATTGTACACATACACACAGAGACATACTCAAACTGAGGTTGAGGGAAGATGAATTCTCATGCAAAAGCTTTAATGGAAGCCCTTTCTGAGAAATAGGAGAAAGATGGGCTGTGTGGAAGTGTACGGTACATTGTTTGTACCATCTAGGCACTGGGAATACTCTCATCAGTTATGGGATTGTGGGAAATCTCCTTAAATGTAAGGCTTAAACTGTGATGTTATTCAGTGTTTATTTATCATATGGAAGCCATATCTAAGAAGTCATTATATTGGGCTAGAGAGATGAGTCACTGTTAACCAGCACTTGGTGCTCTTACGAAGATTCGTTTCCCTGCACCCAAGCAGGCAGTTTACAACCACCTCTAACTCCAGTTTCAAGGGATCTTATGCCCTCTTCTGGCTTCCACAGCCATATACAAACAAGTCTCTCCCCTTTCCCTCATACTTACTCATATACACACATACACACACAAAAATAAATCTTTAAAAATGTAATCAGTATCTAAACAATTCATTTTATTCCATGCTTTCTTAAATTTTTATTGTTTTAGATTTTACATTTATGTCTGGCATCTATTTTTCATAATTTCATAATAATTTTGTATATAGTATAAATAATTATCCAAGTTCATTTGTATAGCTGATGGTATCACATTTTTCAAGTATTAATTGCTTACAAAGTATTGTTGGAAATCAGTTGACAATAAGCACAAGGATACATATTTTTGCTTCTGAAATATGTTCAATTGATCTGTGCATGAGTCTTATCTCAATACCACATTGCTTTAATAACTATGAATTTGTGGTTTTATAGTATATTATAAAATTAAATAGTTAAATTACTCAAAATTTTTTTCTATTTCTCAAAATTATTTTAGATGTTTTAAGTGTTTTGTGTATATATGTATTTTTATCTATAAATAAATAAATAAAATCTTAATATATATGCTAAGATCAGTTTGTAAGTTTGTGCAAAAAGACCTATTGAATATGGTTTTTTCTTTTGTTTTTTATTCATTAAATCTGTAAATGAATCTAAGTAAAACTGTATTCTTAAATATTTTTAATCTTCAAATCTATGAGGACATCGGAGCCTTGGCCCCACCCCCACCAGGAGAGGCGAGTGCCTGGCTTTCTCCTGATGCCCCCTCATTAAAGGCCCTTCACATTGCACATTGCCCTGCCCTGCCCACTGAATCCCCAGAGACCTGGGGACAGCCCCAAACCATCCAGTACTGCATCTCCTACCATTGGAGCCTTGGCCCTGTCCCCATTAGGAGAGGAAGATTAACCACCTAAGCCACAGGCCCCACCTATGCCAATTGGAGAAAAGAGATCCTGTGAATCACAGGCCCCACTTTCACCCACTGGAGGAAGAGATGGGTAGATGACGTTATAAGAAAACATTCAACAATATAAAGAGTAGTATGACACCAACAGAGTCTAGGGGTTCTACACTAGAAAGACCTGAACATCCCAATGCAGATGAAGCAGAAGAAAATATTCTTTAAAACAACCTCATGAAAATGATCGAGGCCCTTAAATAGGAAATGAAAAATTCCCTTAAAGAAATAGAAGAAAAGATAAAAAATGGAAGAAATGGGGGGAAAGACAAACCAAGAAAACACAAAAATAATCAAAAAATCTCTTAAGGAAAAACAATCAAACTGGTGAAGGAAGCAGTTCAAATAGTTCAAGACTCGAAAACTGAAATAGAGGCAATAAAGAAATACAAAGTAAAGCAATGCTGGAAATAGAAAATCAGGGTAAATGTCAAGAACTACATAAGCACACATAACCAACAGAATACAAGAGATGGAAGACAGAATCTCAGGTGTTAAAGATATACTAGAGGAAATAGATTCATTGACCAAAGAAAAAGTTAAGTCTACCAACCTTTAATGCAAAATATCCAGGAAATATAGGACACTGTGAAAAGATCAAACCTAAAAATAATGGATATAGAATAATATTCCAGCTCAAAGGCACAGAAAACATATTAAAAAATAGAAGAAAATTTTCCCAACCCAAAGAAGGACATGCCAATGAAAATACAAGAATTTTACAGAACACCAAATACACTGAACCAAAAACGTCCCCTCACCACATAATAATCAAAACCCCAAACATACAGAATAAAGAATGAATATTAAGAGCAGTGAAGGAAAAAGGCCAAGTAACATATAAAGGTAGACCTATGAGAATTACACCTGACTTCTCAATGGAAACTCTGAAAGCCAGGAGGTCCTGAATAGATGTTCTACAAACACTAAGAGTCCATGGATGCCAGCCCAGACTACTATACCCAGCAAAGTTTTCAATCACTCTAGATGGAGAAAACAAGAAATTCCACAACAAAACCAGATTTAAACAATACATATCCACTAATCGAGCCTTACAGAAAGTTCTGGAAAGAACACTTCAATCCAAGAAAGGTAGCTACACTCACAAAAACATAGGCAATAGATAGTTCCAATCTATGAGCATAGAATACTTTTCCATTTAATTTATATTACAAATTTCCTTCAGCAGTGTTTTGTAATATTCTATGTATACTCTTGACTACTTTTTTCTCATGATTTTTTAACATTTATTTTAAAAGCACCCTTATTTACATATCCATCCCCCCATTCCCTCATTCTCCCATACTCCAATGCTCCCCACCAATGCCCCAACCCACTCCCCAGGGATACTGAGACCCTCTCTGGGGGACCATCAAAGCCTGTCACATCATCTGGGGGAGGGCCCAGGCCCTCCTTGCTGTATCTGGGCTGCAATAGTATCCCTCCATAGGGAATGGACTCCCAAAGTCCATTTGTACTCTACAGATAAACACTGGCTCCACTGTTAGAGGTCCCATAGGCTCCCATGGTCTCCTAGGTGGCACCCACATTCAGAGGGCTTGGTTTGGTCCAATGCTGTTTCCCCAGCTTTATGACTAGGGTCTCCATTCTATCAGTAGGTTCACTGTTTCTGCAGGTTTCTCCAGCCCTGTCTTGGCTCCTTTGCTCATCCCTCCTCCCTCTGCAGTAGTATGGTTCAGTGCTTAGCGGTGGGTGCCTGTTTCTGCTTCGAAGTTACTGGCTCATTGTTTTAGCTGATTTTTACATAGGTCCTCCCTTCCTCTATACAATCCTTAGTCTGCCTCTACCCATTCCTGCTTTCTACTCTGCTCCTTTTCTCTCTCATTCTCTCTTTCTTTTATCTTTCTTTCTCTACTTTCTCTCTCTCTCTCTCTCTCTCTCTCTCTCTCTCTCTCTCTCTCTCTCTCTCTCTCTCTCTCATCAACAAAGCCTCTTTTTCTCATCAACAATATACGTAAAGGCTGGTCTTCCTGTGTCACCTTCCTGAATATTGGAATTATAAGAACGTACCACAACTCTTTGTGAAGGTGACTTTTATTTATTTTCAAGAAATCTTTAGAGGGATATTTGCATCTTTAAATTTTTACCTTGGTAAACATTGGAATGCAATTCTCTGTGTTAATTTTCATGGTAGTGGTATTAGTATTATCATAAGCTAAGATGCTAGAAACGCTTGTGATGTTACTCACTTTGTTTTCATTTCTGGGAAGTTGTTCAGCTAGTAGTACACATTCCTAAAAGTTCAGTTTTTTTTTTTTTACTGAAAATACATATTTCTTTAAGGTTATAGTGTTGGAAGTTTGCAAAAAGCAATTTTGTAGCACTTGCATCAAAAGTAGTGCATTTAACAATGTTTCACTCTCCTTGTGTGTTTCCCTGGGCTTCACAAATAACACATTCTGTGATATCAGCACAGAGTGTCTTCACTTCAACTTATGATGGTCAAGTTATTATTAGCCTGGTGCTGTGGCTGCTGAGATGTGCTGTCCAGATTGCCACTTCATGTCTGAAGTATTTATTTCCCTGGAGTGTTAGTTTCGGCCAATTTAGTGCTGAGTCCATCTTTAGGAATCATCCTTGGCAGAAATGGTTTAATATCCCAAGGTCATGATGCCATTTTTGTGGGACACCAACACAGGGTTGCTGACTGATGCACAATATAATGCCAGATCCTCTTGCTCCAGTTGAGGTATCACTAAACAGTTACTCCAGCTTCAAACTTTTCCATAAAACTTACCAGTCTCTGTTGCCACTATGCTATAACAGTTTCTTCCCCATTCCATAATACTGGCTGCTAATAAGAATATTTTCCTAAAAACTATCTACATACTAATTACCTTTGAGTCTATTTCTGGGGACCCCAGCTTGAGTACCCATACAGCTTTTAGAAATCCTTGATGTGAAACCCTACATGTGGGAGTTAATTGTCAATAGCCCTTTTTTTTTCCTTACGTAGAGAATTCTGTTTCATTATGCTCTCAATTGGCATCACTTAAATGTTTATTTTCTTGACTTCAGTCCAAAGATGCCATGGGACACTGTACTGGCCAATGTGAGTTAAGTGAGCAGACAGATGCGTTATCAGTTTCTATTTTCTTCCTTCCTAAAAAGTATTGTCAATGCTAGAAGCAAAGCTATGTTGGTTCCTGTTCTCAGCTCTGTGACCAAATACCCACCTAGAAGCTGCCTATAGAGAAAAAGGTTTGTTTTAGCTTAAGGTATCATGGCAGAGAAGACATAGTGTTAGAAGTGGCTCTCTATTGAAGTAGTGGGCTTGAGTGTGAGGCTACTTGTTCCCATCTGGGTAAATGAGGGTGTAGAGAAAAAGGAATGCCATTGTTCTAGGACTTTTCTGCTTGTTTTCTCTTATTCAGTATAGGATCCATGTTAAGGAATGGTTTTCCCCTGTCAGTTAGTCCTTTGAGAAAACGCCTTCCCAAATAGGCACAAAGGTACTTCTCTGATGCCCCAGGCATTTCTAAATCCAATCAAATTGACAATCTGAATTAATGAGAGGAGATGAAGGAAAGCACCTAAAAGTTTGAACCATCAGATGTTAAAAACCTTCAGCTCCTCAATAAGTGGCAGTCACTACATGACATAACTTTTCATACTGATAAAATCAAACCAGTGACCTAATTTTAAAACACTTGAAAATTTTCTCTCCCTGCTTCTTCTTTTTATTCCTTTCCATTAGTGTGAGAGGACACACACACACACACACACACACACACACACACACACACACACACACACACAGAGAGAGAGAGAGAGAGAGAGAGAGAGAGAGAGAGAGAGAGAGAGAGAGAGAGGGAGGGAGAGAGAGGGAGAGAGAGAATGAGAGAGACTCGTTTTCAAAAGCTCACATTCTAGGCCCTCCTTTTCTGAATGGAAGAACTGGATTGTGCCTATGGAGGTAAACTATGTGTAATACCACATTTAGTAGGTCTTATTTTCTAGATGTGCATGCCTTTAACCCTAGCAAGAGGATCTCTGTGAATTTGAGGCCGGTCACTAGGACATAGTAGGACCCTGTCACAGTGTGTGTGTGTGTGTGTGTGTGTGTGTGTGTGTGTGTGTGTGTGTGTGTATCGGTGTTTCTGTGCATACGACATATATCTGTGCAAAGATAGTATTCGTGTTCATGAACATGTGAATGCACAAGTGTGCATATGGAGGCCATGTGTCAATCTCAGATGTTCTTCAGGAGCCATACATCTCATTTTCTATGACAAGGTCTCTGGAGTTTGGCAATTACTAGACAATGTTCCTGATCAGTGAGCAACATAGATTGATCTGTCTCTGTGTCCCCTGCATCCCCTGTGCTATGATTGCAAGTGTGTGCTAACCACACTTGGACTTTTGGGTGGATGCTGGGGTTAAACTTTGGTCTTGATGCCTGCCCAGTAAGCATTTTACCAAGGGAACAACATCTTCAGCCCTTGTCTCACTGTTTTGAAAGAACTGCACATATTTCAGCCAAAATTAATTATTCCCTTTATTGGTCTGAAAGTAGACCACACATAATCAATACACATGACATTTAATCACTGAAAAAGCAATTTACATATATTATCTCACATAATCTATACAGTTGTATTAGAAGGCTGGTGTCATCACCATTATTTCCTTTACTTCCCATAACCTTATAGAATTATTTACCAATTTCGTCAGTTTCTTAAAGCCAAATAAACATAAAGGTAATGAAGCAAGGAAATAAATGGGTGTAGGGAATTATGTTTCATAATATATGCAGATGGCTTAATGATTTTTAAAATGACATTTCAACTTTTTTAGTGTTTTTCTTTTCTGGCATATTGCTGAATTCTATTAGGAAATAGAAAAAGGCTAGGTTTTGTTTTTGTCTCCAAATTCAAATGAATGTTCTTATTAATCACTGTAGCCACATATAAGTATATTTGTGTGAGGGATATGTTTTCCAGGTGACAAATTTGAGTCTCAGAAACTTTAAATAAATTTTTCCAAGGTTCTTAAGTAGTAAAATTTAAAATTGAGTGCGTGTGAATGGCATTGTCAGTGAAGTCCAGAAGAGAATGTTGAATATGATGGGTCTAGAGTTTTAGGCAGTCGATAGATACCCAATGTCAGTAATGAGGAACAAAGTCGAGTATTGTTCGAAAGTAGTAAGCATTCTTAACTGCAGAGCCATATTTCTAGCCAAAAACTTAGGAATTTTACTGAGTTCAATGTTTTTTTTTCTATATGATAACCGCCATATGATCACTCCTCCCTATTTCCTATTCCACTATCTTACTCAGAATGTATTCTCAGATGCCACAATATAATTAATGCCCTCTCATAGACAATCTAGAAAATATGCTCCTTATTTCTAGAGTACAGAATGTTTGTTCTCTCAGATTCAAACAAAATCCATCTTTTTGATTCTTTTTATTGATATTGGATTGTGGTAGCATAGGCAAAGTTGAGATAAGTGTTTGATCACTAAGTTTCTATTGCTGAAGTCAGGCTTCAGATTTTTTAAAAAATATTGCTCAGTAGGAACTTTCTTCTTTTGTCTTATTTTATCACCATCTCTCCACCTGTCTTTGTATTACAATTTTTGTCCTTTTCTATGATTCCTTGTCACTGTATTTTTGTTTTTCATCCTCTCTGTCTATATCTATTTTTGCTTTATTCACTTTGCCAGTCTCCTTTCCTTCTCCATGTATGTGTCTGTATCCATTTTTGTCTCTTTTGTGTTTGTCTCTTTGCCTTTTTTCATGGCAAAGTACAAAGTACAAATATGCATTAGTAAGCTTTGGCTTCTTCAGAGAATTTTAGGTCTTCTAAATTAAGTCATTTTGTTAAAAGTTTTTTCTCATAATAACTGTAACCAGAAGACAACTGATTAAACAGAAGAGATGAATATTTAATGATAAATCCTTGAATACTTAGTTTTGTAGATCCCATTATGTTTTCAGAGCCTTTAATGCTCATTAGCTAATTACTGCTGAGTTTCTGCCTGATGAGCTTCTGTGATAATGCTCCCTAGAGAAGACCCAAGTATCAAAAGGACTTCTGAACTTGCATTCTGCTGTGGGATAGCTCCGTGTAGCTTACTTACCATTCTTCTGTAGAACAGAGCTCAGCAGATGATAACTATAGGCCAAATCCTTCTACTGGTCTTTTTTTTTGTATGAGTTAAAAATGAAGAATGACGTTCACAATTTCTTTAGATAAAATCTCCATGTGAAGCTCAGACTGGCCTTGAATTCATGCAAATATTTCTGCCTCAGTCCTGAACAGTTGGTGTTATAGGAGTGTGCCACCAATGGTTTTTAAAGATTTATTTTAATTTTTTAAATTATGTGTGTATGCATGACAATATGTTTATGAATACAGGTGTGCAGGAAGGCTAGAAGAGGCCATCAGATGCCCTGAAGATGGAGTTAACAGGTGGTCGTGAAACACTTGATGTGCTTATCAGGAAGCAGACCAAGTCCTTTCAACTTTAGAAGTACTGCAGTCCCTGCTACCAACATTTTTAAAGCAAGGAAATATCATACCTATCAGAGACTACACGTGATATCCAAAGCAGAAAATTTTGGACTCTTTGTCAAGATTTTTAACACCTTCTTTACAGAATTTTACATGGGAGCAGTCACATATGACTTTTCTGCATATTTTTTCGGAACTTTCTGAGGTCAGTTTCTTAAGAAACCAAGAATGAGGGAGGGATGGATGCTTATGCAAGTGGTTGATAGAAGACACTCCACCAGATGAAAACAGACTGAGAGAAGGGGAAAGGGCTCAAGAGGAGGCCAGGTAAAGATGTGTAATCAGCTGATGTCTAGGATAAGTATGGTTTCACAGGATCTACAGGATCTTAATAGCACCTAGAGGCAATGCTTTAAGACCTCAGATTAGTGAGTCACAAATAATGGGCTAGCTTTGTTGTGTCCTCTGCACAAGTCAGGCTATGTTGACCTAGAATAAATCATGGTTGAACTATGAGCTGATAGCAGTTAGGATTCACAGCCAAACTAGTCCCATGAGATGGATCTAGACAGGAAGTCCACAGCAACTACTATAGACATTATTCATGGGCTGGGGAGGCTCTTTAGCCTGTGACCCCATGCACTAGTTGTAGCCTGCCCTGTACTGCATGGAGTTTATTGATTCCTGGTGCTGACTAGTGTGAGCTCCAGGAGCCTAGACAGATATACAGATGCACATTTGTGCCAAGCAGGGAACTATCAAGCTGATAAACATGGGGAAAGCCCAGTTGAACCTTCCCAATTGGAGAATAAACAGTGGTGTAAGGTCTGAGATCCATAGATTAAAACTGCATGGATCCAACAGTAATGAGGAAGATTGATTTCCTAAGGTTTAGTAACTGGAGCAAACCACTGAGTTAGGAGCTACATTCCTATTTTTCTAGTTCCTTGTATATAATGCGTTCCCACATAACATGATCTAGCTCTTGCCAGGGTATCTACCATTACAACATGAAAATGAGAAAAATATGTCAACTATCTCTATTATCTGGACCACTAGTAACTTTCCCTATAACATATGATATCACTTCCTGAGGTGCAATAAACATTTTTAAATACACTTTTTAAAATTAATTTTTTAAAATATATTTTGTATTTCAATTAGAAACAAGCTTGTTTTACATGTCAAACCCAGTTAGCTTTCCTTAACTTCCTCCACTGCCCCCCCACCGACCCCATATCCCATCCCCTATCTGTTCCCCATGGAAGGTGAGGCCTTCAGAGTCTGTCATATCATTTGGAGCAGTGCCTAGGCCCTCCCCCATGTGTCTAGGCTGAGAGAGCATCCCTCTATATGGAATAGAATCTCAAAGACCATTTGTATACTAGGGATAACTATTGATCCACTACCAGAGGCCACATAGATTGCCCAGGCCTCCTAACTTACCCACTTTAGTGGGTCTGGGTGGATCCTATGCTGGTTTCCCAGCTATCAGTCTGGGGCCCATTACCATCCCCTTGTTCAGGTCAGCTGTTTCTGTGGGTTTCTCCAGCCTGGTCTTGACTGCTTTGCCCATTACTCCTCCCTTTCTGCAACTGGATTCCATGAGTTCATATGACTGTTTAGCTGTTGGTGTCTGCTTCTGCTTCCATCAGCTACTGGATGAAGGCTCTGGGATTGCACATAAGGTAGTCATCAATCTCATTATTGGAGAAGGGCATTCAAGGTAGCCTCTCCAATATTGTTTAGATTGTTAGTTGGGGACATCCTTGTAGATTGCTGGAATTTCCCTATTGCCAGATTTCTCTTTAAACCTATAATGGCTCTCTCTATTATGGTATCCCTTTTCTTGCTTTCTTCTATTCTTCCCCTGACTCAAACTTCCTGCTCCCTCATGTCCTCCTCTCCCCTCCTCACCTTTTCTTTCTCCTAACTCCAACTCCCCTCCCTCCATGCTCCCAATCAGCTTAGGAAATCTTCTCCCTTTCCCCTTCTCCAGGGGACCACCTATGTCTCCCTTAAGATCCCCCTTGTTTCCTAGCTTCCCTGGTTGTATGGATTATAGGCTGGTAATACTTTGTTCTACGTTTAAAATCCATATATGAGTGAGTACATACCATGTTTGTCTTTTGTGACTGGGTTACCTCACTTAGGATGGTTTCTTCTAGTTTCATGCATTTGCCTGCAATTTTCAAGATTCCATTGTATTTCCCCCTCTGAGCAGTACTCCTTTGTGCATATGTACCACATTCTCTTTATCCAATCTTCAGTTTAGGGGAATCTAGGTTGCTTCCAGGTTCTGGGTATTACAAATAATGCTGCTGTGAACATAGTTGAACAGATGTCCTTGTTGTGTGGATGTGCAGCTTTTGGGTATATGCCTAAGTGTGGAATTGCTGGATCTTGAGGCTGTATGAGTTGGCACTCCCACCAGAAGTGGAGGAGTGTTCCCCTTTTTCCACATCCTTTCCAACAAGGACAGTCATTGATATTTTTGATGTTAGCATTTTGACAGGACCATGAAGCTATCTCAGCAATGATTTGACTTGCATTTCCTGATGCCTAAGCATGTTGAGCACATTCTTAAGTGTTTTTCAGCAAGTTTGGATGCATCCATTGAATTCTTTATTTAGTTCTTTAGTTGGATTATTTGGTGTTTTGGTTATTAGATTCTTGTGTTCTTATATTTTTGAAATCAGCCTTCTGTCAGCTGTGGGGTTAATGAATGTCTTTTCCCATTCTGTTCACTGCTCTTTTGTCTTATTGACTGTCCTTTGCCTTAAAGAAGCTTGTCAGTTTCAGGAGGTCCCATTTATCAATCTCAGTGTCTGTGCTACTGGTGTTATGTTCAGGAAGCAGTCTCCTGTACCAATTTCTTCAAGTGTACCTCCCACTTTTTCTTCTAAGAGGTTCAGTGTGGCTTCTTTGTCAAAATCAGGTGTTCATAGGTGTGTGGGTTAATATCAGGGTTTTCAATTATATTCCAATGGTCTACTTGTATATTTTTGTTCCAATATCAATCTATTTTCAGGACTATTGCTCTACAATAGAGCTTGGACTCAGGGATGGTGATGCCTCTGGAAGTTCTTTTATTCTATATGGTTGTTTTGGCTAGCCTGGGTCTTTTATCTTTCCATATAATGTTGAGTATTATTCTTTCAATATCATCAAAGAATTGTGCTTGGATTTTGATGGAGATTGCATTGAATCTGTAGGTTGCTTTGGCAAGATGGCCAATTTTTTTGGTTTTTTTGAGACAGGGTTTTTCTGTGTAGCTTTGGAGCCTATCCTGGCACTCGCTGTGGATAACAGGCTGGCCTCAAACTCACAGAGATCTGTCTGCCTCTGCCTCCCGAGTGCTGGGATTAAAGGCATGTGCCACCAACCCCTGGCAAGATTGCCATTTTTACTATGTTGATCCTACCTATCCAAGAGCATGGGAGATCTTTCCATTTTCTGGTATTTTCTTTAATTTCTTTCCTAAAAGACTCAAAAGTTCTTGTTGTACAGGTCTTTCACTTGTTTGGTTAGAGTTCCCTCAAGATATTTTATGTTGTTTGTGGCTATTGTAAAGGCTGATGTTTCTCTGATTTCTTTCTCAGGACATTTATCATTTGTATACAGTAAGGCTACTGATTTTTTTTTTTTAGCTAGTCTTGTATCCTGTCACTTTGCTGAAGGTGTTTATCAGCTGTTGGAGTTCCCTGGTAGGTTTTTCAGGTCACTTATGTAAACTATCATATCATCTGCAAATACTGAAAATTTGACTTCATTTTCAATTTGTATCCCCTTCATCTCCTTTTGTATTCTTGTTGCTCTAGCTAGAACTTCAAGTGCAATATTGAAGAGATATGGAGTGGACAGCCTTGTCTTGTTCCTGATTTTAGAGGAATCACTTTGAGTTTATCTCCATTCAGTTTGATCTTGGCTGTTGGTTGGCTGTATATTGCTTTTATTATGTTTTGGTGTATTCCTATTATCCCTGATCTCTCCAAGACCTTTATCATGAAGGGGTGTTGGATTTTGTCAAAGGATTTTTTAAGCATCTAGTGAGTTGAACATGTGGTTTTTCTTTACCAGTTTGTTCATATGTTGGATTACATTGATGTATTTTCATATTTTGAACCATCCCTGCATCCCTGGAATGAAGCCTACTTGATCATGGTGGATGATTTTTATGATGTGTTCTTGGAATTGATTTGCCAGTATTTTATTGAGTATTTTTGCATTAATGTTTATGAGAGATATTGGTCTGTAGCTCTCTTTCTTAGTTGTGTCTTTTCATGGCTTGTGTATCACTTTTGACGACTGCATATTTTTCATTAGGGGTTATAGGTCCATTTAAATTGCTTATATTTTCTTGATTTAATTTTGGTAAGTGATATCTAACCAGAAAATTGTCCATTTCCTTTATATTTTTGAATTTTGTGGAGTATAGATTTTCAAAGTATGACCTGATGATTCTCTGGATTTCCTCAGTAAACATTGTTATGTTCCCCTTTTCATTTTGAATTTGGTTAATTTGCATGTTTTTTCTCTGCCTTTTGATTAGTTCAGATAAAGGTTTGTCTAACTTGTTGATTTTCTCCAAAAACCATCTCTTTGGTACATTGCTTCTTTGTATTCTTTTCCTAGTTTCTACGTAATTGAGTTCATCCCTCAATTTGATTATTTCCTGGTGTCTACTCCTCCTGGGTGAGTCTGCTTCTTTTTGTGTATATGTGTGTGTATATTCTCCAGTTTCTTCATGTGGGCCCTTAGTGCTGCTTTAAAGTGCCCTATAATTTTGGGTATGTTGTGTCTTCATTCTCTTTGAATTCTAGGAAGTCTATTTTTATTTCTTCCTTGACCCATAAATGGTGCAACTGTGCCTTGTACAGTTTCCATGAGTTTTTAGGTTTTCTGCAATTTGGGTTGTTAAATTCTAACTTTAAAGCATGGTGGTCTGATAAGACACAGGAGGTTATTTCAATTTTTTGTACCTATTGATGTTTGCTATATTGCAGAGTATGTGGTCTACTTTAGAGCAGGTTCCATGTGGTGCTGAGAAGAAGTTATATTCTTTTGTGTTTGAATGGAATGTTCTATAGATGTCTGTTAAACTTAATTGTGTCCTAACTTCTTTTAGTTCCTTTGTTTCTTTGTTAAGTTTCTGTCTGGTGTGCTTGATTTACAAACTTGAATGATCTTTTCTTTGTGGCTTAGATGCTACGATTTGCAATGTTCTCTTTGTGGATTTTTCTCTTGATGTATATGTTGTGTCTTTCCCTATATCCACTAAATAGTATTGATTTGAAGACTATTTTGTTAGATATTAAAATAGCTTCAATAGTTTTTCTTAAGCCCATTTTCTTGAAATATCTTTTTTCAAATTTTTGCCATGAGTTAATACCTATCTTTGTATCATGTATGCAGCAAAAATGGTCCCTTTTTGTGTCCACACTGTTAGTCTGTATCTTTTGGGGGGCATTGAGTCCACTGATATTGAGAGGTATTGATTGCTAATTCTTGTTATTTTGTTGTTGCCGTTTGTGATGATGGTGGTCATGTTGGTGTGTATGTGTGTGTGTGTGTGTGTGTGTGAGAGAGAGAGAGAGAGAGAGAGAGAGAGAGAGAGAGAGAGAGAGAGAGAGAGAGAATGTGTGTGTGCATCTCTTCCTTTGCTTTTGGTGGTCTGAAATTACGTATTTTTTTAGTTTTATTGATTGCAGTTAACCTCCTTAGGTTGCAGTTTTCCTTCCAGCACCTTCTGTAGGGAGTGTTCTATAGATAAATATTGCTTAAATTTAGTTTTATCATGCAATATCTTATTTCCTCCATCTATGGTGATTGTAAATTTTGCTTGGTATAGTATTCCGGCATGGTATTTTTGATCTCTTAGTGTCTGCAGCACATCTACCCAGTTCCCTTCTGGCTTTTATAATATCCATTGAGAAGTCAGGACAAAGAAACAATTGTAGGGGGAAGGTTAGAAGGGGAAGAACTGGGGTCCATAGGAGTTAGAGATAAGGGTGTAGGGAATGTTGCCATAGGTGTCCTGTTGCAGAGCTAAGGATGAGACTGGAGTATTGGGCCTGGAGCAACTGGGGGAGAACAGATTATCTGCAAGGTAGCCTACCTGGTTTCTAGCATGGGTGGTCTGCTTGGTAAGATGGGGACACTTCTGGAGTTGGTAGCTGAGATCATTATTCTTTTTTATAATTGCTTAAGTGTGTGTGTGTGTGTGTGTGTGTGTGTGTGTGTGTGTGTGTGTGTGTGTTTTCTCTTATGTTTTGTGACAAGGTCTGTCATGAAATTTGGAGCTCATTGGCTAGAGTGGCTGGTCAGCTAGCTCCAGGGATAGTCCTGTATGATTTTCTCTGTCCTATGCTACCCTCGGTGCTAGGTTTACAGACATGCAACATCCTATCTGACTTCCGAGTGAGTTCTGGACATCCAAATTCGGGTCATCCTCATTTTGTGCACCAGGCACTTTACCAAGTGAGCCATTTCACAGTCCAGTTTTTAATAAGCCTTCTAATTTTTGTGTAATTACTAATGTTGGACTTCATAAAGGTAATCTATATGTTTTGGTTGTGCTCTTTCTCTCTCCCTCCCTCCCTCCTTCTCTTGTTTGTTAGGATTTATCCATTTTTAAAGTCTCAATGTTTTAAAAGAACCTTTGATTTCATATATTTTCTATGTAATTGAAAAGAGAATTTTACTCTACTCTAATTTTACTTTACTATAATTTAAAAAATCATTTATAGTGCTGTATGCCTTGCATTTTCTTTTCTTTTGCTGCCTAAGTTTCAAGCTTAGCTTATTGAACTTTAGTTTTCCTTCTGTTCTATTACATGCGTTTTTTTACTCTATAAATTTCCCCTTAAACTCTGCTTCACTTCATTTTATACATTGTGATAAGTGTGTTTTCTTTAGCATTTAATTAAAATGATATAATGTGATCTGAAGACTTCTACTTTGACCCATCTGCTGTAATGAGTATGTACTTTAATTTCCAAATATATTGTGATTTTAAAGTGGCTTTTGTTATTTCTATCTATGTAAAATCTGTGACAAGAGAACATACTTTGACTGATTTTAAATTATTGTAAATTTGTTAAGATACATTTTGTATTCCAGGCTGTGATCTATCTTGTTGAATGGTACAAGAAAATTTGAAAAGAATGTATATTCTTCTGGTGTTGAATAGAGCATTCTGTAAAAGTCAGTGAGATCAAACTGACTGATGGTGATATTCATATCAACTTTGTACTAATTGATTTTTTGACCTCATCATGTATAGACAGGGCAATGAGGTTTCCAAATATAATGCTAATTTGCTCTATTTTTTCTTAATTAGTTTTGGCCTCATATACTTTGGCACTCTAGTTAGGTTCATATGTGTTTAGGATTGTTCTTGATAGAGAATTGATCATTTTATAATTATACAATACCTTCCTTATTTCTGATAAGTTATTTCATTTTGAAATCTGCTTTGTTGGAATATTTTCACTCCTGATTTCATTTAATTAGCAACCTAGTTATCAAATTTATAGGTTCAAACATATAAGGTTATTTTGACCAAGCTATAGTAGATGGTTCCACATGCATGTGTATATGGCAGCACAAATTAGAGTGTGTAGATTATTAAAAAGAAGACACGGGGGTAGACTGGACAAATGTCTCATTGGCTAAGAGCACTTGACACTTTTAGCTGTCAGAATCTACCCAGTTGCTCACAACCATCTGTAATTATAGTTCTACAGAATCTGAAGTCTTCTTCTGACCTTTTAGAGCATCAGGCATGCACAAACTACACATGCATACATGCAGGCAAAACACTCATGCACATAAAATAAATAAATCCCTTTTTAATTTAAAAAGTGAATACAAAGTTTGGGTTTGGGGGTGGTAGGGGTGGTTCTGGGAAGAGTTAATGGGAGAAGTGTGAGTGATATGTTAAAAATACATTGCATGAAAATTCCAGAGAATCAATAAAATATTTTTAAACAGGAAAGGACTCTCTTTATTGGTATAGATTATCAACAATTAATGTAATTTCTAATGTATTTTTTGTTAACATAAATTATTTTGTTTCTGTTTTGTAATTAGTGGCAGCATCTCTGTTTTCAGCTTCCCCTGGCTTTAATTAAGCATTTTGTATACTTTCCTTTTATTTCTTCTCTAAAAATATCAATCATACTTCAAAAAGCTTTTGTATGATCTTAAAGTTCTTAAATATTCCACCTTTTCTCATTCTTGTTTTTCCCTTTCCATTTTAATTTGTAAATTTTCTTTTGACTTACCTTCTGATGGATCCTTCAAAATCACTCTTAATTTCTGTTATGCTTTTTATTTCCAGCATTTCCTATTGATTGTTTTACAGAGTCTCTGTGTGAATATGTTACTCATCTTTTATTTCATGCTATGTACTTAACTCTTTTCGAGCCTTTCTTATATTAATTATTACTTTTAGTTTACCTGTCTGATAATTCTAACATTTGTCATACTGAGTCATTTTTGATACTTTTTTAAAATCTCTTTTGATATTTTTGACTGTTGATATTTTTCTTGACTCTACCTTTTGTTTCTTGGATGAAATCTATATACATTAAATTTTTTAATAGGAAGTGAATATTCATTACTGTAGCTAGGAGCTACAAACACTCTGGGGTTCAAATTCCTAAATTCTTTTATTGTCATTATTGTCTCTTCTCTTTCTTTTGGGCTCCCATAATTATTCCTCCTTAAAGACAGTCTATGTTTTATAATTCTACCTCTCTGTCCCTGTCTCTCTGTCTCTGTCTCTCTTTTTCCTCTCTCTCTGACTCTCTGACTCTCTGACTCTCTGACTCTCTGACTCTCTGACTCTCTGACTCTCTGACTCTCTGACTCTCTCTCTCTCTCTCTCTATCTCTCTCTCTCTCTCTCTCTCTCTCTCACACACACACACACACACACCACATCTTGTCTTATTTTTTTTTAAATACGTCTTGCTATAAAGCCCAGGCTGGTTCTAAATGAACAATACTCCTGCTTCCTAAGATTACAGGCATGCACTACCATCACCAACTTCATAATGAAGATATAAGAATGATGGTGTGTGTGTGTGCGCGTGTGTATGTGTGTATGCATATTCATGTTCCATGCCCATAATGAGAAGGTGAGAGAGAAAAATTCTGGGGATGGGACCTGGAGTCTTATTAATGCTAACCAATCATTTTGCTGCTGATCTACTTCCTTAGCTTATGTGTTGTGTTGCAGCTTTTTAAATAGTAATCATACACTCTTATTAAGGTGTTGCTATGGCAGAAAGATATAGTCTAATTCGATATCAATATTTTGTTTGAGATGGTCTCCCCTGTATGTATGCCTGAGACTGACCTCATGTCTCAGTCTTTCAGTTTTAGGATTACAGGTGCATATCAGTTTTTAATGAAAATTTTGTCTGTCTTCTCTTTTCCTTTGTTTTGCAGTAATGAAACATTCTGACAAAAGGCAACTTAGATGAGGAAAGAATTTGTTTCATGTTATACTTTCAGGTCATAAGCAATCAGTAAGGGAAGTCAGAACAGGAACTCAATTGGAAACCATGGAAGAACACTGCTTAATGGCTTACTCTTTGGCTCCCTCAGCTACCTATCTTATATAGTCTAGAACTACGTTCCACATTGGAATGTGCCCTCTCACAACTTCAGTCAAGATAATCTCTCATAGACATGGCCACAGACCAATCTGATCAAGGCAATTCTTCAGTTAAGGTTCCCTTTTGCCAGATGAGTCTAGGCTATAGACAATAAAAATTAACCAGGACATTCTCTGACTCAATATATTCCCAATAACTCCTTTTCTGTTTTATTTGTGGACAAGGTCTTGCTGTGCCATCCAGGTTGGGCTCTTATTTTTGATCCTGTCACCTATCTCATGCAGTGATTACAAGTGTGTATAACATTGCTTAGTGTATGCTGTCTTTTATTTTCTGTCCACAAATCCCAAGTAACCACACAGAGGCTTATTTTAATTACAAATGCTCACCTGATAACTGACAGTTAGTACTAACTAGCTCTTACAACTTAAATTAATCTATTTCTATTAATCTACATCTGTCACATGACTTTTAGCTCTATCTCATTTTGTTTGTCTGACTCATTCTCCATCTGGCTGATGACTCCTCTAACTCTACTCTTCTTCCCAGTCTCCTTTGTGTCTGCCTGTCCCACCTATATTTCCCATTTAGTTACTGACCAGTCAGCTTTCTATTAAACCAATCAGAGTGACAAACATTCACAGTGTACAAAAGGATTATTCCACAGCAGCTTGGCTCACTAAATATTTTTCTTTCATAAATTCCTGGTGCTGTAAGTGATAACTTAAGAATGGATAGGGCTAGTTATTAAAAACAACTCTCTTAAAATTCAATGGTAATGCTTTGGTTGTCCCTTCCTATATATAATAGTACTTTCTTAGAGGAAAAAAGTTGAAAATTACATAGGAATTATTCTTTACTTATCCATGCCAGAATTATAAGGGAATCATTCTTATATGTTCATTATGAGGTTGTTGATGGTAGTGCATGCTTGTAATCTTAGGAAGCAGGAGTACTCTTCATTTAGAACCAGAATGGGCTTTATAGTAAGACTCGATATCAAAAAAAAATAAGACAAGATAATCATTATGATAACTTATCAATGTTCTTAGAAATTAATCTCATGAAATTATAGGACCAGGGCACAAGCAACTTTGGCCAATAGGAATTTCTAATTTTTACTCCACTCCACATTGAATCATCAACACTTTGTCAATCACTTAGATATTTCTTCTTGTTTGTGTTTCCAGCACCTTTTGCTCTATCTGTCTCCAGATTTGCCTTTTTCTTCAGATCTCAGGATAGCTTCCGCCTTATCAAAAAAGTGCCCAAACTTGGGTTTGTTCAGCATTGTCTTCTAAGAACAGGTGTGATCATTTCCAACCTTTTTAAAAAATGTATTGGAGCTGAAAACAGAAATCCTACTAGTGCTTTGAAAATCAGCATCTTGCTTTCTGCTTCTCCCCAGGATGTATTGGAAAACTGTTCTCAAAGCCTTGATGGTGGTAATGGTGTGGTTCTCAGTAGAGTTGTTGCTATTGGGAACACTGACTTATCCTTTATACAACACAGCCCCCTGCTTTTTGGAATACCCGATGTTGAGGCTTAGTCAAATACAACCTCATATTCTACCTAATAGTCCAGCTGTTCTTCATAACTAATCCCTACAATATATTCTGTTTCAATCATGTCTTCATAAAACATTCATGTAGATGTTCTTACAAATTCTGCTATTTTCTTCCACTTACGTTCATTTTGTGGAGCCTCCAGAATACTACAAAAGCTTTATGAATCCAAATTCACTTATATTTGGCTCTTCTGAGAAATTGAAGCTCATAGAAAGCAAAAGCAAAGGAGTTAGATAAAGAAACTCTGGTCTTACCTGGGTTTAGCAGGATAGAGCAGCCTGTATATCACGCAGGTCATAGTTTATATTTTCACATAACCAGAAATCTTGCAGAAGGTGGTCCAGAACTGGCTAAGTTAGTGTTCAGCAACAACAATTGTTTGATAAACACTAACAGTTTAATGAACTACATTTCTACATTGCCATACTCATGTGTGTTAGAGATTTGCATCTTGATTTCAAGATGGCTTCCCCACCTGCTTCTGCCCTATTTATCAGCAATGAAAAATAAATGCACCCCAAACTAGTATTTTTTATGAATTTATTTTAAAATGGCTATTATTGGTAAAAAAAATAAACAAACTTCGAAAATAGGTGTGTAGCTTTTCTACTACTTCTAGGAAGTGCTCTAGGGAAAAGGACTTGAGAATTACTATGGAGTTATGCATGATGGCCATCTCTATGAACTTACTCATGAGTTTCTGAAACTGTACATGCTCCATTTGATCCTTACTACAATTGTGACACAGAATGGCATGGTGGAGTATATGACAGGAATCAAGGAATAGATATTTTTGAATTTGCTATCATTATTTTTTCTGAACTTTAAGGCAAGTTTCATAAATTTCCCCATCAGAACTGAACCAATTCATCTTCTACCTTAAAATCACTCTATTTTGTTGATCATTCAATTAGTGTTTATGCACACCAGTGTCCTGGTGAGGTTTTTGTTGTTGTTGTTTATTTGTTTGCTTTGTCAGTGTCATCTGGGTAGAAAGAAACTTGGCTAAGGATTTACCTCAAACAGATTGACCTGTAAGCAAGTCTGTGGTGCATTTTCTTGGCTGATAATTGATGTGGTTGGGTCCAGCTCCTAGGGGGATGACATCCTTGGGCAGGTGTTCCTAAGTTGTCTTAGAAAGCAGCATGGGCAAGCCATAAGGAACAAGCCAGCAAGCAATGGGCCTCCATGGCTTCTCCTTCAATTTCTGTTTTGGGAATTCTGCCTTGAGTTCATGCCCTGATTTCCCTTAGTGATGGAGTATGATGTGAGCATATTAAGATAAAATAAACACTTTATTACCTAAGTTGCTTTTGGTCATGGTTTTTATCACAGCAATAGAAACCTGAAAGAAGACAAATTGTTTAGGCTTTCTGATTAGGAGATGATTCGACACAAGCAGGAATGTAAATGGATTATTGGTGCTGAACAGACCTATAAGAGATAAAGGGTTGAACACAGAACTAGACAAAGAGAAGCTTGGACTAAGAAACATATCTGACAAAAGCCTAGCCAATTCAATAAGGAAGTTTCAAGAAATGACTGTCTGAGTTATTGCTACAATAAATAGAAATAGCCATATTCTAGCACTGCTATGAAGATCAGTCATTAGTTTGGAGATGCATAGAAAAATGCAAATTTAATGCAAAATCCACAATGAATCCTAGAAGCTGTAAACTAACAGCTCATTTCATGGCTAGATGGCAAGCTCTTTGCTAAAGGGAGATTTTGGATGCTCTCCTTAATGGATGCCAGTGAATGATTTTCAGAAATCATAATTACCAAGTTCTCTACAAGCGCTTATTGTGTCCCTGATATGTGTAAAACAATAAGCTAAAGTTTTCAAAAATTTCTTATTCACTTCTTTTTTGGCTCCTTGATGATTTAGAAAAGTCTAAGACACTTTCTGTGCTAGTTACCTCTATTCTCTCCCTTTCTTAAATTTCGTAGTCCCTTTTCTTTTGTTAATACAATAACACAGACTTGGTAAATAAAAAGAAAAGAAGCTTACTTTGGTTCCTGGTTCAGGAGACCCAATGTCAAAGGGCCACATCTGGTGCAGGCTAAGTCCTGAGACAGCACAGTGTCAGTGTCACATGGCAAGAAACAGGGAGTATACAAGATCCAGGCCCAAAGGGGCTTTTATAGCAGATTCATTATCAGATACAACTCATCAAACCTGGTAATCCACAAATCTATTAATCACTTGAATGACTGAATCTATGAAGGCAGATCCCTAATTACTTCTTAAAGTCTTACTTGTTCCCACTTCTTTAGCTTGTATAGTAGAGGCTACATTTCAACATGAGTTTGGGAGGTGACCAACCATATTTAAACCGTAACATCCACATTGTTGTGTATTCCCAGAATCTGATCTATATGCCTGGCAGCACTCCAGATTGCTCTTGAATCAAATGGGTCTGAACAATGGATAAATTTAGCAATAGAGAAAAAGAACAGAGAGTGACTAAGAGGCAATTACTTCCTCTGAAACTTCTTTTACCGGGTTACCTTGGTGTGCTTCTTCCTAATAAAAAGGATATGTTTCCTTTCAAGTCTTTCATATGATTTTCTTTTCTTTTAAGGTTCTAATAATTTCTCTTTATTTCCTCATCTCAAGTGTAGCTGTAGAAACAGCTACAGGTCTCTGTAACATACAAATAGATAACTGAACTATTCTTCCTATTTTCCCTACACACTGCACAAACCTTTGTTATTAGATCCTTTGTAAGTCAAACCTCCTCAAATTATCTTAATTGGAGTGTGCCATCTGTTTTCAGCTGGGACCCTAACTTGTGCACTTGCTTTTTATTTTTATATGCATATGCCATTTCTTCCTAATTAGTTTTATATAAGCAACCCGAGGCAGAATCCACAACTTACAATAGGTTCTCAATAAGCAAGCATCTTTTATACAGTGCAGTTTCTTGTCTAGTACCCATTTCTCCATACCTATAAACTAACAATGTACTTAGAGCCTTCTGTGGCTAGTTTTTTTTATGAAAGAATACTGACCACTGTCTCAGTTCATATTTAGCTAGAGAATGGTGTGAAGGGAAAGACAAATCTGAGGAAGATTTTATGAGCTAGATGCTAAAAGATACTATACACCATGCTAAACAGATTGGATTGTTTCATAAATATTGTCAAACTGTTAATAGGTCCTATTAAAGTTCTTGAGTATGGCCAGATGTGCATTTTAGAAAGGAGGTCTTAGAATATGCCAGATGACTTGACAAAATAAAAATAAGTCTTATGGTGAAGTTACTTGAGACACCAATTTCAATAGCTCAAGGCAGATTGGAGGAAACTTAGGGTTAAGATCATAAGTAATAGTGGTTGGTAAAAGATAGATAGGGAATGATTTGGAGATTTTGATGATTGAGACATCAAGACAATAGGAACTTGCTACTGCAAGAAGAAACTGTAATTCCAGAATATCATTTGAATTCAGGCAGGGAGCAGCATAAACTCATTTTCAATTGTCTATAATATTCTGGAAGTTAATATTCTGCTCTAATGGAAACTGAACAAAGATGTGTTAGTGTATATTATTGCTTTAAAAGAGGAAATGAGTTATATATGTTTCAAATTTCCTATGTATTTGGTTAGTGGAACTCTTTTTTTTTTTAAAGGAATATCCTATGGGGAAAGAAACATTATGGAAATAATATGTAAATAGGCAATTACTTTGTGGCTTTGCCTATATCTACTTTCCATCATACATGATTGCAAATTTGTTTCTAGCAAGGGATTTTTTTATTATTGGTAGCTTAGATTTCTTTTCTTTTTTAAAAAACAAGTCTTGTGTAGCCTGGGGAAAAGAAATTGAAAGCAAAAGTGCTTCTTATGAAAAAAAGTACTGCATTTAAAAGCTAGCATTTTAAATAATACTGTGTTGCAAGTTTTGATATCCACTTGAAGAGAATTTTTTGCTTATTACTAAATTATTCATGCAGTCATAGTAATGTTAATGATAAGTATTATATTTTTTCAAGAAGATAATGAAATTTGCCTTAAAATGAACTCTGGGAAATTTCTCATACATTCTTTTAAAAAAACCTAAAATAAAAGTTATTCATTGTGCTATTTTGTTAATATTTGCTCTTTTTTCCTCCTTATCAAAAATAAATATTGTCAGGGAGGGAGCAAATATTTAATATAATTAATAAAATTAATATCTCAAGTAGATTCAAAGGCAAAAGATAGATAATTTAAACATATAAATGGAAGTATGCATTTGTTTAGTACAAGAAATAAAAGAAATGCAAATGAATCCAACAATAACATAGTTTATCCATAAATTTACAAACATAAAATATTAATATCCAGCTTTAACTGAAGTTCAGTTACTGAACAGCCCCATATAGTGCTGTATAAATTAGTATAAGTTGTTACAAGTTTACTGTAGGGAAAATAGAGATCTGTATTAAAATATTTAAAACTATTCACTGTCTTTGAGCCATCACTTCAACTTCTTAAAATGTGTCCTCAAGAAATTAAGATAACTTTCTGTTGGGACTAGCTAATATGTAGTTCTTCTAATCTACTTTTATAAAATCGATGGTGGCATATAGACACGGTATCTTTACATTTAATGCCCATACACATGTAAGATTACTTAAATCTTTCTAAAATCATTTTCTGCAGGAAGTAGAAAAAGTGCACTTAAAAAGGATAATTCTAAAAGGGTTTATTTGCATGCAGGAACATAGGACTAGTAACAGCCTAGGTAGCATGACTGCAAGATTGAAAACTAAGAGAAAGAATCATACTGTAGTTAAGCTTCTGGTAGAAAAGACTCAGTGTTGCAATTTGTGTTGTATGTAAGATTGATGATACCTGTGAATGAGGAAGTATTAGATAATCATGGAAAATTGCTCTATAAAGTACTCAAACAAAAATCTCATACAATCCTTTCCGGTCCTTTTTACTTTCTACACTTGTATTTCACCAAGGTGAAAACTTCATTCTCCTAACAGAGGAACACATGCAGTTCTACATCATGGCAAAACAATAAAATCCCACAATACTGTCATCCAAAATGGAAAACACCACTCAGTGGCAGAATTGATCTTAAACAGTATAGGGAAAGGGATTATTTGCACACAATGTTACTGTGTTAGACTGCCCTATAGCTACCCATTTGTGAGGGCTGTGACACTTGACATGATCTAAAACCACTGAGGAGATAAAACACTAGTCATGTTGGTGAGGCAGTTTCTACATTAGGTTAAATGAGGTGGGAAGACACAACACAAATGTAGACATCACCATTATGTGGGTGAGAGATCAGATTGCATAAGAAGAGAAATCAGTGCACCTGTGGACCACCATTCACTGATTTATTTAACATTTTTGAATTGAAACATTTTTTTCTTATTTATGAATTACCATGGGCATTTCAATACATCTATGATTTTTAATGTAAAAATAAGTTTCTCTCTCCTAAAATATTTATTCTTTTATAAAATAATTTTATTTTTTTCTTTTATAAAATTTAAGTTAGAAACAAGCTTATTTTACATGTCAATCTCAGTTCCCTCACCCTCCCCTCCTCCCCTGACCCCCATTAACCCCCCCATTCCAACCCTTTCCTGCTCCCCAGGGAGGGTGAGGCCTTCCTTGGGAGATCTTCAAAGTCGGACATATCATTTGGAATAGGGCCAAGACCTTCCCCAGTGTGTCTAGGTTGAGAGAGTATCCATCGATGTGGAGAGGGATCCCAAAGTCCATTTGTGTACTAGGGGTAAATACTGATCCAATACCAGTGGCCCCATAGATTATCCAGATCATCAAAATAACCTCCTCCTTCAGGGGGTCTGGAACAGTCCTAAGCTGATTTCCCAGCTATCAGTCTGGGGTTCATGAGCAACCACTTGTTCAGGTCAGCTGTCCCTGTGGGTTTCTCCAGCCTGGTTTTGACCCCTTGCTCATCACTCCTCCCTCTCTGCAACTGGACTCCAGAGTTCATCTCAGTGTTTAGCTGTGGGTGACAGCTTCTGCTTCAATCAGCTACAAGTTGAAGGCACTAGGATGGTACATAAGGTAGTCATCAATCCCATTATTGGAGAAGGGCATTTAAGGTAGCATCAGGACTATTGCTTAGATTGTTAGTTGGGGTCAACCTTGGAGATCTCTGGACATTTCTCTAGTGCCAGAATTCTCTTTAAACCTATAATGTCTCCCTCTATTATGGTATCTCTTTTCTTGCTCTCCTCTATTCTTCCGCTGATTAGATCTTCCTGCTCCCTCATGTCCTCCTCTCCCCTGCTATTCTCCCCCTCTCTTTCTTCTAACTCCCTCTCCCCTCCACCATGCTCCCAATTAGCTAAGGAGATCTTGTCCCTTTCCCCTTCTCCAGGGAACCATGCATGTCTCTCTTAGGGTCCTCCTTGTTTCCTAGCTTCTCTGGCAGTGTGGACTGTAGGCTAGTAATCCTTTGCTCTGTCTAAAATCCACATATGAGTGAGTACATACCATGCCTGTTGTTTTGTGACTGGGTTACCTGCCTCACAATGGTTTCTTCTAGTTCCATCCATTTGCCTGTGAATTTCAAGATTCCATTGCTTTTGTTTCCTGCTGAGTAGTACTCCAGTGTGTAAACATACCACATTTTCTCTATCCGTTCTTCACTTGAGGGGCATCTAGGTTGTTTCAAGATTCTATTACAAATGTTGCTGCAATGAACATCGTTGAACAGATGTCCTTGTATGAATGTGCTTCTTTCGGGTATATGCATAAGAATGGACGTGCTGGATCTTGTTGTAGACTGATTCCCATTTTTGTGAGGAGTCGACATTCAGATTTCCAAAGTGGCTGTACAAGTTGGCACTCCCACCAGCAGTGGAGGAGTGTTCCCCTTTCTCCACATCCTCTTCAGCATAAACTGTCATTGGTGTTTTTTATTTTAGCCATTCTGACAGGTGTAAAGTGGTATCTCAGAGTTGTTTTGATTTGCATTTCCCTGATGACTATTGATGTTGAATACTTTCTTATGTGTCTTTCAGCCATTTTTGATTCCTCTATTGAGAACTATTTAGTTCTGTTCCCCCATTTTTTAGTTGGATTATTTGGTGTCTTGGAGACTAGCTTCTTGAGTTCTTTGGAAATTTTGAAGATCAGCCCTCTGTCGGATGTGGGATTGGTGAATATCTTTTCCCAATCCATGGGCTGTCGTTTTGTCTTGTTGACTATATCCTTTGCCTTACAGAAGCTTCTCAGTTTCAGGAGGTCCCATTTATTAATTGTTGATCTCAGTGTCTGTGCTACTGGTGCTATGTTCAGGAAGCAGTCTCCTGTACCAATTCATTCAAGGGTATTTCCTACTTTCTCTTCTAATAACTTCAGTGTGGCTGGGTTTATGTTAAGGTATTTGATTCATTTGTATTTAAGTTGTGTGCATGGTGATAGACATGGATCTATCTGCAGTAGGTCTTTCACTTGTTTAGTTAGAGTTACCCCACAGTATTGTTTGCTGTTAGTGGCAATTGTAAAGGGTGATGTTTCTCTGATTTCTTTCTCAGTGAGATTATCATATGTATATAGTAGAGCTACTGAGTTTTTTGTTAATATTTTATCCTGCCACTTTGCTGAATGTGTTTATCAGCTGGAGGATTTCCCTCGTAGCTTTTCAGGTCACTCATGTAAACTATCATCTGCAAACAGTGAAATTTGGCTTCTTCATTTCAAAATTGTATCCCCTTGACCTCCTTTTGTTGTCTTATTGCTCCAGCTAGGACGTCAAGGACAGTATTGAAGAGGTATGGAGAGAGTGGGCAGCCTTGTCTTTTTCCTGATTTTAGAGGAATGGCTATGAGTTTCTCTCCATTTAATTTGATGCTGGCTGTTGGCTTCTGTATATTTTTTAAATTATGATTAGGTATGTTCTTGTTATTCCTGATCTCTCCAAGATCTTTATCATGAAGGGGTGCTAGATTTTTCAAAGGCTTTTTCAGCATCTAGTGAGATGATCATTTGGGTTTTCTTTCTTGGTTTGTTTATATAGTGGAATATATTGATGGATTTTTGTATGTTTAACCTTTCTTGCATCCCTGGGATGAAGCCTACTTGATCATTTTGGATTATTTTTCTGTGTTCTTGGATTCAAATTGCCAGTATTTCATTGATTATTTTTGCATCAGTGTTCATGAAGGATATTGGTCTGCAGTTGTCTTTCTTAGTTGTATCTTTGTGTGGCTTTGGTACCAAGGTTATTGAAGCCTCATAAAATGAGTTTGGTAATGACCCTTCTGCTTCTATTTTGTGGAATACTTTGAGGAGAATTGGTATTAGCTGTTATTTTACTTTCTGGTAGAATTCTGCACTGAAACTACCTTGCCCTGGGCTTTTTTGTTGTTGTTGTTGGGAGTCTTTTGATGACTGCTTCTTTTTCATTACAGGTTATAGGTCTATTTAAATTGCTTCTCTGTTCTAGATTTAATTTTGGTAAATGATATTTATCCAGAAAAATGTCCATTTCCTTTAGATTTTCGAATTTTGAGGAATACAGGTTTTTAAAGTCTGACCTGATGATTCTCTGGATTTCCTCATTTTCTCTTATGTCCCTTTTTCATTTCTGATTTTATGAACTTGCATGTTCATTCTCTGCCATTTGGTAAATGTGGATAAAGATTTGTCTCTCTAGTTGATTTTCTCAAAGAACTAACTCTTCTTTACATTGATTCTTTGCATTGTTTTGTTAGATTCTAATTATTTTTTTCAATGCTCAATTTGATTATTTATCTGGTGTTTAACCCTCTGAGGGTGTATTGGCTTCTTTGTGTTCTAGAGCTTTCAGTTGTGCTGTTAATTCTCTAATGTGACTATTCTCCAGTTTCTTCATGTGGACACTTAATGGTATGAACTTTTCTGTTAGTACTGCTTTTAAAGAGTCCCATAAGTTTGTGTATGTTGTGTTCTCATTCTCATTGAATTCTAGGAAATCTTTAGTTTCTTTTTTTATTTCTTCTTTGACCCAGGAATGGTGCAATTGGGCATTATTCAATTTCTATGACTTTGCAGATTTTCTACAATTTGTGATGTTGTTGAATTCTAATTTTAAAGCATGGTGGTTTGATAAGATACAGGGGGTTATTTTAATTTTTTGTACCTGTTGAGGTTTGCTATGTTGCCAAGTATGTGCCCGATTTTAGAACAGCTTCCATGAGGCACTGAGAAGAAGATATATTCTTTTGTGTTTTGATAGAATGTTCAATACATGTCTGTTAAACCCAATTGGGTCATAACTTCTATTATTTCCTTTGTTTCTTTGATAAGTTTCTGTCTGGTGTTGCAAGTGGAGTGCTGAAGTCTCCCACTATAAGTGTGTGAGGTTTTATGTGTGATTTGAGTTTTAGTAATGTTTGTTTTATGAAGATGGATGCCTTTGTATTGAGGGCATAGATTTTCAGAATTGAGACTTCATCTTGATGGGTTTCCCCTGTGATTAGCAGGAAGTGACTTCCTTCATTTCTTTTGATTGATTTTAGTTTGAAGTCTGATTTTTTAGATATTAGGATTGCTAACCCCACTTATTTCTTGGGTCCACTTGATTGGAAAATCTTTTCCCAACCCTTAACTGTGAGGTACTGTCTGTCTTTGAATTTGAGGTATGTTTCTTGTATTCAGCAGAAGTATGGATTCTGTCTTCCTATACATTCTGCTAGCCTGTGTCTTTTTATAGGTGAGTTAAGACTATTAATATTGAAGGATATTAATGACCATTGATTGCTCATTCTTGTTTATTTTGGATTTGGTGGTGGTGGTGTAATTGTGTGTGGATTTCTACCCCATTTTTCTTTTGGCTGTTGGTAAAGTGGGATTATTTATTGCCTATGTTATTCTGGTTGTAGTTAACTTCCATGGGTTGGAGTTTTCCTTCCAGAACTTTCTGTAAGGTTGGATTAGTTGATAAGCATTGCTTAAATCTGGTTTTGTCTTGGAATATCTTTTTTTATTCATCTATATTGATTGAAAGCTTTGCTGGATATAGTAATCTCTGCTGGCATCTGTGGTCTTTTAGTGTTAGTAGAATATCTATCTCAGACCTTCTGGCTTTCAGAGTTTCCATGGAAATGTCAGGAGTAATTCTGATAGGTTTGGCTTTATATGTTATTTGACCTTTTTTTCTTAGCTGCTCATAATATTCTTTCTTTATTCTGTATGTTTGGGGGTTTGATTATTATGTGGTGACAGGACTTCTTTTTATGGTCCACTCTATTTGTTGTTCTGTAGGCTTCTTGTACTTTCATTGGCATGTCTTACTTTAGGTTCCGAAAGTTTACTCATATGATTTTGCTGAATATGGTTTCTGCACCTTTTAGTTGTGTTTCTTCTATACCTACTATTCTTAGGTTTGGTCTTTCACACTGTCCCATATTTCCTGGATATTTTGTGTTAGGGATTTGTTGGACTTAAGATTTTCTTTGGTCGATGAGCCTATTTTTCCTAGTGTATCTTCAGCAGTTGAGATACTCTCTTCCATCTCTTGTATTCTGTTGGTTATGTTTGCATCTGTAGTTCCTGATCATTTACCCATCTTTTCTAATTCTAGCATTCCCTCAGATTGTGTTTTCTTTGTTGTCTCTATTTTAGTTTTTAGGTCTTGAACTGTTTCCTTAAGTGATTTGTCAATTTCCTTTATTTTTTGATTTGTTTTTTCTTCCATTTCTTTAAGTGATTTTATAATATCCTCTTTTTGACATTCTCTATCATTTTCATGAAGTTGTTTTTAATGTCATTCTCTTCTGCTTCATCCTCATTGTGATGCTCAGTTCTTGCTGGTTTAGAGTCCCTAGACTCCAGTGATGTCATTTTTATGTTGTTGAATATGTTTCTATATTTTCTTCCTCCCATCCCTTCTTCTGGTGGTGTAGAAGGAGTCTCTTCCTTTCCTGATGGGTATGGGACCAAGGTTTCTTTCCGGTGGGTGCAAACAGGTCCAATATTCTGATATGCCTCCTCTTCCTATGGATGGAGGAAGGGCTGGTACCAGGGCCTTGGCAATTTTTGAGTGGGCTGCATCCTGCCAGGATAGGGTCTGCAGTGCACAGTCCCAGTCTTCATGTGTCTCTGAGCAGGGCAGAGGAAGTAGGGCTGGAAACAGACCCAAGCATACCTAGTCCCATGGACAGAGGAAGGAACTGCAGACTCTGGGTGGGCTGGATTCTGCAGGGATGGTGTCTACAGTGCATAGTCCCAGGCTTTATGTGACTCTGAGCAGGGTCACCATTCATTAATTTCTACTTCATAATTGTTAATTCACTTTTATCAATTTGCCTCAGGCTCTTGCTCTCATACCACCCTCATCATGATTTACTTCATGATTGAACTGCTAATCAAAATAAGCCCTTCCTTCTCTCGTTGCTTTTGTCAGGTGATTTGTCTCAGCAATGAACAAAGTAACTAATAAGAGTGTGAATTTGGGAAACATAGCTAACTTCCTCCACCATATATCACATATGCCTATTTTTGGCTGACATATCAATTGGATGCCAATCTTTACTGAAGAATGTATAAAACTTAATTCTTATGATATTCAGGTCTTGAAATCTTGTCATTATTATAGTAATGTGAGTAATCTTCAGGTCTGTCAAGTGTAGGTTAACTAAGATGTACCCTAGGAAAAAAAACCCCAGCTTTCAATGTAATATGTCTTGCTTCTATAATGTAGAAACAGTCCAATTTCCCTCCAATAATCACAATAGATGACCTACCCAGCATAATGATGCTTTCTATTGATGTTAGTTTAATGGCATAAGAAGTCTCAGTTAGCCAGATAATAGTCACAGCATCTACTATGTTCTTTGGTACCAAAAGATTTCCTAGCTGCTAGAATAGCGAACAATCAGTAACTGAAGTAAAAAATAGAATACTATATAATGCCTTATTTATACTGATCTCTTATGTTATAATTATTATGGAGAAAAACAAAGCACCATATGTATTTGGTTGTTTTGTGCTCTTTTGGTTCTTTGGAGACTTATACTTACTTATGAATCTCGGCCTTTGCTTGGCTTGTTTCTAGCCACCTTTCCTTAACTTAAATTATCTCATATATCTTTTGCCTCTTTGCTTTTATCTTTCTCTGTTTCTTTTTTCTTTTTTTCGTTTTTCTTTTTCTTTTTTTGGTTTTTCGAGACAGGGCTTCTCTGTGTAGCTTTGTAGCCTATCCTGGCACTCGCTCTGGAGACCAGGCTGGCCTCGAATTCACAGAGATCCACTTGCGTCTGTCTCCCGAGTGCTGGGATTAAAGGTGTGTGCCACCACCCCCGGCTTCTTTCTCTGTTTTTATATACCTTTTTATTTACTTCTTTCTCTGTTGCTTGCTATGTAGCTGGTTGGTTGGCCCCCGGGGTCTTCCTCTCCTCCTCTTTCTCATTCCTTGATCTCCCTCTCCCCATATTTCTCCTCCTATTTATTTTCTTTGCCTGGCTGCCCCACCTATTCTTTCTCCTGTATTGCTATTGGCCATTCCGATCAGTCAGGTGTTTTAGACATCAAAGTAATACAGCTTCACAGGCTTAAACAAAAGCAACATAAAAGAATGCAACACATGTTTACATCACCAAACAAATATTCTATAGCATAAACAAATGTAACTCATCTTAAAATAATATTCTACAATAACCATGTGTTCAGAGTTACAAGATATTCTTTACAATATGACATTGTAATTCAACGTTTATTATTCTCTTATACTGTGTAAATCTAACTGTTTGCTTCTAAGGTGAATGGGTTACTGTGAAGGTGAGGGACCCTGTGTACACGTGAAGACAAGGGACCCTGTGTGTAATATATTATTTCAGTTATTTTGCATATCCATGACAGATACCTATTATAGAATGCTCTATGGATACCACACCAGTGAATCAAACATTCTTCAAGACAAAGGAGTGACGTTGATGGGCATAGATATCAGCTGTATCCTCATAGCATGTGATTATCTACATGAGGGTAGTAAGAAGTAGCTAAGCATATCACTGCCAACACGACCATTTAATAAACTGGACTTTTATTTTTTAATAACTTTAGATTTACAGAGTTTTAAAGAGGATGAGAGTGATCATGTATAACATGCCATTTTCTCTTTTATTAAAATCTTAGATAAGTATATTGTTTGTCTAAATTAATTAACTAATATTGATATACTACTAATTATAGTCCATGCTATTTTCTATTTTCCTCCTTTTAGTTTGTTTTTTCATTTTCTGAGACTGTATCTTTCAAAGTAGTTCCAACCTGGCCTTGAACCTACAGCAGTCCTTGTGCCTCTGCCTGTGAAGTACTAGTCTTATAAACGTGAGCCAACATGCTTCCTCCTTCATTTTTATCTATTTTTCTTATATAAACCTATTGCATACCACAATGAATTAGTTGTCATGCTTCCTTCCCTTAGGCACCTTTTGACTGTGACAGTTCCTGAGATTGTCTTGGTAGTTTCAAAGACTACTGGTCAGGTATTTTTTTGTTTGTTTGCTTCTTTCCAGACAGGGTTTCTGTGTATTGCTTTGGAGGTTGTCCTCGAACTCAATCTGTAGACCAGGCTGGCCTCAAACTCACAGAAATCCACCTGCCTCTGCCTCCCAAATGGGATTAAAGGCATGAGCTACCAATGACCAGCTAGGTATTCATATTTTGCTAAATATTTTGTATTATATTAGCTTTCAATGTAACAGGATTCCATATGAGATTATCACATATATTTCATTTTGGTGACTTTTCTCACTCCTCCATCATCCTCCTTACATCTTCCTCACTGTCTCCTTTCTCTCCTAAGAATCCATCTTATTGCTGTATTGTATTTCCTAACCCACCCCTAAGTGCAGTGTGGTTCTCAACCCAATGCTGCAACCCTTTAATACAATTCCTCATGTTGTGGTGACTGCAACCATAGAATTATTTTCATTGCTACTTAATAGCTCTAATTTTTCTACTGTTATGAAATGTAATGTAAATAAATTTGAAGGTAGAAGTTTACTAAAGGTGTGGCAAGGTATGGGTTAAGAACTACTGCTTTAGAGCATCTTTCTTCCCTTTCAAATTCCTGGCCTTTCCCATAGTTATTTTTATCTGGATACAAACATTTCAAAAGTAGAGGCTATGTTCCTCATATGAAAGAGAAGATAGAGTATTAGTATTTGCCTTTCTGAGTCCTGGTTACTTCATTCAGTATAATATTTTCCAGTTCCATACATTTTACTGTAAATTTCATCATTTCATTTTCTTTAGTTAGAAGATACATTTTATTGTGTATGTGTAGCACATTTTTATTGTCCATTCTTTTGCTGATAGATTTCTAGGCTGATTACATTTCTTTACTATTATAAATAGAGAAGCAATAAACATGCATATGTAGGTATCTAAGATATAAATATAGAAAGATCAAAATTAACTTATCTCTCAGTGGGATAACTTTTTCAACTAGAATACAAGGTTTATTAATTTTTCTTTACAGATTCAATTCATCTTCAAGCTGTCTTAGGTAAAAAGATATTCTTATCCATTTCAATGGGATTCTGTAATATATTTGTAACACTGTTAAATATTTTGTCATATTCAGCATTCATTGACTTCTAATTTTGTTGTTGTTTTTTGAGAAAGGGTTTCTCTCTGTAACTGCCCTGGCTGCTCTGAAAATCTCTCTATAGACCAGGCTGGTTTGGTACTATCGAAGATCCTTCTTTATCTGCTTTCCAAGTACTGGGATTAAACGTCTGCATCACAACCACCTGGTGACTTAAATTTAAATTTAAAAATTTAAATAATTTTTAAAGACTTATTTTATTTTATTTTACCTGCAAGGCTTTTTGTGTAACACAGTGTGTGCAGTGTCCACAGAGGCCAAAAGAGGGTATTGGATCTCCTAGAATTGGAGTTCCAAACAATTGTTAGTACCAGTGTGGGTTCTGGGAAACAAATCCAGGTCCTTTGAAAGACCAACAAATGCTCTTAACTGCTGAATCTTCTCTGAAGACCCTATATAACTTTAAAATAGTTTTGTATGCCATTGCTTAGTCTTTGGCGCTTTGAATTTCTAAGGGTTTTGACCAGTATAAAAAGCTATATAGTCATTATTTTAGAATCACACAGAGGAGTTATACTAATCAAAATGTACTCAATGTACCACTTATTCATCTCTCACCCAATCATACCTCTAGCAACCAATAATACTTGTACTGTCTCCACAGCATTTTCAGCTACTTTATCCAATATTATACATACTATGCAGTATTGTGGCAGTTAATTTTATGTGCTAACTTGACTGTGCTAATGGATGCCAATGCTGCTAGTAAACCATTAATTATTTCTGGATATATCTATGAGAGTGTTTTTGGAAAAGGTTATTCTTGAATTGGTAGACTGAGTAGAAAAGATTGCCCTCACCACCATCTGTTAAGGATCTAACTGGAACAAAGAGCAGAGAGTGGTTTATATTCTCCTCCATCATCTCTCTCTCTCTCTCTCTCTCTCTCTCTCTCTCTCTTTCTCTCTCTCTCTCACTCACTCTCTCTCTGTCCTTCATTCCTTCCTCTCCCTCTTTTCTTCTCTAAAGAACTGAGCTAAGGGTCTTGTACATGTTGAACATATGCTTTCCTATGGAGCTTTCCCCCTAGCCTCTGCTTTTTTTTTCTTCAGTTAGCAGATACGTCACTGTATTATGGGTGTTTTGATTTCAAGAACTAACTCCAATGCCACGGTCTCACATCTGATTTACACTTTGGGATGTACCATAGGCTCCCTCAGTTCTCAGTTTTTCCATATCCAACTGGACAATACCACTGCCTTCCATGATTGACTCCTGCTCTTAAAGATGGCAGCATACGGGGCATCTCAGTTACTATAATATCTTGAAACAGTACCTATAGTAATTAATTTCATCTCTCTTTTTTCCTTTCATCCTTCTGCCTCTTCCTTTGCCTGCATTACCCTCTGTTCACTTCCACTGTTCTTTCACCTCTTTCTCTTCTCCCCTGTCTTGTCTTTTACTGATGTAGATCTCTGGAGAATCTCAAACAAAACATATTTTGGTACTAAGACTGATTCAAGAAAAATGGAATTTTGAGGATGAATTTTCTACATTTGCTGCAGCAGTCTGGAATATTTTTCTAATCTTATTATATTTAAAGACGCTATTAACCTTTTCTAGTATTACAAATGGAACGAACTCTATAAGCATGCAAAATATCTGTATTAGATACTCCTAATTAATTATTTTTAAGAAGAAAGTGCAGAGTGACTTGAAGGAATATAGAAAACAAAAGAATATAATAGCAGGCTTGATTTTTTCTAATGCTGCTAGTCAAAGTGGTGGAAGAAAAGGATGAGCACAGGGACTTGATTTCCCAGCTCAAGCTATGCATAAATGACTCAAGAGTCTAGGTATGTTCTGAAGAAAGGTTTATCTCCTTTAACTGCTGAGCTAAAATTGCTTAAAATCAAATATGTAATCATTTTTGTGATTGGTTGAATTTATAATTCAAACTGAGTTTTCAGCTTCTCAAGACATCTTTTGTCAGTGTGGGTATTGATTTGGATCTTCTAAAGGGATTCAGATGTATTGTAAGACCCTGTTGAGGCTAGAATTCTGAATTCCTAAATTATGACAAATCTTTACTCAGTGATCTGTTCATGTCTATGGAAAGCAGCCTCTTCACCTACAGTGGTATACCCTATTGTGAATTGACCCTGCATTGTTTAAGGAAACATAACAGTTTCCACTGAGGTAGTTGTCATGCAAAAGCATGATTACTCTTCTCAAGCCCCTCCTCTACTTTTCATCTGTTTATCAACCTATAAATAGAATGGAATCCCAGTAAGCTCTTAGAGTATGACAAAGTATGACCGAGGAAGAGATACACTACTCCTAAAGAACTGCTTATGCTTTGTACTTCAAACATACAGAGGCTCAGGTACTATGTATATATGCATTCTATATATAATACTATGTATTATATACTTATGTATGTGATTATTAAAGATATAAGATGATGAACAGAAAGTAAAATCAAGTGGAATTTATTGAAACAGTCTCAATGGACAGATATACTGTGTGTGTTACAGACTAGAGAGTTACATATTCCTTAAATGGTATCTTTTGTTGGTTGTCAGACACATAGATCAAAATATGGCCCATTGTCAACAAATTGGAAATGCCAAATATTCCTAATTTTAATTCAGGAGAACGGATACAATGGCATGGGAGAACGGAATGTTGTTTTTAACTATTTATTAACTTTATTTTATTTGCATTGGTTTAGAAGGTGTCAGATCTGCTAAAACCAGAGTTACAGACAGTTGTGAACTGACATGTGGATGCTGGGAATTGAACCGAGGTTCTCTGGAAGAGCAGTCAGTCCTCTTAACCTCTGAGCCCCTGGGAGAATGGAATGTTAGAGTTGTTAGAGTAGAGTTATCATTTAATACCTGTAATACCACATTAGAAATGCCCAGAAGATTTATCTTTCACCAAAATATCATTAAGTACATTTGTGAAAGAACTCTTACTATTCTTGAAGAGCTTTATCATCACTTTTTGCAGGCTAGTTCCACCTGCTGGTATCTTATTTGGGATATATATATATATATATATATATATATATATATATATCACATCCTACCAAAATTGAGACTTGTATTCCATATAGAGCATCTCTATATTTGCTTAAATTTTAATTTTCTTTTTCATTTTTCTATAGGAGACAATATGTATCTATATACTGTCTTAGTCAGTGTTCCATTGCTGTAAAGAGAAATAATGACCATGGCAACAGTTACAAAGGAAAGCATTTAATTGGGACTTGCTTGCAGTTTCAGAGGTTAATTCATTGTCATAATGCTGGGGAGGATGGTAGCACACAGTCAGACATGGTGCTGGAGAAGTTGCTAAGAGTTCTACTTTTGCATCCACAGACAACAGAAAGAGTGACAAGCATTAGGCTTGGAATGGGCTTTTGAAACCTTATAGTCTTCCCATACCCCACCCCCAGTGACACACTTCCTTCAAGGTTACACCTCCTCTACCAAGTAGTAGATTATGACTAATCTTTCTTTTTTAATTTGAAGTTTTTTATTTTGAAAATTTTTTATAATTTTAGTATTATTTTAGTCTAATGAACATATTTTTATTTGAATTAGAAACAGAATTGTTTTACAAGTCAATCCCAGTTCCCACTCCCTCCCCTCCGCACCTACTACCCCTTCCCAACTAATACCCTACCTATCAATGTCCTTTCTGCTCCCCACGGAGGGTAAGGCCTTCCATAGGGGGTCATCAGAGTCTATCATATCCTTTGGGATAGGGCCTAGGCCCACCCCCATGTGTCTTGGCTCAGGGAGTATCCCTGTATGTGGATTGGGCTCCCGAAGTCCACACCTATGCTAGGGATAAGCACTGAACTACTACAGGAGGTCCCGTAGATTTCCGAGGTCTCCTTACTGAAACCCACGTTCCTGGGGTCTGGATTAGTACCATGCTGGTATCCCAGCTATCAGTCTGGGGACCAAGAGCTCCCCATTGTTCAGGTCAGCTGTTTCTGTGGGTTTTACCAGCCTGGTCTGGACCCCTTTGCCTATCACTTGTTCTTCTCTGCAACTGGATTCCAGTTCAGTTCAGTGATTAATTGTGAGTGTCTGCTTCTACTTCCACCAGCTGCTGGATGAAGGCTATAGGATGGCATATAAGAGAGTCATCAATCTCATTTTTAGGGGAGGGCATTTAAGGTAGTCTCTCCTCTGTTGTATAGATTGTTAGTTGGTGTCATCTTTGTAGATCTCCAGACCTTTCCCTAGTGCCTGATTTCTCTGTAAACCTAAAATGTCTCCCTCTATTAATGTATCTCCTTTCTTGTTTTTTTTCTATTCTTCCCCCCACCTCAACCTTTCTGCTCCCTCATGTCCTCATAATCATTCAAACTTATGAGCCTATATGGGACAATTTTTTAATGGTGTTCTTTTTATTTATCTATTTATTTTACATCCTGGGCACAGCCTCCTCCATATCTTCCTCTGTCAGTCTGTCCCCCAATCCTCCCCTTCCACAACCCAATGCTCTCCTGTTCTATCTCCATGTAGAAAATGGCAGGTCTCCTATGAGTATCAAAACCATGACATATCAAGTTGCAGTAAGACTAATTATCTCCCCAAGTATTAAGCGTTGGCTAGGTGACCCAGTATGAGTAGGGTGCCAAAAGATAATAAAACAGAGACAGTCCTTGTTACCGATGTTAGGAGTTCCATAAGAGGACCAAGCTTTGCAATTGTAACATATATGCAGAGTGTCTAGGTCTGTCCCATGCAGGCTCCCTGATTGTCAGTATCTGTTTGTCCCTAAGAGCAGGTTAGTTGATGTGAGAGCCTTCCTTCCTGTGGTGTCCTTGACCTCTAGGGGGCATTCTTATTCAAATTAGCACACATATCTTCCTAAACTTATACCTAAGTATTATATTGTTTGGGTGTATGTTTAAATGGTACTGTTATTTTTTATTTCAAATTTCAGCTTTTTATTTCTAAAATAGAAAAGCAGTTGCATATCCCTTATTCTGTGATGTGTAATATTTTTATATTCACTTAATTATTCCAGGATGTTTTGTTGTTGTTTATTGTTAGAGGTTCTCTTGTTTACATCACTTAGATCATGGGCTAAACCAGTTTTATTTCTTCCTCTTTATTTATAAGCCTTTTGCTTGGTTTTTTGTTTGTTTACTTTGAACAGGATGTTACTGTATTTCTAAGACTGTCCTCAAGCTTGTTATGTATGCACTAGCCACAAACTGGTGATCCTCCTGCCTTAGCTTCTCAGGTGCTGGGATTTCAGAAATGTTCCATTTTACCTGGCTCATGCTATTCTTTTCTTGCTAGAATGGATTGTGATATGTTGTCCCCTATAATTCCTGTTCTTCTTTACGAAAAGTATTTTGTTTCCTATGAACTTTCTCAATATTGTCTCTCTAATTGGCTTTTGCATATTATATGCCTAGATATGAAAGTGTGTTTTATACTTTTTCCTTTGGTGTTCACTGAGGCTTTTGGATCTGTTGTTTGCTTTCTGTCATTTTTTGAGTGTTCTCAGCTCTTTATTCAAACACTGTTATGTCCCTTCTTATTTGTTTCTTTTTTCAAGTATTCCAATTGAAGGAACCATACACTCACCCAGCCCCCTGCTTTAGAAGCTATGTCAAACTGCAGAAAAGACCCAGCAAGATGTAGGCCAATGACTCAGCAACATGTTGCTGAGTTTCCGACCATCTGATCCTGCTGGACCTGATGCAGTCACTAGGTGGTCAGATACCCTCCATGTGACAAAGAACCAATCAGAAGTTGGCTGGAGGACTCTGGTTGTACTTTACAGTAACAGTGGCATAACAGTGGCTTGGAGAGCTTAACAACTGCCCTGGGAGGGCCTATAGGACATAGCAACCAGTTGACCAATCAACACAGGACAGGTCATCCAACCCTGGAAGTGCACCAATCCTGAGACTTTTGCAGACCCCTAGACACTCCCCTTGCTCACCCCAATAAATTCCTCAGCTTGAGGCTCCTTCAGGTCCTTCTCACTCCTTCCTGCCATGTCAGAGGGATGGAAGACCTGAGTTAATACAGTTAACTAGTTAAATAATAAAAGGCTCTTTGCTTTTGCATCAGAAGGGGGCTCTTGGTGATTTAGGAGTTCACAATTTGGGCACAACATCAATTACACATGTATTGTCCTTTTAGTATTGTGCGATAGATGTTAGATAGTCTGGGTTTACTCCTACCTCATTTTCAGTTTGAGATATCTCTGCCTAGTTTAAATCTCACTGATCTTTTCCTTTACCAAAGCAAATTTGTGTGTGACTCCATTACAGGTATCCTTCATTTCTGTCACAGCAGTTTTGATTTCCAGCATTTCTTTTGAGTCTTAGATTTTTCTTCTCTCTGCATAAATTACCTGTCTGTTATTACATATTGTATACCTCTTTCCTTACTGTGATAATTCTCCATGTATATTTTAAAATCCCAGTGCAATGATTCTAAGCATCTGTGCCATATCCTAGTCTATTTTTGATTCTTCATCTGTCTCTTAAAAAATGTGATTTTCACCCCTTTAATTTTAGCATGAACCAAACAAGGACTAAGTTAAATGGCTTTAATAGAGCCTTGTCTGTGGTGGGAAGATGAAATGAAATGGAATTCTACATTAAAATCTTAATCTTTTCATGAATCATGTTATGTGTCAAGGAGGTAAACTTCACAAACATTTATTCAGTTAGTTATAGCTGCCCCCCTTGTCACAGTAGGATATTCCCACTGGCTCTGCATTTATTTCCTGAAATCCTGATCCATACTATCTATGTTCCTCCTTCCCTTCCTTCCTTCCTTCCTTCCTTTCTTTCTTTCTTTCTTTCTTTCTTTCTTTCTTTCTTTCTTTCTTTTTTCTTTCTTTCTTTCCATTTGTCTGTCAGAAATGTGCCAGAAGTAAGAAGTACAAGGTAAGATTAGGCTTTGGCAGAGTCTTTCACACCTTAGGGATTATGCATTTATTATAAGAAAGGTTTTGTGTATATTTTTTAAAAGATTATACTTGCCATAGCCAAGCCAGAAGGGTTTTTTTCTTAGATTTTTCACTTTGAGACATGTTGGAATTTCAGTAGGCAAAGCCCATAAATATGTGCTGGATCCCTTAGTATGATACTAGGAGTTTGTTTATGTAATGCATTTCCACTCTCAACTTCCAGGAAGACTTTCAAAAAATTTCAGTTAAATATTTATCAGACAACACATATGCCACTCTAGCCTGGAAAGCATGTAGGCTAACTGCAGACCTTCACTTTTTTCCTTCTGCTCCTCCAAATAAAATCCCCCACACTCATCCCCTGTGGAGCAACAGAACATCTGTGGAGCTTCCCAATCTCCCTGTCTCCATCTCCAGTGGATTGCACAGACCTTCCCTCCTGATATCCCTTCCCCCACTTGTTGCTTTATCTCAGCCCCTAACTCCAGCAGGCACTCCCTGGGAACTCACAAGTCATTCCTGCTCCAAAAGCAGATAGGCTAACTGTAGACTCTCACATCTTACTCCATTCCTCCAAATACAATATTTCCTTCCTTTTCTCCAATCATTGTTTGTCCCAAATATAGCAGACACTCCCTGGGAACCCAGAGACCATTCTGCCCTAGGAAATAGGCTAATTGTAGATCTTCACCTCTTCTTCTGCTCAGCCAAGTCCATATCCCCCAGTCTCACCCCCGACTCTGCATCACAATACCTGCTGTAGCCTTTCTTCCCCTCCTGCACCCATCTTCTGTGGATTACACAGATCTTCCCTTCCAAACTTCTTTCCACCAAATATTGCTTTTTACAACCCCCAACTCCAGTAGGCATTCCCTAGGAATACACAGGCCACTCTAATTTGGAAAGCAAATTGCAGATCTTCACATCTCCCTTCATCCTCCAAATCCAAATGTCTGGTCTCGTCCCCAGATCTGTAGCAGAACAGCATTTGTGGTCTATCCTCATCCTCCGTTTCTATGCCAAGGGGATTAACAAAGTAGATGCTTGTTGAACACACTGCTTTGCACCATTTTGAGAAATACCTCAACTGTCCTTATCCCATCCCCATTCCAAAATGTTAACTCCTGTTACTCAGAAACACATTTCACTGGGAATATCCAGAGGCTATAGGTATAAGGGTACCAGATGATTTTCCTACTAGCAACACACAGCTACAATACTCTTAATTAAGAACCAGAGAGGAAACAAAAACCAAAGATGTCAATACCCCGAATTAGAGTCCCCCCCAATTCTGGATGTCTAGAAGCCAGTGTAAAAATACAGTCAACAACAACAAACACAGTATAACTCCACTAAAGCCAAGCAACCATATTAGGACAGAACCTGAATATTCTAACATAGCTGAAACATATGAAAAAGATCTCAAAACATATTTGATGAATATAATAGCAGTCCTCAAAGAGGAAATTAATAAATTCTTTAAAAATCCATAAAAACACAAATAAACAGTAGAACAAAATAAATAAAACTGTTCAAGACTTCAAAGTGGAAATAGAACCAATAAAGAAAACCAAACTGAGGGAAATCTGGAAGTGAAAAATCTAGGAACTTGAACAGGAACCACAGAGGCAACATTCACCAACAACAGAATACAAGAGATGGAAGAGAGTATCATAGGCTTTAGAAGAAGCAGATACATGGGTAAAATAAAATGTTAAATCTAAAATCTATGGGCACGTCCAAGAAATCTGGGACAATATGGAAAGCCAAAACCTAAGAATTATAAGAATAGAAGATATTTTAAACAAAAGTGTTCAAAATCCTTGGCCATCAGAGAAATGCAACTCAAAACAACTCTGAGATACCACCTCACACCTGTCAGAATGGCTAAAATCAAAAATACCAATGACAACCTATGCTGGAGAGGATGTGGAGAAGAAGGAACACTCCTCCATTGCTGGTGGGAGTGTGAACTTGTAAGACCACTTTGGAAATCAGTATGGCGGTTGCTCAGAAAAATGGGAATCAATCTACCTCAAGATCCAGCCATTCCTCTCTTGGGTATATACCCAAATACTGCTTGTCCATACAACAAGGACATATGTTCAACCATGTTCATAGCAGCATTGTTTGTAATAGCCAGAACCTGGAAACAACCTAGATGCCCCTCAACTGAAGAATGGAAAGAGAAAATGTGGTACATTTATACAATGGAGTACTACTCAGCAGAAAAAAGCAATGGAATCTTGAAATTCGCAGGCAAATGGATGGAACTAGAAGAAACCATCCTGAGTGAGGTAACCCAATCACAAAAAGACAAACATGGTATGTACTCACTCATATATGATTTTTAGACATAGAGCAAAGGTTTACCAGCCTATAATCCTCTACCCCAAGGAAACTAGAAATCATGAATGACTCTAAGGGATAAATGGACCCCAGGAATGGGAAATGGCATGAACTCCCGAGCTAATTGAGAGCATGAGGGTAGGGAAGTGGGTGCTGCCACAATAAGAGCACAAGATGAAGAGTAGAGGAGAAGAAATGGAGGAGCAGATATATTGAGTTGGGGGAAGAATAGAGGAGAGAGAGCAGGATGAGAGATACCATATCAGAGGGAGTCACTATAGGTCCGAGAAGAGATCTGGAACTAGGAAGATCTCCAGAGACCTATAAGGATGACACGATCTGACAGTCTGGGCAGTGGAGGAGAAGTTGGCCTAGAAACCCTTCCCCTAGAATGAGATTGATGAATACTCTCTATGCTATTCTAGAGTCCTCATCCAGTGGCTGATGAGAGCAGAGACAGACATCCACAGAAATACACTGAGCTGAAATCTGGAACTCAGTTGAAGAGAGGGAGGAATGAAGAACGAAGGGGTCTGTACCTGGTTGGAGAAACCCACAGAAACAGTTGGCCTGAAAAAGGGAAAGCATATCGACCCCAGATGCTCTTTGGGAGGACAGTACAGGACTAATCCAGCCCCCTGATCATGGATGCCAATGGGGAGGCCCCTGCACTCCTGGGATTTTTAGACATAGAGCAAAGGTTTACCAGCCTATAATCCTCTACCCCAAGGAAACTAGAAATCATGAATGACTCCAGAGGGAGGTGGACTGGCGTTTTGCCCTGGTGGGTGGGAGGGACTTCGAGAGCCCATCCCACTTGAAGGGATTCGCTCTGTCTCTGAACACATGGGGAGGGGCCTAGGCCCAGCACAGGAAGATTTGGTGGACTTGGTGGAACCCTGGTTGGGGGCCCTACCCTGCCTGGGGAGTGGCGGGTGGATGGGGTGGGGGGTAGGTTGGAGGTGGGGGAGAAGGAATGGGGGTGGGGGGAGGGAGAGGGAGAGGGAAAGTATATGTGAAAATATTAATAATTTAATTAAAAAAAATTATTGAAGAAATTTCCCTAACCTCAGAAAGGAGAAGCCTATCAAGGTAGAAAGACCATAAAGAAAAAAATAAATAGACTGGAGTGGAAAAATTTCCCCTCACCACATAATAATAAAAACACTAAACATATAGAACAAAGAAGGAATGCTAAAAGCTATAATGGGAAAAGACCAAGTAACATGTAAAGGCAGATCTCTCAGAATTATACCTAGCTTCTCAATGAAGACTGTAAATGCCAGAAGGGTCTAGATAGATGTGCTACAGACTTTAAGAGACCACAAATGTCAACCCAGACAATTATACCCAGAAAAACTTTCAATTGCCATCAATGATTAATATGAAACATTCCATTATAAAATCAAATTTAAGCAATATCTACTCCTACAGTTGATAAACACATTTAGCAAACTAGATGGATATGAAATTAACTCACAAAAATTAGTAGCCTTTCTATATTCAAATGGCAAATAGACTGAGGAAGAAACAAGGGAAACAACATCTTTTACAATATCCTTAAATAATATAAACTATCTTTGGGTATCTCTGTGCAAGCATGTGGAAAATTTTTATGATAAAAACTTCAAGTCATTGAGGGAAGAAATTGTTGAAGATTTCAAAAAATGGAAAGATCTTCCATGCTCATGGATCAGTACAATTAACACAGTAAAAATAGCCATCCTACCAAAAGCATACTACAGATTCAATAATACAATCCTCATCAAAATCCCACTCAATTTTTCACAGATCTCAAAAGGGCAATTTTCAGATTCTGAATAGTAGAATTGCTTGAGATATCACTGTCTCCTATTTCACTTTGTGTTACAAAGATATAGTAATATAAACAGTGTTATAGTGACACAAAACAGACATATCGATCAATGGAATAAAATTGAAGACCCTGACAGAAATCCACATACATCCTGACACCTAATTTTTGATAAATAGGCCATAAATATACACTGGAAAAAAGATAGCATCAACAAGAAATGGTGCTGATCCAAGTAGATTGCTGCATATAGAAGAATCCAAATAGATCCATACTTACAAACTTGCACAAAACTGAAATCCAAGTGGACCAAAAACCTCAACACAAAACCAGGTACACTGAACCTTCCATGTGGGAAACAGATGAAGAGCCTTGAACTCACTGGCATAGGAAAATACATTCTGAAAAGAATACCAGTGGTGCAGGGCTAAGATCAAAAAGTAATTATTAGGACCTCATGAAGCTGAGAATCTTTGGCATGGCAAAGGACACAGCCATTTGACAAAATGAACAAATTCAGGACATGGATTTTTTTTTTTACAAACACCACATCTGCTAGAGGGTTAATAACAAAAATATATGAATTTAAGAAACTAGATATCAAGGAAACAAATATCCCGATTAAAATGATGTGCATATCTAAAGAGAGAATTCTCAAGAAAGGAATCACCAAGGACAATATTGATGAGATATGGAGAGTGAACAGCCATGTCTTGTTCCTGATTTTAGAGGAAAAGGTTTGAGTTAATCTCCATTTAGATTGATGTTAGCTGTTGGCTTACTGTAAATAGTTTTTATTATGTTCAGGTATGTTCCTGTTTTTCCTGATCTCTTCAGGACCTTTATCATGAAGGGATGTTGGATTTTGTCAATGGCTTTTCAGCATCTATTGAGATGATCATGTGGTTTTTCTACTTCAGTTGGTTTATATGGTGGATTACATTGAAAGATTTTCAAATGTTGAACCAACCCTGCATCCTGGGGATGAAGCACACTTAATCATGGTAGATGAACTTTCTGATATGTTCTTGGGTTTGCTTTGCCAGTATTTTATTGAGTATTTTTGCATCTGTGTTCATGAGGAATATTGGTCTATTGTTCTCTTTCTTAGTTGGTCTTTGTGTGGCTTGGGTACCAAGGAAGTTAGAGCCTCATAAAAGGACTTTGGCAATAAACCTTCTGATTCTATTGTGTGGAACTATTTTAGGATTATTGTTATTGGCTCTCCTTTGAATGTCTGGTAGAATTCTGCACTGAAGCCATCTGGCCCTAGGCTTTTATTGGTTGGGAGACTTCTGATGACTGCTTCTATTTCCTTAGAGTTTATAGGTCTGTTTAAGTTGCTTATCTGTTTTTTGATTCAATTTTGGTAAGTGTTATCTGTCCAGAAACTTGTCCATTTCCTTTAAATTTTCCAATTTTGTGGAGTAGAGGTTTTCAAAGTATGACCTGAAGATTCTCTGGATTTCCTCAGTGTTTTTATTTCTGATTTTGTTAATTTGCATGTTCTCTTTCTGCCTTTTGCTTAGTTTTATAAAGGTGTGTAAACATTGTCCTTGAAATTCTAGCTAGAGCTATAATACAACAAAAGGAGATCAAGGGGATACAAATGGGAAAGGAAGAAGTCAAGCTTTCACTGTTTGCAGATGATATGATAGTCTACATAAGTTAACTGAAAAACTCTACTAGGGAACTCCTACAACTGATAGACACCTTCAGCAAAGTAAAAGTATACAAGATTAACTAAAAAAATCAGTAGCCCAACTATACATGGATGATAAATGTGCTGAGAAAGAAATCAGAGAAATATCACCCTTTACAATTGCCACAAATAACATTAAGTATCTTGGAATAATGCTAACCAAAAAAGTGAAAGACCTGTATCATAAGAATTTTGAGTCTTTAAAGACAGAAATTAAAGAAGATACCAGAAAATGGAAGGATTTCCCGTGTTCTTGGATAGGTAGCACCAAAATAGTAAAAATGGAAATCTTGCCAAATGCAATCTACAGATTCATTACAACCCCCATCAAAATCCCAGCACAATTCTTCACCAAGCTTGAAATATCAATTCTCAACTTTATATGGAAAACCAAAAGACCCAAGATAGCCAAAACAACCGTGTACAATAAAAGAACTTCCAGAGGCATCATCATCTCTGATTTCAAGCTCTGTTGTACAGCTAGAGTCCTGAAAACGCTTGGTATTGGCACAAAAATAGACATGTAGACCAATGAAATCAAGTTGAAAACCCTGATATTAACCCACACACCTATGAACACCTTATTTTTGACAAAGAAGCTAAAGCTGTACAATGGAATAAAGTATCTTCAACAAATGGTACTTGCATAACTGGATGCTAACATGTAGAAGATTACAGATAGATCCATGTTTATCGCCATGCACAACACATAAGTCCAAATGGATCAAAGAACTCAACATAAACCCAGCCATACTGAAGTTATTAGAAGAGAAAGTAGGAAATACCCTTGAATGAATTGGTACAGGAGACTGCTTCCTGAACATAACACCAGTAGCACAGACACTGAGATCAACAATTAATAAATGGGACCTCCTGAAACTGAGAAGCTTCTGTAAGGCAAAGGACATAGTCAGCAAGAAAAGCAACAGCCCATGGATTGGGAAAAGATATTCACCAACCTCACATCTGACAGAGGCCTGATCTCCAAAATTTAAAAGAACTCAAGAAGCTAGTCTCCAAAACACCAAACAATACAATTAAAAAGTATGGTACAGAACTAAATAGATAATTCTCAATAGAGGAATCTAAAATGCCTGAAAGACACATAAGAAAGTGTTCAACATCCTTAGTCATCAGGGAAATGCAAATCAAAACAACTCTGAGATACCATCTTACACCTATCAGTATGGTTAAAATAAAAAACACCAATGACAGTTTATGCTGGAGAGGATGTAGAGAAACGGGAAAACTCCTCCACTGCTGGTGGGAGTGCCAACTCATACAGCCACTTTGGAAATCAATATGGCGATTCCTCAGGAAAATGGGAATCAGTCTACCAAAAGATCCAGAATTCTATTCTTAGGCATATACCCGAAAGAAGCACATTCATACAACAAGCACATCTGTTCAACGATGTTCATCACAGCATTATTTGTAATAGCCAGAACCTGGAAACAACCTACATGCCCCTAAAGTGAAGAATGGATAGAGAAAATGTACCACATTTACACAATGGAGTAGTACTCAGAGGAAAAACAGCAATGGAATCTTGAAATACACAGGCAAATGAATGGATGGAACTAGAAGAAACCATCCTGAGTGAGGTAACCCAGTCACAAAAAGACAAACATGGTATGTACTCAATTATATGAGGATTTTAGACATAGAGTAAAAGACAGCTGCTGGAGAGACTGGTAAACAAGGAGAACCCTAAGAGAGACATACATGGTCCCCTGGAAAAGGTGAAAGGGACAACATCTCCAGAGAAAATTGGGACCTTGTGTGGAAGGGAGAGGGAACTCGGCTAATGAGAAGTGGAGAAGAGGAGGGATAAGGAAGACATGATAGGCCAGGGAGGTTGAGTTGGGGGAAGAACAGAAGAGAGCAAGATAAGAGATAATATAATGGAGACATTGTTCATTTAAAGAGAAATCAGGCACTAGGGAAATGGCTGCAGAATTGCAAGATGACACCAACTAACAATCTAAGCAACAGAGGAGAGCCTACCTTAAATGCCCTTTCATGATAATGAGATTGATAACTATTTCATATGACATCATATAGCCTTCATCCAGCAGCTGATGCAAGTAGAAGCAGACAGCCACAGCTAAACCTTGAACTGAACTGAAATCCAGCTGCAGAGAAGGAGGACTGATGACCAAAGTGGTCCATACCAGGCTGGTAAAACCCACAGAAACAGCTGACCTGAACAAGTGAGAACTCTTGTTCCCCAGACTGATAGCTGGGAAAACTGCATGGGTCTGATCCAGACCCCCTGAATATGGGTGTCAGTGAGTAGACCTTGGAAATCTATGGGGCCTCTTGTAGTGGATCATAGGAATGGATTTTGGGAGCCCATTCCACATGGAGGGATACTCCCTGAGCCTAGACCCAAGGTGGTTGGCCTAGGCCCTATCCCAAAGAATATGACATACTTTGAAGACCCCCCTTCCTGGGTAGAAGAAAGGGTATGGGATAGGTAGAGTGTTAGTTGGGTGGCTCAGTGTATGAGGGGAGGGAGAGGGACCTGGGATTGACATTTAAAATAAATTTCTTTCTAATAGAAAAAAGAAAAGTAAGAAAGGAATCTCCACTGTCTGTGAAACACCTTAAAGAAATGTTCAATATCTTTAGCCATCAGGGAAATGCAGATTAACTACTTTGATATTTTATCTAAACCTGTCAGAATGTCTAATATCAACAAAACAAGCTCATGCAGGTTCTGATGTGGAGAAAGAACAACACACATTCAGTGCACACTTTTACAGCCAATATGAATGGAGGTTCTTCTGGGAGACGGGAATTGATCTACCTCAAGATCCAACTGTAAGACTGTGAGCACATACCCAAAGGACACTGCATCCTACTGTTAAGGTGCCTGTTTAACCATATTTTTTCTACTCTACTCATAACATCCGGAAATTGGAAACAACCTAAATGATGATCAGCAAAAGAATGGATATAGAAAACGTGGCACATTTGAGCTATGAAATATTACTCAGACATTAAAAACATTGACATCAGGCAAATGAAAAGAACTAGAAAAAAACCTCATCCTGACTGAGGCATCCCAGACCCAGAAATATAAGATGGTACATAGTCACTTATATGTAGATATTAGCTATTAAATCAATGATAACTAAACTACAATTCATAGAGCCTAAGAAGGTAGGTATGGAGTAAAGGACTAGAGGGAACAAGTTGATCTTGTTTGGAAAAGAAATGTACTGAGGAGCAGGAATGGGAGAATCAAGTGGAGGTGGGAAGAGAAGAGAGGGTGATGGGTATGGGATACAGGGAGAGACAACTAAAATTAAGGGCCATTTGAGGGGTAGTATGAAACCCAACACAGTGGAAACTTTCCAAATTATATACATATGTGAAGGCAATCCACATGAAATCATCAAATAATGGAGGAGACAGAGTCCAACCTGGCCATCTCTTATCAAAAATGAAGCTTACAATACCAGGATTGGATTACAACTAATATAATTATTGGCTAATGGAGCCCCTAAACATCCCAGGCTATTATTGGGACTATAGATTGCTCTCCACAAATTGACATCAAGATCTCATTGCTGAAGACAACCCCTACACAACTCATCGAACGTGGAGATATGAAGCTAGTGCCTGCTCTATTGAAGGCTCTGTAGCCCTCATTACTAAGTTTTAGTGTCTTTGGTTCAGCAAGGTACTCTATGCTACTAAAGGAGAAACGTAATCACTAACCTAGCCACAAACTCTGTGATCTACAATGGCATCCTGGTTGCAAGATATGCTAGTTCAATGGTGGCACAAAACTTTTGAGAGAAATGTACCCTTATCTAATATATATCCAGAATGTATATACCATCTTTAACTAAAACTTAAGATGTGTTTTGGAGAGTCTAGTTAATGAGGACACACCCAAGAAATGCATAGGAAATAAGGTTAAGTTTTATCATACAGATACGACTTACTGCTTTCCTAATTTATTAGAATCTCTGTGTTATTTAGTTAATCTTTTTCTGGGATAGACAAGGAGACACCCACAGAAATGGAGATTTCCCATTGAGTAGCCTCTATTTTCAGAGCATCTGCTTGTCTGCAGTTTTCCAAAATAGTATGCCCAAAAATAATCTTCAAGCCAAAGATAGATATTTTGATTCAGCTTATTCTGGTCTTATGTATTTATGTTTTGAGGTGACAAATTTTGTCTTTCATAATTTATTTTTGAATGTAGACATATTTTATGAAATATATAGGTGTTAGGTATGACCATACTTTACTACCTGGTGAGATCCACCTTAAAAACAATAACAACAAGCTCATGTTGCAAAATAAACAACTAAAACAAACATTTTGGGAAGTAGAGAAAGAAGGCCAGTTGAGTACTACTACTGTTGTCTCCTTTTGTTATAAGCCGAATAGATTGATTTCCCTTTCTAAACTACATGAATGTAGATGTCTGTGAGATGTGAGTATACTGCTATATGAATAGACATTCATGATATAAACACAACCATATCAAGAATGGCAATGCCCCAGATCCATGAAAATGGAAAGCCATTTCCTGCTCTGAGTACAGATGATGACAAATAGTTGACCTTTAATGAAAGCCACTATATATAGAAAGTATCAACTATGGGTTCTTCTTCCACAATGACTGTATCCTGAGACTGCTCCCCTATAAAGTCATTCCTACTGAGAGTAACTAACCAGTGTTCTATTTTTGCCATCTTTGCATAATAAGCTGATCTTCTCCTTCAGCTTTATAAAAAATAAATGCTTTGAGTTTCTAAGCTGCTCATGTGTCACCATCAGAACAAAAAATGGCCCACCCAATTTGTCTGTATATCTGTCATTTCTTAATTCCTGGTTGACCCAGTCAGGTCAATCTCAGAGCTATATAGATCATTTCAGATAACAAATTATTTTAACAATTATTTATGGTGGGAGGGGCATCGTGGAGGTCAGAGGATATCTTGTGGTAGGAATCCAGTTTTTTTATTCCACATGTATATCCCAAGGATTAAACTCAGATTGTCAGGCTTGGCAGACACATTATCTTACCAACCTTAAAATTAGTTTAGACTATAAGATGTGAAGCTTGAATAATCCTTGGGATTGCTCTTTAGATACTTTTAACTGCATTGCAATCAGCATCACATGGCATATTCCTTTGCATAAAGACATAAAGAATATAAGAATATTAACATCAGATATAATTATTACCCTGACCAGAATAATAAAATTAAAACTAATATATTCTCTTTTTATTATTGACAAATTCCAGGCATTTTGCATAACTGGCAGTTCATTATCACAGTATTCTCAATGTTACCTAAGATTTAGAAATGAGAAGCTGGAGAGATGGTCCAGTTGTTAAGAGCACTTGCTTTTGCACAGGACCTGAGTTTGCTTTCAGCACACACATGGCTGCTAATTCTAGTTCCAGGAGTTCCAATGCCCTTCTTTGGCCTCCTAATAATACCTTTACGTGTGTGTGTGTGTGTGTGTGTGTGTGTGTGTGCATTATTAAACTATATTTAAATATCTGTATTTAATCTTATACCAATCTTATCCCAAGATCCAATATAAGATTACCTATAGAATTTAATTTTTCAGTCTCTACTCTGAGTCATTTCTTTTTGTGCTTTAGGCATGGATTTTTAAATCATTACTCTGAAACACTGTACGAGACTAACCTCAGAAAGTAAAAATTAAAAATCATTTACATATAAACTCATGTGCTTACTTGTTTGAAACCAGAGAGACTGTTGTATATTTGATACCAATCTGATGACAGTTCCAACCACCCCAAGGATTTGAGAAAATTGCCTTTAAAAAAACATCAACTTGCCGGGTGTTGGTGGTGCATGCCTTTAATCCCAGCACTTGGGAGGCAGAGGCAGGCAGATCTCTGTGAGTTCGAGGCTAGCCTGGACTCCAGAGCGAGTGCCAGGATAGGCTCCAAAGCTACACAGAGAAACTCTGTCTTGAAAAAACAAAAAACATCAAATAAACAAATAGCTGATGAGGCTGAGGACGTGGCTCAGGTGGTGGAAAGTTGGCTGGGCATCTACCAGGCCCACATAAACCAAGTGTAGTAGTAAAGGCCTGTAATCCCAGTACTCTGGAGGCAGAGACAGGAGGATCAAGAGTTTGTGGTCCTCAGTTAGATGTTTGAGGCCAGTCTGGGATAAATGATCCGGTCTCAAAAACAAATTAAAAATAAAAATCAGATACTGAATGCCTCTTCTGCTGTGAATAAAAACCAGTGCCCAGAAAGCACTGTTGTTCATCATCCTCAAGGCTGCCCATGTTGGACAGCATCAGCTCCCAATATTGGCCCAGAGAATTCCCAGTACTCCTGTGTTAACCTCAGTTTAGCCTTGCATTGGGTACACATACACAGGGCCTCTGAATCCTGTTGCCAACCTGGGCAGAAGTGTGGACTGGAGCAACTTCTCTCACCTGTTACTGGCAGGCTGGTCTCTGAAAGCCCATCTCCAAAGGATGGCATCTACTCTATTTAGGAAGGACATATGCTGAGGAGACTTTAGGAAATGAATGACAGGGACATTTCATGTCCTTGGTTCCTGGTTCTTGCTTCTTTAACAAATTACATGCATAATGGCTTCTTATGGTTTTTACCATCCGATAATTGTTGGTCACAACTCACTGGTCCCTCTGGGCTATGTCAGTGTCACCAACACTAAGCTCCTTTGTGGGTGCTCTGGTGGAAGCACTGTTCAGCTTCTAGTGGCTGCCTGAGGTGTTGGCTTGTGGCCTTTTCCTTCTCAAGTGTCTGTTCATGGCTTCCAAGTCTCTTCCACACTAACTCTTCTGACCCCTTCCAGTTAAGGTATTTTGTGAGGAGCCTACCCAGGTAATCCAGGATCTTATTTCAAATTCATCTGATTAGCATCCTTAATTCCCTTCTGCCAAGGGTATGGGGTGGCAGCGGGGGTAGGGTGGGGTAGGGGTAGGGGTAGGGTTCTGCCTGCCACAAGCAGAGTAGCAGGAAGCTTACAGAGCTGAGTCATACCCTCCTTTGGGGGACAACAGTGGCTACTTGAGATTCTTTTGACAGGTCAGTCAGGGTGTGGAAAGTAACCTCATGGCAGGACCTAATGGACTTAAGCAGACTGTGCAGAAATCAGCCGAAGAACAAAGTGGTGGGAACCATGAGATGTGGGTGACTGTTGGTGGGTGAATATGGACAAGGATATTGCTATAGAGCACCAGCAAGTGGTGAGAAATGCCTGAGGTTGAAACAGTCAAGTTCAAAGGCCTGTGTTAAGTCACTGACTGTCCACCTCCACATAGAGATATCAAGCAGAGACTGAAGTTCTGGGAAGGTACAAGAGATGGAGAGAGGGGGTAGGATGGCTTAAGCCACCACCAGTAGGACAGAAGCCTAGTTAACAGAAACATAGCCATTCCATGCACACACCTATGAGGCACAGAGACAAGACTGAACTCCTTCTGAGGAGGCCCTACAGCCTCTTTGCTCTTAGACTCCAATTCTTACTTATACAGGAGGGCGAGCAAATGGTGGGAGCCAGTGCTGAGACAACAAGCTACAAATTCAAGTCCTTCAGCACTAAGAGGAGTCACAGGTAAGAAAAAGACCTGGCCCTCACACTTGGATGACAGTTACCAAGGTGTATGTGGTATGTGATGGCAACCCATCTATCCTCTCCTCTGTAGATGTCATAACCCACAGGTTGAGAAACACTGGTCTAGAGGTTGCCTCAAATTCAGAATCTTGCCCTCTGAGAACGAAGGTGGCTATTATTTTTTGGGTCTTGAGGGTAAATCTATGAAAGACCAAATTCATCTGAGGGAAGAGGCTTTAAAAGGTCATTGCTAGCAGACATACCTGTAGGAAGTGACATGGCCTGTGCCTACAGGTCGAAACAGGGTGGAGTGGAAGCAGTTGATACAGGCAGCCTCACTACTGGTGGCTATATGGCAGTGTGGAATACCCCACCCTCTCCATGGCTGGCCTGAGGAACATCTCTCTTACAAAAGGGACAGACACAGGACCAACCACACAGAACTGAATGCAGCCATAAAATGTTCTCTAAGTGGCTGCTGGAAGTTTCTTTGGCCATAAAAAGGGTTTTCTCCCAACTCCGGAAAACTGGGGCATTTGCAGCCAGGAGATGCTTCTGCCCTCTTCCCACCAGCTCAGTTACGCAAACACTGAGGATGAAGCTGGAAGAATGTCCTGGATGAGTGCAGCATCAATCCTTCCAATCTCCAAACCCCTTGACTAGGATTTCTGCCTGTGGGAGACCAGGCTTGCAATTGGATGTCTGGGTGAGGTGCCAGGCCAAGAGATAGGTAAATGTCCTTATGTGAATCTCGATGCCAGACTGCCAAAGATTGGTAGAAGAGAAAGTCATGTCATGAGGATCTTTGAATCTGGAGCTTGCTGTGTAGTTCAGGGTGGGGATAGTGCCCACAGCAGACAAAGCACCTTACTCTCCATTCTTCCTTACATTTGATTTCACACAAGTTGTCCAAGGTGTCTCTCTTGTGAACACACCGCTGAGAATCCCACATGGGTCCATATGCAGGATTACCTGCTGTCCTAAATGCTTGCTTGAGATCCGGTCAATGCACATAAACATCAAATAATTGCACAGCGCTCAGATGGCAGGATGAAAGCTGGAAAGCAGCCTGGCTCAGAGGTATCTCCCACAGAGGAGAGATTCGGACACATCTACCCGGTGCACCTCACCTGCCTCCTGATGAGGAGGAAAGGAAACAAACTTATTGGTTCCCATGGAAGACATGGGACAACACTTGTTTTCTCCATTCACTGATCATTGAGTCATGTAGGGTGATGTACTCTTGATGGCACTTAATGGAAGGTGACCCTTGGTGATTTTATTACTTTATCCCTGAACTTAAGTTGTGGCATCCACAAGATGGAGATGAGAGTAGAACCCATTCCATAATTAGGTTTAAATACATCAATACAACACTTTAGTCAGGGCCCCTACAAGTCAAGAACTTCTAGCTACTATTACTTAAAATACTTTCACCCAAAGAGGTAGAAGGTTTAATACAGAAAATAGGAGGGTTTAGCCTCTGGTACTGGCTCCTGACACACAAGTAGCTTTCACCTGCTTGTTTAAAACTCATCGTGATTGATCCTCCATATCTTCAGGTGCCTGATCCAAGCCAATTTGGCAGGTGCAACACCGATTAAGAAATTCAGTTTGAGGAACAGGACAATAAAATTTAATCTTGCAACTTGATAGACTTGGAGGCATTCCTGTCAATGTAGACCTTGTGGGCTTCAGAGAAGAAGCCCAAGCCAGCTGTATTTCCAGCTCATGGCCTGGTCATAGTCCTGCTGCAGATTTTGCTTGAGCATGTCTGAATACTTCTTGTCCAGGGCCATGTTGGACCTATTAATCATGCTGGGAGAGCAGCTGAATGATGAGGACAGATGTTTAAAACCACACGTAAGTTTCAGGAATTTCAGCTTCTTTTCTTTGTTTTCAAAGCCAGCAGTATCCCCTTGGCCAAACTGGGTTCCCATCTACTTCCTGGGTTCTGAAGCCTGTGTCTTGCCGACTCATGGTCAATCTCTTCTTGCAAGGCCTTCTGCCTCACCTGATCTGTGTAAGCCTCATCCATGTTGCCTTTCTTTTCCAGTATCACCTCCAGGTCTGTGTCTGACTCCTCTTCTTCCTCCTGCCAGGGGTCTTCCTTCACTCCACTTTCTTTCTTCTTCTTTTTCTTCCTTTTCATAGCCAGCACTTCACCATCTGGCTGTTACACCTTTTTCTTGGATTTCACGTTCTTTTTCTCAGGGGCCTTAGGGATATCTATTGGGACGTACTCCAAAGCCACACTTTGGAATGGCTTCTTACTTCCTTTCTTCATGCTGTTCTCCATGGAGAGCTTGGAGTGAACTGGGAGGATGACTCCATCGTGGTGGGTCTTTTTTTTTTCTTCTTCTTCTTCATGCTGTGCTCTCTGGGGCTCCCCTGCTTCTTTTCTGCCCCAAGACTGCCTGCTCCTCAGCCTTCATCCTCCCTGAGCATGGGGCGCAGAACATCCCCAGCCTCACAGAGCCAAGAGTCCTGGGGAGGAAATGCTTCCATGTCCAGAACCCCCTTTTCCTTCCTGTGTTTTTTGGACTTCTTACAGGCTTTGCTAACCTCCTCAGCATGCTTGGGGCCTGGGGAGGTCTTCAGCCATGAGTCTTGGGAGGTGGCCTGTGGTAAGGACTTCCTCCTCTTCTTTTTCTTCTCTCTGCTGAGGCTCTCTGTTGACTGCTCAAAGACCTGCCTTCTAGGGCTGGGGTACTTTTGCTGTCCTGCCCATGTGGCCACAGACTTCAGCTGCTCCTTCAAGGCCCCCTAGGGGGCCTTTTTTTCTTCTTTCTATTGCCTGGTGACCTGCCTTTCATCCACATTGTTAGTGGGGAACATGGCCCTTGGAGGAGAAATATCAACAAAATGATCATTACTATTTAGGGCTGAGTATTGAGTCTCTGGTTCTGCAACATCTGCAACCACCAACTTCTTTTCTTCTTCCTTTTCTTCTCTGGGAGCAGTGGACCCAGGTCTATATTCTGAGTCTTGGTGACACTCCCTGGTCCACCCGCAGGCTGTCTGGGTCATTTCTTCATTTGCTTTTTGTCCTGATGTTTTTGAAAAGGGAAAACCAAGTATCTTATAGACTGCTATTTATTAAGGATCTGTCTTATGTTTTCTTGTGGTTAAAATTATAAAGACGTTGATGTCACATACCATCCTCCTCAGGCTCAGGAAACATAGCAGAAGATGAGGACAGAAAGAATGTGAGAGCCAGAAGCATCAGAAGGTTATAAAGAAACAGTGTCTTCTGGACAAATCAGAGCTGCTGCATAAGAGAACTCAAAGTGGTTGTGACATCATGCACAAGACCTATGCAAGCTCAAATCATGCCAAATCCAAACATGGAGAGTGAAGGTGGGCACAAACTCACCCACCTCCCTGAGGATTTATTGGCAACTGATAGCTGCTTTGAGAGGAGAGTCAGTTCTCTTTGAGGATGTAGGTCCTGCTAGGTTATCAACTTCTGGTGAATGGCCATAGATCCAAAACTATATGGGTTGTACCAATTGGATTTGCCTTTTTTTAAATAAAAGAGGACACAAGATTGAGTAGGTAGGCAAAGCAGCTGGATCTTGGAAGAATTGGTGAATATGGTCAAAATGTATTTTATAAAATTCTCAAGATAGCAATGATCCAAGGAAGGTTATGGTGATAAATTACTTATTATTTATTAATGCTTGACTGAGGAAGAAAATCAAAGTCGGCCACAAGCTTTAGAAGCCAGACACACACCTTTAATTCCAGGAGTCAGACTCTAGGAAGTAGTGGCATACATCTTTAATCCTAGGACTCAGAATTAATCAGTATGGTGACTCCTGAGGAAAATGGAAATCAGTCTACCAGAAGATCCAGCAATTCCACTTTTAGGCATATACCCCAAAGGAGCACATTCATACAACAAGGACATCTGTTCAACCATGTTCATAGCAGCACTATTTGTAATAGCCAGAACCTGGAAGCAACCTAGTAGCCCTTCAACTGAAGAATGGATAGAGAAAATGTGGCAAATTTACACAATGGAGTACTACTCAGCACAAAAAACAAAACAAAACAAAACAAAACAATAGAATCTTGAAATTCGCAGGCAAATGGATGGAACTAGAAGAAACCATTCTGAGTGAGGTAACCCAGTCACAAAAAGCAAACATGATATGTACTCACTCATATGTGGATTTTAGACATAGAGTAAAGAATTACCAGCTTACAATCGACACTGCCAGAGAAGCTAGTAAACCAGGAACAAACTAAGAGAGACATACATGGTCCCCTGGAGAAGCAGAAAGGGTCAAGATCTCCTGAGAAATTTGGGAGCATGGGAGGATGGGGGAGGGAGCTAAGAGAATGAGAAGGGGAGATGAAAAGGGGTGAGGAAGACATGATGGAGCAGGGAGGTTGAGTTGGGGGAAAAACAGAAGAGAGCAAGATAAGAGATAATATAATAAAGGGAGACATTATTCTTTTAAAGAGAAATCAGGCACTAGGAAAATGTCTGTAGAGCAGCAAAGAAGACACCAACTAACAATCTAAGCAACAGAGGAGAGACTCCCTTAAATGCCCTCTCATGATAATGAGATTGATGATTAATTCATATGACATCATATAGCCTTCATGCTGCAGGTGGTAGAAGTGGAAGCAAACACCCACAGCTAAACCTTGAACTGAACTGAAGTCCAGTTGCAGAGAATAAAGACTGATGAGCAAAGGGGTCCATGCCAGGCTGGTGAAACCCACAGAAACAGCTGACCTGAACAAGTGAGAGCTCTTGTTCCCCAGACTGATAGCTGGGAAACCAGCATGAGTCTGATCCAGACTCTCTGAATGTGGGTGTCAGTGAGGAGACCTCAGAAATATATGGGACTTCCTGTAGTAGATCAGTACTTATCCCTAGCATAGGTGTGGACTTTGGGAGCCCATCCCACATGGAGGGATACTCCCTGAACCATGACACACAGGGGTGGACCTACGCCCTATCCCAAAGGATATGATAGACTCTGATGACCCCCCCTATGGAAGGCCTCACTCTCCCTGTGGAGCAGAAAGGATATGTGATGGGTAGGGTTTTAGTTGGGGCGGTTGTAGGGGAGGAGGAAAGGGAGAGGAAACTGGAATTGACATGTAAAACAATATTGTTTCTAATTCAAATAAAAAAATCTGTGAAAAAAAAAAGAGGTACACAGATCTCTGTGTGTTCAAGGCCACCCAGATCTGCACAAGAGTGAATCAGTCTAAAGGAGAATTATAGCTCACACCTTTAATCCCAACATTAGGGATGTATATAAGTCAAAAGCAAATTCTCAGAGTGGCATTCATTCTCCAGCCACACTGGAGATAGAGGCATTCGTTTCCAGCCACACTGAGTAGAGGTATTCAGTCTCCAGCCAAACTGAGGAGAAGCAGCAGTTTGAGATCTGGTTAAAACCTCATGCATGGATCAGCCCTTTCAGCCTGAGCCAGAGGTAAGAGTTAGTGGCTGGCTGCTTTGCTTTTTATAATATTTAGCTTGAAATTTGAACCCCAATATCAGTTTCTAGATCATTTATCTTTCTTGCTACAAAGGTTGTTTGGGTTCAGAAAAAAAAATGACCAGAGGTCGACTAGACCCCTGAGGACCAAGATACCTGGACTCTGCTACGATCTCTGGGCTATTCCTGTCCCCTCGCAGTGCAGAGTGCAGAGTGCAGAGTGCAGAGTGCAGAGTGCAGAGTGCAGAGTGCAGAGTGCAGAGTGCAGAGTGCAGAGTGCAGAGTGCAGAGTGCAGAGTGCAGAGTGCAGAGTGCAGAGGTGAGCTGCTTTGGCCCCTGACTTGGGCCCAACTTCCTGTGTCCACTCTGAGAACTCCTGCCCTGGGGTCCACAGGCAGGTACACTGTACTCTGCTAGGATTGCTGGCCTATTCCAGCCCCACACAGTACAGAGTGGAGAGCACAGATGTGAGCTGCTTTGGTCCCTGATTTAGGCCCAACTTCTGCCTGCCCACTCTGGGAACTCCTGCTCAGGGATCTGCAGGCAGGTGGACTCAGCCCCTGAGGACCAAGCAACCCAGAGCCTGCTGACATATCTGTGCTAGTCCTGCTCTAACCCATCTGGAGAGTGAGTGCCTCAGACCCCCCCTTGCACCCACCTTGAGACTCATCAGAGTATCTGAGCCAATTGCACCCACTGAAAGAGAACCTTGGAACCATATACACCAGGAAAGGAAGAGACACCACCTGCACCCACTGGAAGAAGAGATGGGAAGACAACAATATAAGAACATATCCAGAAACAGGAAAACCGATAGGACACCACCAGAGTCTAGGGACTCTACACCAGCAAGACCTGTAATCCAAACAAAGAGGAAGCAGAAGAGAGAGAACTTGTTAACAACTTCATGCAGATGATAAAGACACTAAGAGAGGAAATCAGAAAATCCTCCAGAGAAATGGAAGAAAAGACAAACCAGAAGATGCAAGAAATCAAGGAAAGACAAATAAATAAAATAAGCAACTAAAGCAAACAGTTCAGGACCTGAAAATTGTAAGAGACAATAAAGAAAACACAAACTGAGGGAGTGCTGGAAGTGGAAAAGATGAGTAAACAATCAGGAACCGCAGATGCAAGCATAACCAACAGAATACAAGAGATGGAAGGCAGAAACTCAGATGCTGAAGATAAACTAGAGGAAATAAACTCATCAAGCAAAGAAAATCTTAACTCCAGCAAATCCTTAACACAAAATATCCAGGAAATATGGGAAATAGGGAAAAGAACAAACCCAAGGGTGATAGGTATAGAAGAAGGTGAAGAAACCCAACTCAAAGATGCAGTAAACATATTCAACAAAATCATAGAAGAAAATTTCCCAACCTAAAGAAAGACATGCCAATGAAAGTACAAGAAGCTTACAGAACACCAAATAGATTGGACCACAAAAAGAAGTCTCCTTGCCACATAATAATCAAAACACAAAACTTACAGAATAAAGAAAGAGTATTAAGAGCAGCAAAAGAAAAAAGCCAAGTAACAAATAAAGGCAAACTTATCAGAATTGCAGCAGATTTCTCCGTGGAAACTCTGAAAGCCAGAAGGACCTGGATAGATATTATACCAACTCTAAGAGAACATGGCTGCCAGCACAGACAACTACACCCAGCAAAGCTTTCAATCACTATAAATAGAGAACACAAGATGTTCCACAACAAAACAAGATTTAAAAAATTTGTAATCACTAATCCAGCCCTACAGAAAGTAATGGAAGGAAAACTCCAACCTAAGAAAATTAACTACACTTACAAAAACATGGGCAATAGATAATCCCACTTTATGAAAACCCAAATAGCAGGATAAATCCACATACAATACCACTACTAAAAACAAATGAAAAACACACAAGAATAAGCACTCAATGGTGCTTAATTTCCCTCAATGTTAATGGCCTTAACTCACCTATAAAAAGACACAGGCTAACAGAGTGGATACAAAGACAGAATCCATCCTTCTGCTGCATACAAGAAATACACCTCAACTTCAAAGACAGACATAACCTCAGAGTAAAGGGTTTGGATGAGATATTCCAACCAAATGGACACAAGAAATGAGCTTGGGTAGCTATCCCAGTGTCTAACAAATTAGACTTCAAAGTAAAATCAAACAAAAGAGATGAAGTTCATTTCATATTCATGACAGGAAAAATCTATCAGGAAGAAGTCTCAATTCTAAACATCTATGCACCAAATACAAAGGCACCAACATTTGTAAAAGAGACATTATTAAAACTCAAATCACAAATAAGTCCTCACAAAGTTATAGTGGGAAACTTCACCACCTCACTCTCACCACTTGACAGGACCTCCAGAAAGAAAATTAACAAAGAGATAAGGGAACTAACAGAAGTTATGTCCTGATGGGGATTAACAGACTTCTATAGAACTTTCCATCCAAACACAAAAGAATATACCTTCTTTTCACATGGAACCTTCTCTAAAATCGACCACATACTCAGCAATATAGCAAACCTCAACAGGTACAAAAAATTGGAATAACCCAAAGTTAGAATTCAAAAACAACACAAATTGCAGAAAACTTACCAACTCATGAAAATTGAACAACACGCAATTACTCCATTCTTGGGTCAAGGAAGAAATAAAGAAAGAAATAAAAGACTTCCTAGAATTCAACGAAAATGAAGACACAACATGCCCAAACTTAGGGAACACTTTGAAAACAATATTAGGAGGAAAGTTCATAGCTCTAAATGCTCACAAGAAGAAACCAGAGAATAGTCACACAAGAGAGTTGACATCACAGGTGAAAGCTTTGGAAAAAATGGAAGCAAATTCACCCCGGGGGAGTAGACACAAGGAAATAATCAAACTGAGGGAAGAAATCAATAAAGTCATAACAAAGAAAACAATTCAAGAAATCAACGTAACAAAGAGTTGGTTCTTTGAGAAAATCAACAAGATACACAAACCTTTATCCAAACTAACCAAAAGGCAGAGAGACAACATGTAAATTAACAAAATCAGAAACAAAAAGGGGGGCATAACAATGGACCCTGAGGAAATCCAGAGAATCTTCAGGTCATACTTTGAAAACCTGTACTCCACAAAATTGGAAAATGTAAAGGAAATGGACAAGTTTCTGGACAGATAACAGTTACCAAATTTGAATCAAGAACAGATTAGCAACTTAAACAAACTTATAACCTCTAAGGAAATAGAAGCAGTCATCAGAAATCTGGAAACCAAAAATTTGAGGGCTAGATGGCTTCAGTTAAGAATTCTAGCAGAAATTCAAAGAAGAGCTAATACCAATACTCCTCAAATTTTTCCACACAGTAGAAGCAGAAGGTTCATTGCCAAACTCTTTTTATGAGGTTACAATTACTTTGGTACACAAGCCACGCAAGACCAACTAAGAAGAGATCAATAGACAAATATTCCTCATGAACATAGATGCAAATTACTCAATAAAATACTGGCAAATCGAATACAAGAATACAAGAACATATCAGAAAATCATCCACCGTGATCAAGTAGGCTTCATCCCAAGGATGCAGGGTTGGTTCAACATTCAAAAAATCTATCAATGTAATTCACAATATAAACAAACTGAAAAAGAAAAACCACATGACCATCTGACTAGATTCTGAAAAAGCCTTTGACAAAATCCAACACCAATTCATGATAAAGGTCCTGGAGAGATCAGGAATAACAGGAACATACCTGAACATAATAAAAACAATATACAGTGAGCCAACAGCCAACATCAAACTGAATGAAGAGAAACTCAAAGCTATTCCTCCAAAATCAGAAACAAGACAAGGCTGTCCACTCTCTCCATACCTCTTCAATATTGTCCTTGAAGTTCTAGCTAAAGCAATAAGACAAAAAAAGGAGATCAAGGAGATACAAATAGGAAAGGAAGATGTCAAGCTTTCACTGTTACAGATGATATGATAGTCTACATTAGTGAACCAAAAAACTCTACCAGGAAACTCCTACAGCTGTTAAACACCATCAGAAAACTGTCAGCGTACAAGATTAGCTAAAAAAAAAATCAGTCTCCCTACTACATATGGATGATAAATGTGCTGTGAAAGAGATCAGAGGAGCATCACCCTTTATATTACCAAAAACAACATAAAATACCTTGGGGTAATGCTAACCAAAAAAGTGAAAGACCTGTATCATAAGAATGAGTCTTTAAAGAAAGACATTAAAGAAGATACCAGAAAATGGAAGGATCTGCAATGTTCTTGGATAGGTAGGATCAACATAGTGACAAGGGCAATCTTGCCAAAAGCAATCTACAGATTCAACACAATCCCCATCAAAATCCCAGCACAATTCTTCACAGATCTTGAAAAAGCAATTCTCAACTTTATATGGAAAAAAAGACCCAGGATAGCCAAAACAAATCTGTACAATAACAGAACTTCCGGAGGCTTCACCATCCCTGATTTCAAGCTCTATTATAGAGCTATAGTCCTGATACCAACTTGGTATTGGCACAACAATAGACAAGTAGACCAATGGAATCAACTTGAAAACCCTGATACTAACTTGCACACCTATGGACACCTGATTTTTGACAAAGGAACTAAAGCTATACAATGGAATGAAGAATGCATCTTCAACAAATGGTACTGGCATAACTGGATGCTGGCATGTAGAAGACTGCAGATAGATCCATGTCTATTGACATGCACAAAACTTAAGTCCAAATAGATCAAAGACCTCAACATAAACCCAGTCACACTGAAGTTATTAGAAGAGAAAGTAGTAAATACCCTTGAAAGAATTGGTACAGGAGACTGCTTCCTGAACATAACACCAGTAGCGCAGACACTGAGATCAACAATTAATAAATGGGAACTCCAGAAACTGAGAAACGTCTGTAAGGCAAACTCAACATGCAAAACAACAGACCACAGATTGGGAAAAAAATATTCACCAATCCCATATCCGACAGAGGGCTGAACTCCAAAATTTACAAAGCACTCAAGAATCTAGTCTCCAAAACACCAAATAATCCAATTTAAAAGTGGGTACAGAACTAAAGAGACAATTCTCAGGCTGGGCAGTGGTGGTGCATGCCTTTAATACCAGCATTCTGGAGGCAGAGGCAGGTGGATCTCTGTGAGTTTGAGACCAGCCTGGTGTACAAGATCTAGTTCCAGGACAACCTCCAAAGCCACAGGGAAACCCTGTCTCGAAAAACCAAAAAAAAAAAAAAAAAGACAATTCTCAATAGAGGATCTAAAATGGCTGAAAGACACATAAGAAATTGTTCAACATCCTTAGCCATCGGGGAAATGCAAATCAAAACAACTCCGAGACACCAACTCACACCAGTCATAATGGCTAAAATAAAAACACCAATGACAGTTTATGCTGGAGATGATGTGGAGAAAGGGGAACACTCCTCCACTGCTGATGGGAGTGCCAACTCATACAGACACTTTGGAAATCTGTATGGCAATTTCTCAAGAAAATGAAATTCAGTCAACCACAATATCAAGCAATTCCACTCTCTCTCTCTTTTCATTCTTTTCTTTTTTCGAGACAGGGTTTCTCTGTGGCTTTGGAGCCCTGTCCTGCAACTAGCTCTTGTAGACCAGGCTGGTCTCAAACTCACAGAGATTCACTTGCCTCTGCCTCCCGAGTGCTGGGACTAAAGGCGTGTGCCACCACTGCCTGGCTGCAATTCCACTCTTAGGCATATACCCAAAAGAAGCACATTCATACAACAAGGACATCTGTTCAATGATGTTAATAGCAACATTATTTGTAATAGGCAGAACCTGGAAACTACCAGGATGCCCCTCAACTGAAGAGTGGATAGAGAAAATGTGGTACATTTATACAATGGCGTACTACTCAGAGGAAAAAAAACCTACTCGGCTCAAGGGTAGGAGGCCTCCAGGTGTGGGTAGGATGCAGTCCAAGTCAATCCCTTGCACACAGCTAGAAACTGTGACTGTAACTGTGGGGAGGTCTGTGGAAGTCTCCCAGCTGGGCCGATCGTTTGGAGCTGCTCAGTGGCAGCAGGGATGTGCTTGTGTGGTGCAGCGGGTCAGCTGGGAGCCGGGAGCACCTGTGGAGATAGGGAGCGCTTTCCTGGCCTCAACTGCCATCCCAGTGGGACCTGCAGGCTCTCCCAAATGGGGCCTAGGTTTACAATATCCCACTTCTGACAACCAGATAATATGGGAAACTACCAATACAGAGCCCAGAAAAAACACTAGGGAATTTAATAGGGAAAAGCCTTACTTACAGAGCGACCTAGCCAGCCGGCCGGGCATCAGTAAGTACAGCAAGCCGAAGATGAAAGTGAAAGCAGGGCTACCAGGTAAATGTCCCTCACTCTTAAACATTCCCTACATCACCCTGACCACAACCTTGCAGGCATGGTCAGGCATATGTGTAGCCAGCCCCTAAGCAGGTGTGGCTACAAACATATGATCACAAAGAAACATCAATAAGCACATACTAAATATTATTAGAGTAGCCCTTTCCCAGAACATTCTCAAGACTGACTAATGTTAATACAATTGCCTGGCATGTACTATAGGTATATATGCAGAAATGCATGAAAGCAAGGCAGAAGGCTATCATACCCAGATTCAGTACACACTGATCAGAGTGCATTCTATAGCTATGTTCTGAAATCCAAGAATTAACATGTCTTACAAAACTGAATCTGAATTTTTGTCACTGGAGGCATGAAATCGCAGACATGAACTTTCCAGGGAACAAAATGTACCTGAGGTAAAAGGTCCCTTTGTCTTTTTTTCCAGGAGCCTCTTTCACAGTTTCCCATGCATCATTCTGACAATATGATATCATTTTAAACTGACATTAGTGAAGTTTCTTATATCACTTAGTTGTAGTGATGTTGGACAACTTTTGTACTGGAAAGTCCCACTTTTGACTGATACATTGTAGAAAGGTAATGAGACTAGCTTTGTATACTATAGCAAATTGAACATTAACCCACTAATTGCTCCTTGTAACTTTTTGGTAATTCTTGCTATTACTAAACAGTGATCAACAAAGTCTGTCACATACTTTGGGGGGAAGGCCTAGGCCCTCTTTCTTGTATCTGGGCTGCAATAGTATCCCTCCATAGGGAATGGGCTCCCAAAGTCCATTTGTGCACTAGGTATAAACACTGGCTGCACTGTTAGAGGACCCATAGACTTCCCAGGCCTCCTAGCTGGCACCCACATTCAGAGCACTTAATTTGGTCCAATGCTGGTTCCCCAGCTTTATAACTAGGGTCTCTGTGCCCTCACTAGGTCAGGTCAACTGTTTCTGTGGGTTTTTCCAGCACAGTCTTGGCTCCTTTTCTCATCCCTCCTCACTCTCTACACATGGATTCCAGGAGTATGGCTCAGTGTTTAGCTGTGGGTGCCTGCTTCTTCTTCGATCAGCTATGGAATGATGGCTCCAGGATGGCAACCAAGCCAGACATCAATCTCATTATAGGGGAAGGGCATCAAAGGCAGCCTCACCACTACTGCCTAGATTCAAGGTTGGGGTCATTCCTGTGGATCCTTGAACATATCCCTAGTGTCAGACCTTGCTCTACACCTATACAGGCTCCCTCTATCAAGGTACCTCCTTTCTTGCTCTCCTCTGTTCCTTCCCTGTCTCAGTCTTCTTGATCCCCCTTGTTCTACTCTACCTGCCTCTTCTCCCCTTCTTGATTTTACTACTTCCCTTCTCTCCCCTACCCCCTGGGGTCCAATTTGCTCAGGGGTTCTTGTCCCTTTCCCCTTCTACAGGGGCAAGGTGTTTTTCTCTTGGGGTCCTCATTGTTTCCAGTTTCTCAGGTGATGTGGATTCTAGGCTGGTAGTGCTTTGCTCTATGTCTAATATACGTATATGAGTGACTACATACCATGCTTGTCTTTCTGAGATTGGGTTGCCTCACTCATGATGTTTTCTTCCAGTTCCATGCATTTGCCTGAGAATTTCAGGATTTCATTATTTTTTTGTTTTTTTGACCCCGCCCCCTGCCGAGTAATACTCCATTGTGTAAATGTACCACATTTTCTCTACCCATTCTTCGGATAAGGGGCATCTAAGGGGCATCTAGGTTGCTTCCAGATTCTGGCTATTAAAAAATGTTGCTAAGAACATAGTTGAACATATGTCCTTGTTGTATGAATATGAATTATTTGGGTATGTGCCCAAGAATGAAATTGTTGGATCTGGAGGTAGAATGATTCCCGTCTTCCTGAGAAACCACCATACTGATTTACAAGGCAGTCATGCAAGTTGGCACTCCCACTAGCAATGGAGGAGTGTTATTCTTTATCCACATCCTTTCCAGCATAGACTGTTATTAGTGTTTTTGATTTTAGCTATTCTGACAGGTGTTTGATGGTATCTCAGAGGTTTTTTTTTTTTTTTTTGAGTTGCATTACCCTGATGGCTAAGGATGTTGAGCACTTTTTAAAGTGTCTCTCAGTCATTTTACATTCATCTATTGAGAATTCTCTATTTAGTTCTGTACACCACTTTTTAATTGAATTGTTTGGTGTTTTGGTGGATAGCTTTTTGAGTTCATTGTATGTTTTGGAAATCAGCCTTCTGCCAGATGTAGAGTTGGTGAATATTTTTCCCATTCTGTGGGCTACCTTTTTGTCTTGTTGACTTTGTCCTTTGCCTTAAAAAATCTTCTTAGTTTCAGGAGGTCCCACTTATTAAGTGTTGCTCTCAGTGTCTGTGATACTGGTGCTAAGTTCAGGAAGTGGTCTATACCAAATCCTTCAAGGCTACCTCCCACTTTGTCTTCTAAGAGATTCAGTATGGCTAGATTTATTTTGAGGTTTTTGATCCTTTTAGACTTAAGTTTTATGCATGCAGATAGACATGGATCTATCTGCAATATTCTACATGTCAGCATCCAGCTGTGCCAACACCATTTGATGAAGATGCTTTCTTTTTTCCATTGTATAATTTTAGCTTCTTTGTCAAAAATCAGGTGTTCATAAGTGTGTGGGTTACTATCAGGGATTTCAATTCAATTCCATTGGTCTACTTGTCAGTTTCTGTGCCAATACTAAGCTGTTTTCAGGACTGTAGCTCTATAATAGTGCTTTAAGTCGGGGATGGTGTTGTCTATAGAAGTTCCTTTATTGTACAGGGTTGTTTTGGCTATCCTGAGTTTTTTTCTTTTTCCATATAAAGTTGAGCATTGTTCTTTCAAAGTCTTTGAAGAATTGTGTTGGGATTTTGTTGAGAATTGCATTGAATCTGTAGATTGCTTTTGGCAAGACTGCCATTTTTACTGTGTTGATCTTACCTATCCATACTATCAGAGATCTTTCCATCTTCTAGTATCTTCTTTAATTTCTTTTGTTAAAGACGCAAATTTCTTGCTATACATGTATTTAACTTGTTTAGTTAGTGTTATTGCAAGATATTTTATGTTCATTGTGGCTATTGTAAAGGGTGATGTTTCTCTGATTTCTTTCTCAACACATTTATCATCTGTGTATAGTAGGGCTACTAACTTTTTTGATTTAATTTTGTATCCTGCCACTTTGCTGAAGGTGTTTATCAGCTGTAGAAGTTCTCTTGTAGAATTTTCCTCGTAAATTATCATATCATCTGCAAATAGTGAAAGTTTGACTTCTTCCTTTCCAATTTCTATTCGCTTGATCTCCTTTTGTTGTCTTATTGCTCTAGCCAGAACTTCAAGGACAATATTAAAGAGATATGGAGAGAATGGACAGCCTTGCATTGTTCTTGATTTTAGAGGAATCACATTGAGTTCACCTCCATTTAGTTTTATGTTGGATGTTGGTTTGTTGTATATTGATTTTATTATGTTTTATTATATACCTGTTATCCCTGATCCCTCTAAGTCCTTTATCATAAAGGGGTGTAGTCAAAGGCTTTTCAGTACCTAGTCAGATGATCATGTGGATTTTCTTTTTCAGTTTGTTTATATGGTGGATTGCATTAATAGATTTTTTTATGTTGAACTATCCCTCCATCCTTGGGATTAAGCCTACTTGATCATGGTGGATGATTTGTCTGATGTGTTCTTGGATTAGATTTGCCAGTATTTTGTTGAGTATTTTTTCATCAATGTTCATGAGGGATATTGGTCTGTAGTTCTCTTTCTTAGGTTTGTCTTTTTCATGATGTCCCATACTTCCTGGATGATTTGTTTTAGGGATTTGTTGGACATGAGATTTTCTTTTGTCGATTTTCATATTTTCCCCAGTGAGCCTTCAACTCCTGAGATTCTCTCTTCCATCTCTTGAATTTTATTGGTTATACCTACATCTGTAGCTCCTGATCACTTACCTAGCCTTTCTATTTCCAGCATCCATTCATTTTGTGTTTTCTTTATTGTTTCTATTTCAGCTTTCAACCCTTGAACTGTTTGAATTGTTTCCTTCCCTTGTTTGGTTGTTTTTTCTTGGCTTTCATTGCATTCTTTAAGGGTTTTGTTTATTTCTGGAATTTTTGGTTTGTCTATTCCTCCATTTCCTATATTTTCTCTTTGTTTTTTCTTCCATTTCTTAAAAGGATTTTTCTCGTTTCCACTTTGAGGCACTCTAATACCTTCATAAAGTTGTTTTTAAGGTCCTTCCCTTCTGCTTTATCTGCGATAGGATGTTCAGGTCTTGCTGGTGTAAAGTCCCTGATTATGTTGGTGTCATATTTGTTTTTCAGTTGTTGAGTGTGTTCTTATAATATTGTCTACCCATCCTTCCTTTGAGTGGTTGCAGGTGGAGTCCCGACCTCTCCTCTTGTCTCCTCATGGTGTAGGTGGGCCAAGACATCAGTGTCTGCAACTCTAGATAATCTGGCCTTTCCTGGTGTTCTTCTCACTCAAGCTCATGCAGAAGTCAGAGGGCATGGGAGGGCAAGTCTGAGGTGGGACCACACCCTGGGTGGTTCATCCTGCCAGAGCAGATCCACCACACGTGGGGAAAGCACATGAAGTTCCAAGGGGGGACCATGTGTGTGAGCTGGGCCAGAGCAGAGCCCACACTCACCTCAAGCCAAGGTCTGAGGCTAAAGGGGCGTAGCAAGACTGAGGTGTGGCCACACCCTTGGTGGTCTATCCTCAGGAGCCTCATTTCTACACCTACAAAAAAGGTAAAAAGTAACATTCTCTTGGGTTTAGTGAAATAGTAACTATTTAATAGTTTAATAACGCAATGTGGCCAGTGCATGCTAAATATTCAGGACACATTCCTTTTTTTCCCTTTCTCTCTGTACTTTCCTTTTGCCACTTTCTCTCAATATGCTCACAGATTAAAGCATCATCTGGGTGTGCCCTCTCATGTTATAGAATTCTCAAGTGGAAAATTCAGTAGCCCTTAAATACATCCTCACGAAAGGTTTTTGTGTAATTGGTACAAAAGCAGGTTGCCCAGCTGCCAGTTTGTGAGCTCCCACTTATTCAGGTCAGCTGTTTCTTAACCCATATTTTAATCTGTGTTTAACAAAATCTCTAAATTCCCACAACTGAGCCAGTAAACATGTATTCAGTACAGATGAATGAGCCTCTTTCCAAAATAGTTGAGGATAGAAATACTTATTACTTCACTGTAGAACTTTAGTCTATATCTACCAATTTGTTCTCTTGCCTCAAGGCTCTTAGAATACAATCTCAAAATATTTCAACTTCCAACATTTTCAAAAGCCCATGATATTTTCTGTGAGTTATTGATTTAAGCTTTGGTTACCTCCTCTAATAGCAAAATGTTTTAAACTCAGAGACTATGAGAAACTATTTCTAAAGTCTATAGTATTTTTCTTCACTTCATTTCTCACGTTCTTAATCTAACTAGGATAATTCTGTCTAAGTAGAATTTTATTAGAATCGTATCTTCCTTCTTACCCTCTGGAGCTGACAATGACTAAAGAAAAAAACCTATGAATTATAATCCAGTAAATAAAAGAAAAATTAAGTGGCATAGTCAATTTAACTGGCTAGTCAGTGACTTCAATTATGAACTGGCTGTAAAAATCCCCTTTGAAGAAATCCTATCACTTAATTTCTTTGAGTGGAAGTTTAATTTAGAATTTCCTCATCAAATTGACTTATAGAATCCTGCTGGTTCCATGACTCATCTGTGTATTTGATACATATGAATATCTTAAATGCCTTCTAAATTTAGGAAGGAAGAGAAAGCATCACCAAAACCAATGTCCTCATCCTCTTGACAAACAAGTAGAAAGAAATCAGATTCTAAAGCAGTCATCATAAAGGTCTCAAATGAAAAAAGTCTGTTTCTGCTTTGAACACACTAAAGATAATTGTGACAGTTGAACACACTAAAGATAACTCTGATCATCAAACTTACCATTTTCTTGTTATTCTGTTTGCTGGCACATCTTATGTGTAGTGGATAAGTAGTGTGTGGTAGATTGAGTTTAAAATTACAAGAGCAATCTGGGTTTGATGACTCAAACCTTTGATATCAGCACTCAGGACCACAAGCTCCAGGTCATCTTTGTCTGCGCAGTAAAACCCTGTACCTTCTCAAGCTCCTAAGTGTTATGTGATATTTTGATTACAATCTGACAATAATGTTTTCTTTGAATCAGAAGTCAAATGTAGCTACTAGCTGACCAAAATTAAACATAGAGGTTTTGGAGGACTGAGGATAGATAGAAAGACATGAAGTAGTAGGTTGGGACTTAGACAGGGTCTAGGCCCTTTTTGATGGAGGGACTACAGAGATAGGAAGTCATTGGTCATTTCTCTGCCCCTTCTCTGATTATTCAGGTGCTTACCCTGACATCTGACTCCTGGGCTTTTACTGATAAAGAATAATTAGATAAACACATAACCTAACAAAACAAAAACCACAAGAGCAAAAGATACTGTGCTGTTTTGAGACAAGGTAGGGTAGCCTGATCTTTGCTTCATAGTCGAGGCTGGCCTTGGATTCGTAACCCTCTTTGCCTCAGCCTCCCTTGTATTAGAACTGCAGGTTTACACTCACATACCTTGTCCTAGATGTTGGCTATCAACAAAATGTGGATTCCAATTCTATCCAATGAGATAAATTTTTAAAAAAATGTTTTACTTATTTACTATTTTGAAAGATGTGCTTGTTTAATTCAATCTGTCCGTTCAGAACAGCAAACAGAAAAATGATCAAAACTTGAAAACACATCAATATGAGATTCCATGTCCACATGTAAAAATCTCAAAATTTCAGCAGAAGGAAAGATTACAAAATTTAGTCTGATTATTGATGGCCAGGAAAATGTTTTGACAATGGCATGGATGGAAAGATTAAAAGTAAAAAAGTATGCAAAGCATAGCCTGTACACAATCTTCATTCTCACATATAATCATGCCTTTTTTTAACCTGTTTTCCTTCTCTTCAAACCTCTCCTGAAGGTATAAAGAACTACCTAGATACAATACATGTCTGAGAATCGTCATTCTTGTTTTGTTTTCAGCTGTCATGATGATTTCTCTACTTTCACTAAATACTATATGGAAGAAAAAATGAATCTGCCACAGAACTTACCCTTCAAAAACAATCATAGATAAAAATTATAGCCATAACTATAAGAGACTTGCATAGACCAAAAGAAAACTTCCATCTGAAATTTTATGACACTCTAACATTGGATTCATTAGTTAATGAATAATATCAAATCTGTGTTTTTAAAAGAAAGATGGAAACATGATAAGAATGCACTCATGAGTAGAAATATAAACTGGCACAAGGACTTTGGAATATTGTCTAGCTGCATCTAAACAGCCTAAATATATGGACAACTCAGAAACAAACAAGGCAATATCGAGTTTTACAATATATATAATACTTGCCAAAAGACTTGCTTCAGCAGAGGCAGACATCCACAGATATACACTGAACTGAATTCTGGAACTTAGTTGCAGAGAGGGAGGAATGAATATCAAAGGGGTCAGTACCAGGCAGGTGAAACCCACAGAAACAGCTGGCCTGAACAAGGGGGAACACATCGACCCCAGATGCTGTCTGGGAGGCCAGTACAGGACTGATCCAGACCCCTGAACATGGATGTCAATGAGGAGGCCTCTGCACTCTAGGGTGCCCCTGGTAGTGGATTAGTATTTTTCCTGGTGTAAGAAGGGACTTTGAGAGCCCAGACCACGTGAAGGGATGCACTCTTGCCCTGGACACATGGGGAAGGGCCTAGGCCCAGCCCAGGATGATGTGGTGGACTTTGTGGAGCCCCCGTTGAGGGCCCTACCCTGCCTGGGGAGTGGAGGGTGGATGGGGTGGGGGGTAGGTCAGGGGGGGGAGGAGGGGAGTGAGGGGAGGGAGAATGTATTGACATTTGAAACAAGCTTGTTCCTAAATTGAATAAAAAAAGAAAACAAAGACTTTCTTCAGGATTATTATAGCAATATTACTAAACATAGCATAGAAGCTACATACATGAAGTTGTAAGAACATGGCTACATAAACAAGCCCTGAAGAAGGATGACATAATAGACAGGTAAACCTGGAAAATGGGAAAGCCATGAGATTTCAACCCTATACAAAGAACTACAAATAAGGAATGCTGAGAATGCCAGAAATAGTCTTCTCTGAGGAAGAGCAAATCAGCTAATGATCCAATACCAAATGGTAAATGATAGGGGAACTTCTGTGTATGTTTGTCTTATTGGTTGATAAATGAAGTACTGTTGGCCAATATGGAAGCAAGTTAGGCGGGACTAGTAGTCAAGGAAGATTCTTTGAAATGTAGTAAAGAGAAGCCTTGTGATCCAGGCGGGAAGTAACATAGCAAGCAAACTCAGAATAAAAGCAGGAACAAGCAGGAAATCATTCTCTTCCTCCTCCTATCTTCTCTGGGAGCCACCATGTGAGCATGACAAGAGAGGAAGCATGCCACCAGTGTCCTCTATCAGAGAAGTCTTTATAAAATATATAGATTAATAATTATGGCTGATACTTAAGACAGAAATAGCAGATAAGATATCCTAGTCTTTGGCCAGCAGCATTGTAACTAATATTAATCTCTCTGTGTTATTTCAGGTGCCCACGTGGTGGTGGGGATCAGGCAGCTTGGCGGAAAGAGTTATCATTACAGGTAAACCCAAAAAACATACAAATACAAGTAAAATTTTGTGTAGTAAGCATATAAATATTTATATATTCAGAAATGCCCACATATATGAAAAAAACAAGGAAAAACAGGTCATGAATTGGAGAGTAAGGGGATACAAGTGTGTTGGAGTGAGGAAAAAGAAAGGGAAATTGATATAATTAAATTATAATCTCATAAAAAAGTGCTCGAATCCTTAGCTATCAGGGAAATGCAAATCAAAACAACTCTGAGAAACCATCTTACTCCTGTCAGAATGGATAAAATCAATAAGACCAATAACAGTTATGCTGGAGAGCTTAATAGGCCATCTTAGTAGGACCTTGGAAGACAGTATACTATGGAGAGCAATGTGGACTGTGGAGGTCCAACTCAAAAGGATCAGGGGTGACTAATACTAGAGATAATTCTGGTGATAATTTAGCAAAGAATGTGACAGCTTTCTGTAACATTAGCTTTCTGCCCAGGCTGCCTACTCCTGCCATCCTTCTGAGCTCCAAAGAAACACATGGACGCTATAGTAATTATAAAACACTTAGCAGTGCAGAAGATTGCAGATAGATTCCTACCTGTCACCATGCACAAAACTTAAGTGCAAATGGATCAAAGATCTCAGCATAAATCCAGCCACACAGAATCTTCTAGAAGAGAAAGTGGGAGTTAACCTTGAACAAATTGGCACAGGAGACCACTTCCTGAACATTACACCAGTAGCACAGACACTGAGGTCTGCAATTAATAAATGGGACCTCCTGAAACTGAGAAGCTTCTGCAAGGCAAAGGACACAGTCAGGAAGACAAAACGACAGCCCACAGAATGGGAAAAGACCTTCACCAACCCCACATCTGACAGAGGACTGATTTCCAAAATATACAAGAATCTCAAGAAGCTAGCCACCAAAACACTAAACAATGAAATTAAAAAGTGGGGGTGCAGAACTAAATAGAGAATTCTCAACAGAGGAATCTGAAAATGGCTGAAAGAACTTAAGAAAGTGCTCAAAATCCTTGGCCATCAGAGAAATGCAACTCAAAACAACTTTGAGACACCATCTCACACCTGTCAGAATGGCTAAAATCAAAAATACCAATGACAATCTATGCTTGAGAGCATGTGGAGAAAAAGTAACACTCCTCCATTGCTGGTGGGAGTGTGAACTTCTAAGACCACTCTGGAAATTAGTGTGGTGGTTACTTAGAAAAATGGGAATCAGTCTACCTCAAGATCCAGCCATTCCTCCCTTGGGTATATACCCAAATAATGCACATTCATACAACAATGACATATGTTCAACAATGTTCATAGCAGCATTCTTTGTGATAGTCACAACCTGGAAGCAACCTAGATGCCCCTCAACTGAAGAATGGATAGAGAAATTGTGGTACATTTATACAATGGAGTACTACTCAGAAGAAAAATGCAATGGAATCTTGAAATTCACAGGCTAATGGATAGAACTAGAAGAAACCATCCTGAGTGAGGTAACCCAGTCACAAAAAGACAAACATGGTATGTACTCACTCATATATGTATTGTAGACATAGAGCAAAGTATTACCAGCCTATAATCCTCTTCACCAAAGAAACTAGGAAACATGAAGGACTCTAAGGGATAAATGAATGGACACCAGGAATGGGAAGGGGAAGGAACTCCTGAGCTAATTGGGAGCATGAGGGTAGGGGAGCAGGTGCTGGAAGAATGATAGGGGGAGAAGAGGAGGGGAGAGAAGGAAATGGAGGAGCAGAAAGGGTGAGTCGGGGGAAGAACAGAGGAGAGCAGGATGAGAGATACCACAACAGAATGAGCCATTATAGGTTTGAGGAGAGATCTGGCACTAGGGAGATTTCCTATGATCTACAAAGATTATTTCAACTGACAATCTAGGCAATGCTGAAGAGGCTCCCCTAAGTGCCCTTCCCATATAATGAGACTGGTGAGAGCCTTATATGACATCCTAGAGCCCTCTTCCAGTGGCTGTTGAAGCAGAGGCAGACACCCACAGTAATACAGTGAACTGAACATGGAGTGAACAGCAAAAGGTCAGGACCATGCTGGTGAAACCCACAGGAACAGATGACCTGAATAAAGTGGAGCACATGGACCCCAAACTGATGTCTGGGGAGCTAGCATGGAACTGATCTGGACCCCTCAACATGGATGTCAATGAGGAGGCCCTGGTACTCTGTGGGAACCCTGGTGGTTGATCAGTATTTATCCCTGGTGTAAGAAGTGACTTTGGGAACCCATACCACATGTCCACCAGCCTGGACACATGGGGGAGGGCCTAGGCCCTGACATCAGAAAGCCCCCTAGGTGGCTTTACACTCCCTGGGGAGCAGAGGGTGTATATAGTGGGAGACTGGTAAGGAATTGGGGTGGGGGGGGAGGGAGAAGGGATTACCATGTGAAACAGCCTTGTTTCTAATTTGAACTAATAAAAAATAATGTATTGGGAAAAATAAAAATAAATAAATAAACATAATAAAAATAAACATAATAAAAATATAGTCAAAGAGTTGGGCAGTATGGCACATACCTATAGTCTCAGCACTTGGGAAATAGAAGCAGAAGGATTGTAAATTCTAGGTCAGCCTGGGTGGCATAACAAGCCCCTGTCTTTAAAAAGCAAAACCCAAGTCAAAACAAAGCAAAAAAATAGCCGATGAAGGGAAACTGTTCATGGGCTCAGTATTAAGTAATTAATAAATTAACTATATTATATAACACATTGAATTTTATGCAACAATGAGAATGAATATTTCACAAATGGAATAGAAAATAGACAGAATGTATGGTGTATTATTGCAATCATTTGAAATTCTCAAACACATTTGTATTATTAGAAAGTTCATAGTGTAGCTGGTTTCAGTGAGGAGGCCTCGGCAGTCTTGGGACTTTGGGAACCCATTCCAAATAGAGGTATACTCTCTCATCCTAGATGCACATGGGAGGGCCTAGGCCCTGCTCCAAATGATATGACAGACTTTGAAGATCTCCCTGCTCCTCACTCTCCCTGGGGAGCAGAAAGGGGATGGGATAGGGTATAGGTGGGAGTCGGGGAGGAAGGAAGGGAGAGAGAACTGGGATTGACATGTAAAACAAGCTTTTTCTAATTTAAATTTTAAAAAAAGCAAGAAAAAAAGAAAGTTCATAGTGGCTTCCTTTCATCTGTACAGTGACAGGAAGTGGTCATAAGGGAACTGCTGATATGCTCATACATTGCTTCCTAACATCAGTGCAACATACAGAGGCTGATTTAGTCCCGAAATGATGCATGCTGTTCATTTAACATTATACTTGTGACATGTGCATTTCTATACGCATGTTGCATTTTAAAGAATTGAGTTTCTAAATGACACTAAGCCTTGAAAACTGGTAAACTATCCTGAAATGCACATGCTCCCTGAATTTGTCCTAGGTTTAATTGTTAGTGCTATCATTGTTATTGTTTCTGTTTAATTCTATTTCATTATGAGATGCGGATGACTGTTGTACCATGTTCATTTTGAGGTTATGAGAACAATTGGATATTGTAGTTTAATTTTCACAGCATATTCTCACTTTCCAGCATCAACATTTCCCAATTATTGTTCTATAATAACAAGTTTTTGCATAAGCAATATTGTTACTATCAATCAGTGATGTACAAACTCAAAATGAAGCAGAATTCATGTGAGTTTGTAACTTTGACAAATGCCATCACAGTCCAGCACTCTGCTAATCATAGTCAAGGAAATAGTCCTTGAAAATTTAATTAAATCCTATTATGGAGTCTAAAATGAATGTAAAGGGCAGGCTGGTGGGAGTTAACAAAAAGAGAGATGACAGAACAGCAGACTATTGGGTTGAAGTGATATCTTGCCATGTAAACATAAAGATAATTAAATTCACAGAAGATACTAAATTGGAAGGTGCTGCCTTGACCGGCAAACATGGAGAAATCATTCTTTTTGGACTTGGAAAGGTTAAAGTCAGGGCAAGAAATAAAATTAAATTCAACCAGGGGAAAGTAGAAGCTGCTATGCCTGGGGAAAGTAATCTGAAACACAAATATTCTGTGTGAGAGAGAAGCTGGAAAGGCCAGTATCCTGAGAGAGACTGAGGAGAGAAGGAACATAAAAAATCAGTCACCAGAACCTGATAGGACTGGAAGGAAAGGCCAATGATTGTTCTCAGCTCTTGAGGTTATTTCTTCTTTCTCTCTAAGTTACTATGTAAATTATTTCAAGGTCAACAGAAATTTGGTAAGGTAGAAGTGGCATAAATGTGGAATGATGTAAGGGAGAAGGCAGTTGTATTTGTGATCCTTGTACTGTTACTTAGAACAATCAATTTTTTCCTTCAAAAATTACATGCAAATGCACATCTTTGTGTGTGCATCAGTGTATATAGTTGTGCATGTTTATGCAACCCTATTATGTGACTGTGTTTAGAAGCAAACTGATGGCTTTACTTGTGGCTCTAAACTGTGGTGTTAGTCTTGTCTCACCTTGACCTCCACCTCACCAAACACAAAAGCTAGCCTCTAATACTCTGAGCCTTGCCCTCCTTTGTCTATTCTCCTTTGGTTGCCGCATTTACTGGACCTGGGTATAATATAAGCTATTCTTGAATGCATGCTGTAGTCTTATGAATAATTCATAGAATCTATTACATGCTCTGTTTTGTGTTAAAAACATTTTATTTGCTGATAGAAACTCCAGTACTAGTGAGATGTCAATAAATTAAAGGCAAACAAATTTTAGAGAAATCACACTGAATTACTATGATTCCAGCACAATTTTATATATATGGAAACCTGTTCTCCAACACTCTGATCAATTATACAATTTTTGGTACTTTTAGAGTAAATCCGTTTTCTATTGAAGGTAAAAATATGAGTTTATTTATACAATTTATAATGAAGAGAACTTCTAGACTACTAAGTGAGAAGTACAAATATTACCATTCACCCTAAAAAATTTATTTGTAGTAGATTACACACACACATACATACATACATACATACACACACACACACACGCGCACGCACGCACGCACGCACACACACACACACACACACACACACACAGAGAGAGAGAGAGAGAGAGAGAGAGAGAGAGAGAGAGAGAGAGAGAGAGATATTTGTCTTTAGAAGCAATACTTTGGCCATGGTATCTTAACTGAAAGGCATCAGGATGACTTGGACTTTACACAGTATGTGTAGTGTTATGGTTAGATTATTTCAAGCATATTGGATGTAGGTAATTTCCCGGGCAATTGATCTCTGAAAGCATACAAAATACAAGTGCATTCATAAAAAATTCATATTTGTGAGGAACTGTACCTTTGGCTACGCTGGGCATTCCTCTGAGAAACTGTGGAACATGCTTAGATATGGCTAATGGCTTCAGAAAATGAGGATGTAGGTTTATTCCCCCACAATTTCTCATTCCTCATAGGTATTGCTGATTTTATCTTGTTCTTGTATATTAAAGAAACACAAGAGTTCAAGTGTGCAACACCAGAACCATTTTTTTCTCAAGAGGGAAAATCCCTATTTCTATGCATATTGGTATTTTCTAGCAGCAATGTGGGTTGCTCACCAAAATGGCTAATCTTGGCAGAGGCTGGAATTGGAGGCTCAGAAATGGTAGTATGACATCCAGTTGCAGTGGCAATCTCTTTTCTGTACCTGTATTGTATTGGTTCATATAAAGTAAAAGACTAGTGAGAGTGATAGGCACAGTATGTAGAGAAGACATATGCCAAGGAGCTGTAGCAGGTTTTGTTAAGTCAGGTTGAAACATAACTTGACTATTATAAATCAAGGTGCTAGACACTTCTGTCTCAAAGTCGAGATCCCTCCACATAAAACAGGACAACTGCAATGTAAGTCTCATGTTCAAAATAGTTTTATGGGTCTAAACAATTTCAGGAGGAAGACAGTAAAGCAGTCTAATTTTCACATTGGAAAATAAAGAATTAAGGAAAACTTCAGGGAAATTTGGTCATTGAATTTTTCCTCATGGCTAACTCCATTTCATCTAGGAGTAGAGAAAGTAACCCACTGGCACATTCATGTCAGAAGTGAATCTAAGAATATAGGTAGGAGCTAGAAGCAGGGAAACATAACAGAGTCCAGCAAAACAAATTATTGAGAGCTTGTTTGGAGGTTCTAGAAGGGGAGTGCAGATACTTGTATACCCTTGACCAAAGCCCCTTCCACCTAATGTGCAGCTTTGTGAGGGAAGGTGAGGGAGGGAGAGGACTACTGTCTAGCCAATCAGATCAACCAAATCAACCCTGGCAATCAATGGGATAACAGATGTTGCAGCCAGATCACCCTCACATCCATGCAAAATTTTTTTAACATCTTTCAATAACTAAATGGATTCAGTAATCATATTTTCTATTTGAGACTTAGACACATATATTTCTATAAATAAAATGCTCATATCTTTGTCAACTTCTACTTAAGTGATGTGATAAACTTTCATAATACCTATTATTATTCTCTTTTTATGAGTAAAGAAAGGATTGAGAAGAATAAAAATCATAAAATATAGGTCTTTTGCAATCCTATTACATGTATATAATTAGTAAGTCTTAAGTGACTAACACCTGTGTAGTGCTCTATGGTTGTGGAACTTACTAGGTATTCACCATACTGAGTGTTTATAAGGAATCATTTCTTTGACTTTTAGCATTTGGTTCTACCCTAGGTCTCTGTGCTATGCCACCTCTTGTTCCTGGCCATCTAAGCAGGGCCAGGAGTTGGCTACCTCTTGTGGCTTGGGCCGCAAGTTGGATCAGTCATTGGTTTGCCACTCCCACAAGTTCTGTGAGATCTTGGACAAATTGTAGGTCAAATATTTTGTGGCTGGGTTGGTGTCCCAGTCCCACTGCTAGGAATCATGCCCGGTTATAGAGGACTGACAATTCTGTCTCCACATCCTTAATTTCTAAGAGATTTTACTAGGGTCACCCTGGGAGATTCCAGGGAGTTTCCATGGCACTAGGGTTCATCCACCATCAAATGACCCCTCAATTTTAGTCATCTCTCCCAGCACTCTCTCCCTCTATCCCTCCCCCATCTGATTCTTTTCTTTTCCCATCTCCATCCATCCCCAGTCCAACAGAAAAATCTATTCTATTTCCCTTCCCAGGGAGACCATGCATTCCCAACCCCAGTGAAATGATTAAAGGTATGTGTGTATATACCTACCATTTAATGCCTTCTTATTTTTTCTAGGCAAAGGAAATCTTATATTTTCCCATCCCTCTCTCCTCCCAGTCTCCTTCCATCTGCCTCCCCCATCCACTCCATTTCTTTTTAGAAAAAGGCAGGTCTTCCATGGATATCAGCCATGGATTACTTAGCCTCTCTGGGTCTGTGGATTTGTAGCATGGTCATCCTTTATTTAACAGTTAATGCCTACTTATAACTGAGCATATACCATGTTTGTCTTTCTTTGTCCAGGCTACCTCATTCAGGATGATTTTTTTCTAGTTCCATCCATTTGCCTGCAAATGTCATGCTGTCATTGTTTTATCATTTTAGTAATGACATACTAATACTATACTAATAAATCTGTGCCTAGCCCAACTGCCATCAGAGAGGCATCATCCAGAAACTAATGGGAGCAGATGCAGAGACCCACAGCAAAACATTAGGTGGAACTTGGCAACTTGGTGGAACAGGGAGAGGAAGTATTTTAGGAGCAGGAGGGGGGGTCTAAGACACCACAGAATACATCCCACAGGATCAACTGAGCAGGGATTACTGAGGCTCACAGAGACTGAACCAACAAACATAGACCCTGTAAGGATCTGAGCTAGGTTGTCTACATATATATCATGACTGTGTAGTTTGGTGTTCTTGTGGGACTCCTAACAGTGGGGTGTCTCTGACTCTTTGCCTGTGCTTGTGACCATTTTCTTCATACTGGGTTGCCTTGTCCAGCCTCAAGATGAGGGTTTGTGCATAGCATTTATTGTTATGACATGTTCAGTTGATATCCCTGGGAGACCTGTTTTGGGGGAGTTGATTTGGAAGAGAGGGCCTGGGAGGAATGAAGGGAGAAGAAACTTTGGACAGGTGTGATGTCTGCTACCAATCTAAGGGAATGTGGCTTTCTCTTGAATGGACTCATAGTTCTTCCCCAAATACTGTAAATTCTGTGGAAGATGAACCACTTAATAGTGAGCACTTACAATAATGTCTGGCACACAACAGTAATATATTAGTACATTATGTGCCTTACCATGTTTATCCTCACAAAAATCTGTGGGTAAGTGCTACAGCTACCAGAAAACAGACAGTTTTAAGACTCTGTTCTTGGATGTGCTACTCTAGCCCACTTTCCAATTTCATTTAGGTCCATAGAGAGCAAAATGAAATGAACCCTGAGAGAAGCATGCAATGAATGCATTGTGCATATAATAAGGCTTATTTATCTTCATATTTCCTTTTCCCAGTTGAGCAACTTGCTTCCATTACTCTTCTGCTCTGTAGTATTCTCAGAAATCTCAAAGGAGTCTGAAATAGCAACAGAAGGTAATTTACTCTTTTCTAACTGGGACTCATCATTGTTAGTGTGAGAGTGATGATCAGCCTTTGAGCAGAGCCTGTTTGACATGCTTCCTCTTGAATATTTGCAGAAACAATGGACATACCTGTAAGAAGCTATTGCATTTGAAGTTTGTGATCTGCACTTACTTCCCAGGAACATGTACCTTAATGTGTTTTTCAACAGCTTCTTTCCAGTGAAAACGGCAAACACATCAATGAGAACATTCATGAGGTTTGTAATCATTTATCCAGTCAGGTTTGTAGTTACAGGCAGAAGTGTGTTGAAAAACAATGAACAAGTGTCCTAATTTGCTAGTGCTAAGGAAAATATTGGTCATATTTTTGCAGTGGAAAAATGAGTCATTTTTGAATTTTGATCCATTAGGTTCATGGTATACAACTGACAAAATTCTATCTGAAAGTATGGAAAGATGAGTAATTGAGCATTTTTTTCTCTTCTTTGTCACACCTCCACTAACTAAAAACCACTTTGAATATCATTTTTACTAATATGGAATTTAAATTTTGGCTTTTTTCCTATTGAACCCCATAGGCTCATAGGGACTCGCACTATTATGAGGTATGCCGTTGTTGGAGTAGCTGTAGCCTTATTGGAGGAAGTGTCCCTGGGGATAGGTTTGAGGTTTGAGATGCTCAAGCCAGGCTCAGGCTTTCTCTCTCTGCTACCTGCCAATCCACATGTAGACTCTTGGCTCCTGCTGAAACAGGCTTGTGTGCCACCATACTACCTGCCATGATGATAATCTACTAAATCTCTGAACTATAAGGCAACCCCAATTAAATGTTTCCTTTTTAAGTGTTGCCATGGTGATGGTGTCTCTTCATAGCAATAGAAACCCTATACAGGACAGCCAGCAATCATATTTTAGTGACTTCTTGGGATTTAAGAATATCTTTCCAAGCAAAATTGTTTTCTTGGATGTTTGTGAAGATTAGCAGTAACATCTGTTCAGTTTAAATATCCAATTACCAATTAGAATTTATGAATTAGTGTCCTGGTTACTGTTCTATTGCCATGAGAAGCACACCAGCATGGTAATGGAGCATCAGCAGAGAGCTTTATACAGATCCACAGGCAGCAGGCAGTAAAGGAACCTTTACCTGTTGTGGACAACTGAATCTGCAAGCTCACTCCCAGTGACACAACTCCACCAACAAGGCCACAGCTAATAATCTTTCTCAAACAGTGGTGACTGTATCAAATACATGAGCCTATGGAGTCTATTCTCATTCAAACCACCACAAGTAGTTGTGGTGGAGGATATTTTGTAGTTTTTCTGAGATTCTTTGTTTTCTCCTAGAGCAAATATCTTGGCTTACTTATTTTTAAAACAGCTAAGGATAATTTTCCCAATGCAAATATAAAATATTCCTGTACCAGATTTATGGAGCTAACACCATGCTCATTTACATTTTCAACTCAGATATGAAAAACATCCAAGAAACTTGGAACTGTTATTCATAAATTGTGTCCACTTTGGAGGGCAAGTTCCTAAATTTCTGGAGCTCCTTTCCACTGGAGAATGAAATGAATTTTAATTTATCATTCTGTATACATGGTGCAAATGTTTATGAATATTCGCTGTAAAATTAGAGGTTATTGGAGCCTTAAGGTTTTAATTAGTATGGAAATTTTTTGTTTTTGTTTTAACCCCTGAGGGTTAAAAAAAGCCATTTCATTGTCTATGAAGATAATGCTGGAGAAAGTTCACACAGTGTAGGAAGTTTGTAATTCCTTGGAAGGAGCAAGAAATTCCCCAGGTCTGATAATGTTCTGTGAGCAACAGCATGGTTAAGGAATCTTGAGACCTAGCTGTTCCTGGGAGTCCCAAGGTCAAATATGAGCTTGTTCTTCAGGCGTGTGCACTGTTACTATTGAAAAGGGAGTATGTTCTTTTTCTCTTTATACTCTCAGAAGGCAGAAACTGGTAAAACTTGTATATGTTTACTTTACTCTTTTCCCCTCCACTAAATTTTGTCAGGAACCCATTTTAAGAGTCATGTATGAATATAGTACTTTTTAAAAACAATAAAACTGCATCTGAATGGGTCCATACTGTAAATATTGTATGAACTTTGTCTTCTAAGTAGGATTATTTTCATGCAGAATTTTAATGTCTTTCAGTGTTCTTTATGTAATAATTAAATTAAAGCATTTAATTAAAAGCTCACAGGTATTAAGAGGTAAAAATATGTTTTTTTCTCTCTCCAGATTTGTTTAACTGAACTTCCCATTAAGGAGCCCTTCAAGCTGTTTTAGGGATGAAGTTGGCTGAATCTTTCAATAGGCTGTTGTAAAAAAAAAAGATGATAGAAAAAAGTATCATAGTTCTGGGAATTCAAGAGCATCATATTATCATATTCCCAGCTTCTTATGAGGACCAAATGTTGTTCATACCATGGTAGTATTGTGGAAAGTGTAAGGCCACATTTACACAACGCATCACATGCATAAGAAAGGAAACAAAAGTTAGCTAAAGTGGTCCATCTTGCTTTATGACCATCTACTTCCATTATAAGCCCCTCTCTTAAAGGTTCTACTCCTTTTAATAATGTCATATGGGGATTTGGGCCTTGATGAGAGCTTTGGAGGAGACAAACAATATCCAAATTATAAAAGTAGATTTAAATCATTATACAGAAATTGTTTTCTACTCTGTGTTTTATCACAGTTAATTTCTAATCAAATCACCATTAACATACTGGCTAAGAAATTCCCTTGATTCATTGTGGTAATGTTTCCTTCACTATGTTAAAATGGTTTGTCAGTATCTAAAAAATTATTGTTTGGTTCTCATTTTTATGGATAATTTTAACAGTCTAGTTTCTAGCTTCCTGTACTTTATAGACTCTGCTCAATTAATAAAAGATGGTTGAAAAATTAATTGTAAAAGGATGGTATAAGTCACAAAACAACCCTTTTAGAACAAAAGGAAAGACCCCATACATAACAGCAATAATCACGTTACCCAACAATAAGCCAAACTAGAAAATAATGAAAATATATACAGAGAATTTGCAAAAGAATGTGAAGAAGCTTTTATTAAGATCAAAAGGGATATATTGTTCTTGACTGGAAAGAAAATTAACATATAAATTCAATGTAGTCCTTATTTCAATACTGCTTTTGGAAGGGCAAGATAAAATGAAACTATTTTTTAAACTTCTTTATTGAGTCTTTGGGGATTTCACATCACATACCTCAATTCTGCTTACCTTCTGGTTCCCCCCATTCCCCTCATCTCTATTGCATCCCCCAATGAAAATAAACAAAACAAAGTAAGTAGGCAAGCAAGCAAACAAAAGCAAGAACAAGAATGAAAGAAAGAAAAAACAGACTAAACCAAAACAGAACAAAAGACCACATGCAAAACAGCAAAATCTCTGCTTCTCCTTCTCTCCTGCCTCTCCATCACCTCTACACCAATTCTGATGCCACTGGAGGCTTTGGTGTGTCCTATTGTATACCCCTTTGTGAAGATTCAGTGAGGATGGTGTACCAAAAAGCAGAGGCCTTAAGACTAATGTCTCATTGCAATGGACAGTTGCCAGTCAAGCTGATGTGACAAAGGGGAAACTTAGTTTTTAAATGCCTTTGAGAATTTCATACATAAATATCTCCCCCATCCAATCTCTTCCATGACCTACCTCCTTCTCAAATTCATGACCTCTTGTTCTTTAATTATTGTTGCTACATAGATAAACAAATGCATAAATAACATTGGCTTAGTTGTCTTAGTTTCGCTCATATGTGTGTGCCTTGAGAGCTAACTACTTGATTAGATAACAATTAGAGAGTTCAGCTCTGGGGAAAACTAATCTCCTATCAGTTGTTAATTTCATGTAGCACTTTAACTAGAGGTCAGGCCTCATGTAGATTGCTTTTTGCTATTATTTAGGTCTTGTTTAGGTACTTATACTGTTGAGATTTCGTGGGTACATGTTCCACTAATATATAAAAGATAGAGTCTTGAGCCGATATCCTGGTCCTATGGTTATTATAATCTTTCTACCTCCTCTTTGGTGATGTATCCTGAGCTTTAATTATAGGGGTTGTGTTGTAAATGTACCAGTTGGAGATAGACAACCACATGGTCACCTGTTCTCTGCATTTAGAGTAGCTGTGGATTTCTATAATTGTCTTCAGTTACTGCAAAAGAAGTTTATTTGATGAGGCATGAGAGCCCACCTGTGGGTATAAGGATAAGTATTTATAATGCAGTTAGAGATTATACTAAGGAAACTGACAGTAGTGGGTTCACTACGGTCAATGAACTCACCAGCTATGAGCCATTGACTCAGGTTAAAATATGAGTCACTTTTTTCATATTACTGATTGGGTCTTAACTCCAATTAGACAACTGTTGGTTATCTCCAGCATATAAGTATCTCTATGCCTTACTGAAACTCTTAAGAGCCTAGAAACATAAACATGAAATACTAGAGCATATTTCCATTTATTAGTAGGACATCTGTGTATCTTCTTTAGAGCAATATATATTGAGATTATCTCCTTATTTTTAATTTAAATTTTTTAATTACTACTCATATTTACATATCCATCTCCCCATTCCCTTGCCCTCCCATGTTCCCCACCAACCCCCCTAACCCATCCCCAAACTCCTCCCCAGGGATAGTGAAGCACTTTACCAGTGACATCAAAGTCTGTCATACGATATGACATCAAAGTCTGTCATATCGTTTGGGGAAGGGCCTAGGTCATCCTTGCTGTATCTGGGCTGCAATAGCATCCCTCCATAGGGAATGGGCTCCCAAAGTCCATTTGTTCTCTAGGGATAAAGTCTGGCTCCACTGTTAGAGGTCCCATATACTGTCTTGGCCTCCTGGCTAGCACCCACATTCAGAGGGCTTGGTTTGGTCCAATGCTTTTTCCCCAGCTTTATAACTAGGGTCTCCATGCTATCAGTAGGTCAGGTCCACTGTTTCTGCAGGTCTCTCCAGCCCTGTCTTTGCTCCTTTGCTCAACCCTCCTCCCTCTCCAAAAATGAATTCCAGGAATATGGTTCAGTGCCTAGCTGTGGGTGCTTGTTTCTGCTTCTAACAGCAACTGAAGGCTCTAGGAATGGTAACCAAGGTAGGCATCAATCTCATTATAGAGGAAGGGAATCAGTGGCATCCTCTCTACCACTGCCTTCTTCTTAGTTGGGGTCATCCCTGTGAATACCCTAACATTTTCCCTATGCCAGACCTCTCTTCATACCTGTACTGTCTCCCTCTATCAAGGCATCACATTTCTTGCCCTTCTCTATTCCTCCCCTGTCTCAGTCCTCTTATTCTCCTCCCACCTCCACGTCTTCTTTTCCTACTTCATTCCTCTCCCCCTCCCTGGGTTCCCCCTATGGTCAGGGGTTATTGTCCCCATCCCCTTCTGCAAGGGACTATGCAAACTTCTTTTGGGGTCCTCCTTGTTTTCTAGCTCCTCTGGAAGTGTGGATTGTAGACTAATGATCCTTTGCTCTATGTCTAAAAATCAAAAATGAGTGAGTAGATACCATGTTTATCTTTTTGTGATTAGATTACCTCACTCACAATTGTTTCTTCTAGTTCCATCCATTTGCCTGTGAATTTCAAGATTCAATTTTTTTTCTGCTGAGTAGTACTCCATTGTGTAAATGTACCACATTTTCTCTATACATTCTTTAGTTGAGGGGCATCTAGGTTGTTTCCAGATACTGGATATTATAAATAATGCTGCTATGAACATAGTTGAACATTGTCCTTGTTGTATGACTGTGAATTCTTTGGGTATATTCACAGCGAGGAATTGATGGATCTTTTGATGAGTTAGACTGATTCCAATTTTCTTGAGAAACTGCTATACTGATTTCCAAAGTTGTTGTGAAATTTTGCACTCCCACCAGCAATGGAGGAGAGTTCCTCTTCCTCCACATCCTCTCCAGCATAACTGTTACTGGTGTTATTGATTTTAGCCATTCTGACAGGAGTAAGATGGTATCTCAGAGTTGTTCTGATTTGCATTTCCCTGATGGCTAAGGATGTTGAACACTTTCTCAAGTGTTTTTCAGCCATTGTGGATTCCTCTGTTGAGAATTCTCTATTTCTGCACACCAACTTTTAATTGCATTGTTTGGTGTTTTGATGGCTAGCTTCTTGAATTCATTGTATATTTTGGTGATCATCCCTCTGTCAAATGTGGGGTTGGTGAATATCTTTTCCCATTCTGAAGGCTGGCGATTTTGTCTTTCTCTCAAGAATTACTGTTGTTTTAGTTCTGAAGTTTCTTGTAAGATGGTATATGATACAGTGAGAAGGTCTGCAAAATTTCACCTGTTTAAGTTATATGATTAGAACTTGAGTACATAAAAAATTATTTCTATTTTTCAATTAGGAAAAATAAAACATGATGCCTAAATACAGGAAACTTTGACTACTGAATCACTTCTTCATTTGAGATAAGTTTCAATTTTGCTGAAGATCTGCAAGCAAGGCCTCGAGACTATGAATACTACCTCCCTTGAATAGCACAAATGTTTCTATCCCTTTTGTTGAAAGCATCCTATTCATTTCAACTGAATACAATGTAGTTTTCAATGCTTTATTTACATTTCACCATTTCAATTTCTTGCTGTCCCATATCATTATTATTTTATATAACAAGATATTCTTAATTTTGAAAATTGCATAAAACTAGGCTTGTGATCATTTGACCTTATTTCACTGAATAGGTTGCCAAGTGTTTCTGATCAGAAACGTAGAGTTCTTCCAGGTATATACAGTTTGTGACCAGTGGGCCACAAGCAGTCACATGTGTCTGAGGACAGCAATGAGTAAGGCATTGTGGAAAATGGTAAACTTACTGAAACAATGTAATTTTTTAGCTTGGTTGCATAGTTCTTGAGCATAAAATTTGTAGATGCTATTAAATATTGGTTACAATGTCAAATGTCTGTCATACTTATAAAGATGATAGGTCTGCCACTGTGTGTCACAATCATGCATTTCTCCTGCGTACCTAGGACTCCATCATGTCTGGCACCCAGGTTTATTTCAGACAACCTGATTTCTTTACCCAGGGCTGTCATTTTGGGTTACCTTGAGGATGGACAGGCCACTTGGGTTTCCGCTATGGATGTAGCAACTCCATACCTCTAGTTCTCTTCTAAAAGGAAATTCCTAGGAATTTATGCTGTCTTATTTCTCTCTCTCTCTCTCTCTCTCTCTCTCTCTCTCTCTCTCTCTCTCTCTCTCTCTTTCTCTCTCTCTCTGTCTCTCTCTCTCTCTCTGTTTTTTCAAGACAGGGTTTCTCTGTGTAGCTTTGGAGCCTGTCCTGGCACTCTCTCTGGAGACCAGGCTGGCCTCGAACTCACAGAGATCCACCTGCCTCTGCCTCCCATGTGTTGGGATTAAAGGCATGCACCACCAATGCCCAGCTATTATTTTTCTCTCTTTCAATCTTTGTGTGTGTGTGTGTGTGTGTGTGTGTGTGTGTGTGTGTGTATGTGTGTGTGTGTGTACTGGTCCACACATGCCACCAGACATATATGGAGGTCCAAGGACAAACTTAGGTTTTAGTTTTCACCTCTAACCTTGTTTGAGACAATGTATCTTAATGTTTATCTCTGTGTACAACAGGATGACCCTCCCCTTGACCTTACAGTATTCTCCTGTCTCCACCTCCCATCTCAGTGTAGGAGCACTACTGTATCTGACTTTATGTGGGCTTTGTGGAATCTATGACCTCAGATCCTCATATTTGCACAGCAAATGCTGTACCCACTGTACCATCTCCCCAGCCCTTAGGCATTCTTTTAGTAGAGTAAACCTGGACCTGGAACTATGAATATGTTTTTTTTTATTTTCCTGAATTTAGTGCCCTGCAGTGTTCAAGCGTATATACTTTTTCCTAATTCCAGTTGTCTGGCTAACTATGCATTGCATAATATTCCAAATGTATCATCTATGAGGGTACTAATATATGGTGAGAGGATTTTTTTTCTGGTCTTGTCTACTTGGTGTTCTGTTTGCTTCCTGTATCTGTATGGGTACGTCTTTCCTTCGTTTGAAGATCTAGTCTATTGGGACTATTCTCCCTCCTTAGTCCTATAATGAAAGATTTGGTCTTTTTATGGTGTCCCACATTTCCTTTATGTTCCTTTCCTGTGGTTTTAATATTGTTCATATTCCTTATTTATTTGGCCTTGATCTTCTGCTTATCTTTGAGACCTGATATTCTGTATTCTGCTTGATTCATCCTACTTGTAAGCTACTGAGTTTCCCAATCCCATATCCACTTTAGCTTGAGTCCTTTTCAATGTTTTTACCTCTTACTTGAATTCTATTCTCAAGTTGTGGGTTTTCTTTGTCATTCTGATCAACCTTATGTTTGTGTTTTCTTGGGCAACACTCAGTGATTTATTATTTTTAAGCCATTTCATCTTAAGTTCACCAAATTATTTATTTGTGTGTTCTTTAAACTTCTTGAAGTTTTCATTGTTTTTTAAAATCTATGTCATAGTGTATACCTAGATGATTCCCATTTTCATGCATTTTAATAGGGCTGATAGGTTTTAGAGGGAAATATTGACATTGTCTTACATATTTTTAGTATTTTTGCAATGAGATCTGGGCATGTGGTTTCTTTTGATAGTCCTGGGTCTGAAGTGGGCAGAGCAGTTTGGGGAAGATAAAACCATATGCTGAGGGGTTAGGCCTGGCTAGATCCTGGAGAAGGATGTTGTTCTCTTAGTTTCATTTCCTAGTTGTCATAAGACACCTCTGAGAAAAGCAACTTAAGATAAAAAGGGGTTACATTCCATCATCACAGGGAAATCAAAGTGACAGGAATTTGAAGCAGTTATACAGTCAAGATCAGAGAGCAATGAATTAAAACATGCATGCCAATAGCAGATTCTCTATTCTCATACAGTTCAGGTTCCCTGCTTTGGGAATGGTGCTACCCACATGTGATACGATATTTCCACATCAATTAATGTAATTAAAATAACACCCTGAAAACATGGGAACAAGCCACCCTGATCTAGACTTTCTTCTTTGATCCTCATTGAGACTTTCCTCCCAGATTCTATGGCATCAAGCTGAAACCAGAAATAGCCATCACAAGGTTTATGTTAAAATTTTTATTTTTACATTTTTTTCTACCAATTTATCATCTGTAGAAATTTTTGTTTCTGTGTCTGACATGGACAGTGCAAGATGGGGAAGACAAAAGAATAATAAAATATGTTAAGAAGAATAATAAAAATGGTTCTAAATGATGATAAAAGAAGTGATTTTCCCCTATAGTTGAGACAATAAAAAGTAAAAATTTACTTGGTTAAAATATCTTGGTCTGAAGATAAACATTATGTATTGACATTTGCTTTTTCTATTTTAAAAATAGCTTACTATTAAACTATGGTAGTTTTCACATACCTTGAGGGAGTTTGGGAAATTTAGTTGAGATAATCCATTAAGTGACTTAAATTATGTGAGTTAGTTTCTAGATCTCTGGGTAGTGCTTAGAAAATCTTCTTGAAACTTTATAGCACCCCTTTGACAAAAGAATTTCTTTCACCACTTAAAATTATGGGGCAATATTGCAGAAAGAAAATTACAGAAAACCAAAGTATATGACCTAAGAGCTTTCTGGAAAACAAGCATTGCAAATCCTGCCCAGATCAAGAAGCTGACATGCTTGTGTAGTTCTTACAGACGATAAGTCACTGTCTCTATATGCCTCACCATCAACACCAGATAAAATTATTTCCTGTCTGAGTAGTTTTAATTCCATTCTTTATATTTTTGCAATTTATGTGTGATTTTCTTTTAAAACTATTTTATGTATTCCAAACTAGTGGTTTCATCTTACAGGCATCTTTGAGGATGCTCCAAATGCATAATCAGATAGGTTTAGGAAGGTCATATGGGAAGGATATTGGGACTTAAAATAAAATTTGAACTGTCTATAAAATTCATTACTATCATTTCCCCTTTAAATTTTATATTACTAGAATTTTATATTTTCATTTCTTCTTTCAGTTTTCTTGCATAAATGCCTTGGAGTAAATGGTTAACTTAGGGGCAACTGCTTGTACAGATTTCTCTTCTTTCTCATATTTATGCTGGAAGAGAAAATTAGTCAGAATCATCCTTGATGTTTTATTTGGCTACTAGTGTACTGGATGTTATATATAAAAAGTGATTAGGACTGATTGTATGTGTATTTTATTTTTCCCAAGAGATTATTTTTTATTACTTCAAATTAGAAACAAGCTTGCTTCACAAGTTAACACCTTCTCACTCCTCTACCCCCCCAACCTCCCACCAGCCTCCCACCTAATCCCCCCTCTGTTCCCCAAGGAGGGTAAGGTACTTCATAGGGGTTCCCCAAAGTCTATCATGCCATCCTTGAAAGGGCCTAGGCCCTCCCCTATGTGTCCAGGCTGAAAGAACATTCCTCCATGTGGAGTGGTCTCCCAAAGTCCCTTCTTACACCAGAGATAAATACGAATTCACTACCAGGGACCCCATAGAGTTCAAAGGCCCTATCATTGACATCCACGTTCGGTCGTCTAGCTCAGTCCCATGCTGGTCTCTCACACATCAGTCTGGGGTCCATTCGCTCTCCCTTGTTCAGGTCAGCTGTTTCTGTGGGTTTCACCAGCCTGGTCCCGAGCCCTTTGCTCTTCATTTCTCGCTCTCTGCAACTGGGTTCCAGAGTTCAGTTGAGTGTATAGCTGTAGGTGTCTGCCTCTGCAGACCAGATGGATGAGGGCTCCAGGATGGCATATAAGGCACACATCAGTTTCATTGTAGGGGAAGGGCACTTAGGAGAGCTCTCCAGCATTGCCTAGAATGTCAGTTGGAGTCATCCTTGTAGATCTGTGGAAATTTCCCTAGTGCTAGATCTCCCCTCTAACCTATAATGGCTCTCTCTGTTATGGGATCTCTCATCCTGCTCTCCTCTATTCTTCCCTGGACTCAAACTTTCTGCTCTTCCATTTCCTCCCCTCCCCTCCTCTTCTCCCCCTCTCATTCTCACAGCTCCCTCTTTCCTACCCTTATGCTCCCAGTTATCTCTTGAGATCCTGCCCCTTTCCCTTGTCTGGGGTCCATACATTTTTCCCTTGGAATCCTTCTTGTTTTGTAGTTCCTTTGGAGATGAGGATTGTAGGCTGCTAGTCATTTGCTCTATGTCGAAAATTCATATATGAGTGTGTACATACAATGTTGTCTTTTTGTGACTGGGTTACCTACCTCAGCATGGTTTCTTCTAGTTCCATCCATTTGCCTGCAAATTTCAAGATTCCATTGCTTGTTTCTGCTGAGTAGTACTTCATTGTGTAAATGTACCACATTTTCTCTATCCATTCTTCAGGTGAGGGGCATCTAGGTTGCTTCCAGGTTCTGGCTATAAATGATGCTATCAACATAGTTGAACATATGTCCTTGTTGTATAGATATGCATTCTTTGGGTATATACCCAAGATGAATTGCTGGATCTTGAAGTAGACTGATAACCATTTTCCTGAGAAACCGCCATACTGATTTCCACAGTGGTCTTACGTGTTTACACTCATATCAGCAATAAAGGAGTGTTCCTTTTCCTCTACATCCTCTACAGCATTGACTGTCATGGGTGTTTTTTATTTTAGCCGTTTTAGCATGTGTAAGATGGTATCTCAGTTCTTTTGATTTGCATCTCCCTGATGGCTAAGGATTTTGAACACTTTCTTAAGTGTCTTTCGGCCATTTGATATTCCTCTGTTGAGACTTCTCTATTTAGTTCTGCACCCCACTTTTTAATTTCACTGTTTGGTGTTTTGGTGGCTAGCTTCTTGAGTTCATTTTATATTTTGGATATCAGCCCTCTGCCAGATGTGGGGTTGGTGAAGACTTTTTTCCAATTCTGCCTGTGTCATTTTGTCTTAACGATTGTGTCATTTGCCTTACAGAAGATTCTCAGTTTCAGGAGGTCCCATTTATTAATTGTAGATCTCAATGTCTGTGCTACTGGTGTTATGTTCAGGAAGCAGTCTCCTGTACCAATTCGTTCAAGGGTTTCTCCCACTTTCTCTTCTAGGAGGTTCAGTGTGGCTGTATTTATGATGAGGTCTTTGATCCATTTCCACTTTAGTTTTGTGCATGGTGACAGGTATGGATATATCTGCAATCTTCTACATGTCCAAATCCAGTTGTGCCAGCACCATTTGTTGAATTCTTTTTTCCATTGTATAACTTTAAAGTCTGTCAAAAATCAGGTGTTCATAGGTGTGTGGGTTAATATCAGGATTTTCAATTCTATTCAACTGGTCTATTTTGTGCCAATACCAAGCTGTTTTCAGGACTATGGCTCTATCATAGAGCTTGAAGTCAGGGATGGTGACATGTCCAGAAGTCCCTTTATTGTACATGGTTTTTTTGGTTCTCCTGGGTTTTTTGTTTTTCCATATAAAGTTGAGTATTGCTCTTTCAAGGTTTGTAAAGATCTGTGTTTGGATTTTGATGGGCATCGTGTTTAATTTGTAGATTGCTTTTGGCAAGATTGACATTTTTAATATGTTGATCCTACCTATCCAAGAGCATGGGAGATCTTTCTAATTTTTGGTATCTTTTTTTAATTTCTTCCTTTAAAGACTCAAAGTTCTTACTGTACAGGTCTTTCACTTTTTTGGTTAGTGTTATTCCAAGATAATTTATATGGTTTGAGGATATTATGAAGGGTGATGTTTCTCTGATTTCTTTCTCATTGGGTTTTTCATCTGTATATAGTAAGGCTACTAACTTTTGAGTTTATTTTGTATCCTCTACTTTGCTGAAGTAGTTTGTCAGCTGTAGGAGTTCCCTGGTAGAGTTTTTTGGGTAATTTATGTAGACTATCACATCATTGGAATATAGTGAAAGTTTGACTTCGTCCATTTCAATTTGTATCCATTTGATCTCATTTTCTTTTCTTTTTTTTTCTTTTTTTTAGATTTTATTTATTATGTATACAACATTCTGCTTCCATGTATATCTGCACACCAGTACAGGGCACCAGGTCTTATAACGGATGGTTGTGAGCCACAATGTGGTTGCTGGGAATTGAACTCAGGACCTCTGGAAGAGCAGTCGGTGCTCTTAACTCTGAGCCATCTCTCCAGCCCCCTCATTTTCTTTTCTTATTACTCTAGCTAGAACTTCAAGTACAATATTGAAGAGATATTGAGATAGTGGAGAGCCTTGTCTTGTTCCAGATTTTAGAGGAATAGCTTTGAATTTCTCTCCATTTAGTTTGATGTTGGCTGTTGGTTTGCTGTATATTGCTTTTATCATGTTTAGATATGTTCCTGTTATTCCTCTTCTCCCCAAGATCTTTATCATGAAGGGATATTGGATTTTGTCAAAGGTTTTTTCATCATCTAGTGAGATGATTATGTGGTTTTTCTTTTTCAGTTTGTTTATATGGTGGATTACATTGATGGATTTTTGTACGTTGAACCATCCTTGCATCCCTGGGATAAAGCATACTTCATCATGGTGGATGATTTTTCTGATGTGTTCTTTGATTCGATTTGCCAATATTTTGTTGAGTATTTTTAGATTGGTGTTCATAAGGGATATTGTTCTGTAATTCTCTTTTTTAGTTGTGTCTTTGTGTGGCTTGGCTATCAAGGTAATTGTAGCCACATAAAAAGACTTTGTCAATGTCCCTTCTGCTTCTATTTTGTGGAACTATTTGAGGAGTATTGGTATTAGCTCTTGTTGTAATTTCTGGTACAATTCTGCAGTGAAGCCATCTGTCCCTGGGCTTTTTTTTTTTTTTTTTTTTTTTTTTTGGTTGGGAGACTTTTGGTGACTGCTTCCATTTCATTAGGGTTTATTGGTCAATTTAAACTGCTAATCTGTTCTTGATTTAATTTTGGTAAGTGATATCTATCCAGAAAATTTACCATTTCCTTTAGATATTCAAATTTTGTGAAGTACATTTTTCAAAGTATGACCTGATGATTCTGCGAATTTTATCAGTTTCTGTTGTTATATTCCCCTTTTCATTTCTGATTTTATTAATTAGCATGTTCTCTCTCTCTCTCTCTCTCTCTCTCTCTCTTTCTCTCTTTCTCTGCCTTTTGGTTAGTTTGTATAGAAGTTTGTCTTGTTGATTTTCTCAAAGAACCAACTCTTTGTTTCATTGATTCTTTATAATGTTTTCCTATTTTCTATTTTATTGATTTCAGCTCTCAGTTTGATTACTTCCTGACATCTACTCCTCTGTGGTGAGTGTGCTTCTTTTTGTTCTCATGCTTTCAATTGTTCTGTCAATTCTCTAGGGTCACTATTTTCCAGGGTCTTCATGTGGGCACTTAGTGCTATGAACTTTCCTCTTAGCACTGCTTTCAGAGTGTCCCATAAGTTTGGGTATGTTGTGTCTTCATTCTCATTAAATTCTAGGACATCTTTAATTTATTTTTTATTTCTTCCTTGACCCAGGAAGGTTGCAATTGGGCATTATTCAATTTCCATAAGTTTGTAGGTTTTCTGCAAATTGTGTCGTTGTTGAATTCTACATTTATATCATGGTGGTCTGATAAGATACAGGGGGTTATTTCAATTTCTTTGTATCTGCGGAGGTTTCCGATGTTGCCAAGTATGTGTTCAATTTTAGAGAAGTTTCCATGTGGTGCTGAGAAGAATGCATATTCTTTTGTTTTTGGATAGAATGTTCTATAGATGTCTGTTATAACCAATTGGGTTATAACTTCTGTCAGATCCTTTGTTTCTTTTTAAAGTTTATGTCTGGTGGTCCTGTCTAGTGATGTGAACAGGGTGTTGAAGTCTCCTACTATAATTGTGTGGGGTTTTATGTGTGGTTTGAGCTTTAGTAATGTTTCTTTTACAAATGTGGGTGCCTTCATATTTCGGGCATAGATGTTCAGATTTGAGACTTCCTGTCATCAAGATCACGCTTTTCCTGTGATGAGTATGCAATGCCCTTCTTCATCTCTTTTGAGTGATTTTAGTTTGAAGTCTAATTTGTTAGATATTAGGATTGCTAAACCAGATTGTTTCTTGGGTCCATTTGATTAGAAAATCTTTTGTCAACCCTTTATTCTGAGGTAATGCCAGTCTTTGAAGTTGATGTTATTTTCTTGTATACAGCAGAAGAATGGAAGCTGTCTTTGTATCCATTCTGTTAGCCTGTATCTTTTCATAGGCAGGTTAAGACCCTTGACATTGAGGGATATTAATGTCCATTCATTATTGGTTCTTGTTTGGTTTGAATTTAATGTTGATGGTGTCATTGTGTGTAGATTTCACCTTCCTTTTTGTTTTCGTGTTTGTTAATTTTGGATTATCTATTGCCTATGTTTTTGTGAGTATAGTTATCTTTGTTGTGTTAGAGTTTTCCTTCCAGAACTTTCTGTAGGGCTGGATTTGTGGATTCGTATTGTTTAAATCTGGTTTTGTCATGGAATATCTTGTTTTCCCCATCTACAGTGATTGAAAGCTTTGCTGGGTACAGTAGTCTGTTTTGGCATCCATGCTCCCTTAGTGTTTGTACAACATCTATCCAGGACCTTCTGTCTTTCAAAGTTTCCATTAAGAAGTCAGGTGTAATTCGGATAGGTCTGCCTTTATATGTTACTTGGCCTTTTTCCTTTGCTTCTCTTAATATTTTCTCTTTATTCTGTAAGTTAGGTGTTTTGATTATTATGTGGCGAGGGGACTTCTTTTTGTGGTCCAATCTATTTGGTGTTCTGTAAGCTTCTTGTACTTCATAGGCATATCCTTCTGTAATTTGGGGAAGTTTTCTTCTATGATTTTGTTGAATATGTTTTCAGTACCATTGAGCTATATGTCTTCAGCATTTTCTTAGGTTTGGCCTTTTTACGGTGTCCCGTATTTCCTGGATATTTTGTGTTAGGGATTTGTTGGACTTGAGATTTTCTTTGGTTTATGTGTTTATGTTCTCTAGGGAGTCTCTGAAATTCCAAGGGGTTATGGTGGGAGTTGGGTGGGAGTTGGGCGGGAGCAGAGGGGACACTCATCTCAGCAGAAGTCAATGGGGAGGGGGAACAAAGAGTAAGGTGTTTCTGGACTCAGGGATATCCCCCCTGTCTGTGCAGGTCCACTCTATGCCGGGTGCATACCCACAGAGATCCAAGGGCTGATGGCTGGAGTTAGGTGGGAGTTGGCGGGAACAGGGGGGGACACTCATCTCAGCAGAGGTCAGGTCGGAGAGGGAAGGAAGAGTGGGGTGTATCCGGACTCAGTGCGATCCTCCCTGTCTGGTCGGGTCCTCTCTATGCTGGACTCAGGGAGGTCCTCGATGTCTGAGTGTGTCCACTCTATGCCAGGTGCCAGCCCAGAGAGATCCAAGGGGTGATGGCAGAGTTGGGAAGGAGAAGAAGGGACACTCACCTCCTGTATGTGTATCTTATTAACCCTCTGTTCTGTTGCCTCACATTGTCAGCTTGAATTTGGCAAGAGGTGAAAATTTATTCCAAGAAAATAACACAGGTATTGAGCATCTCTCTCTCTCTCTCTCTCTCTCTCTCTCTCTCTCTCTCTCTCTCTCTCTCTCTCTCTCTCTCTCTCTCTCTTTCTCCATCTCTGTCTCTCTCCAAGATTTTGGGGCAGTTAAACTTTAAAAATATTTTTATTTTATTTCATTATGAAATAATTTCCAGTGTTATTTCCAGTTTTGTGCTGTTATAACAGTTCACCTACCAATCTTTTGCATATATTCCAATGAATATAAGCATACACATATAAAAGATCTATTACTTTATTCCTTTTTTGATATCTGGTCTTACTATGTTGCCTAGGGAGACCCTGGGTTTCATGAGATACTGTCTCAAACAAATAACTTCCTTTTTTTCTGTTCTCCTTTTAAATTTAAATTAGAAGCAATCTTGTTTTACATGTCAATCCCAGTTCCCTCTCCCTCTCCTCCTCCCCTGGCCCCACAGACCCCCTATCCCATCCCCTTTCTGCTCCCCAGGCAAGGTGAGGCATTCCATGGGGGAACTTCAAATTCTGTCACATCATTTGGGGTAGTTTCTAGGCCCTCTCCCATGAATCTAGGCTGAGAGTGTATGCCTCTATGTGGAATGGCCTCCCTACACCCAATTGTACACTAGGGATAAATACTTATCCACTACAAGAGGCCTCATTGACTGCCCAGGCCTCCTAACTGACACCCATGTTCAGGGGGTCTGGAACAGTCCTATGGTGGTTTCCCAGCTATCAGTCTGGGGTTCATGAGCTCCTCCTTGTTCAGGTCAGCTATTTCTGTGTGCTTCTCCAGCCTGATCTTGACCCCTTTTCTCATCACTCCTCCCTCTCTACAACTGGATTCCAGGAGTTCAGCTCACTGTTTAGCTGTGGGTGTCTGTTTCTGCTTCCATCAGCTACTGGATGAAGGCACTAGGATGCCATATAATCAATCTCATTATCAGAGAAGATCATTTAAGGTAGCTTCTCCACTATTGATAAGATTATTAATTGGGGTCATCCTTGTAGCTCTCTGGACATTTCCCTAGTTCCAGAATTCTCTTTAAACCTATAATGGCTCCCTCTATTATGGTATCTCTTTTCTTGCTCTCCTCTATTCTTACCCTGACTCAATCTTCTTGCTCTCTCATGACCTCCTCTCCCCTGCTCTTTTCCCCTTCTCTTTCTCCTAAATCCTTTCTCCTACCCCCATGCTCCCAATTAACTCAGGAGATTTTGTTCCTTCCCCCTTCTCTGGGGAACCATGTATGTCTTCTTAGGGTCCTCCTTGTTTTAATACCTTCTCTGGTGGTGTGGATTGTAAGCTGTTAATCCTTTGTTCTATGTCTAATATCCATATATGAGTGAGTGCATGACATGTTTGTCTTTTTGTAACTGGGTTACCTCACAAAAGATGGTTTCTTATAGTTCCATCCACTTGGCTTGGAATTTCAAGATTCCATTGTTTAGGTTTTTTCTTTTTAACTGAGTAATACTCCACTGGTGGAAAGGTAACCCAGCTCCTGGGCTGGAGAAGCTTAGAGTGGGTATACAAGCTAGTGGTCCCTTAACAGGTAGGGACTGAGGGATGCAGGGAGAACCTGGTGGCAAGTTGTCTGATTTCATTTGTTAAATAGGCAGTTTAGCAGTTTGTACTGGTTTGTTAATAATAAATAAATGATAAGTGGTGACACATTCTTCTCTATGACTACTTCCTGCTGACATTGGGCCATTGTTGTTGGTGGCAGACAGGAAAGCTGGAATGCTGGCCATTTCCAGGGAGAGCAGGCTGTTACATTTGTAATCCAGCTCTTCCAGACCATCAGGGACTAGGGAAATTCAGGGAGCTTTTGGGAAGTTCCTGAGGTTTGACCACCTGGTGCTTGACCACTTTGAAACTGTCCTGGATGGAGATTTTGAGGGTAAACCTGGAGCAGGCAAGTTGCTCCAGGAGCAGTACACAGTTGATTTGAAATCTATTGGAATAGATAGACTAGGAAAATAAAGGCAAGTTAAGGAGTTTCGAGGAATTTTTTCTTTTGTTTTTTTGAGACAGGGTTCCCCTGTGGCTGTCCTGGAACTAGCTCTTGTAGACCAGGCTGGTCTCGAACTCACAGAGATCCTCCTGCCTCTGCCTCCCGAGTGCTGGGATTAAAGGCGTGCTCCACCACAGCCTGGATAGAGGAAGTTTTCTTGGGTGTACATTTGAAACTTCCAGATCCATGGTCCTGATAGTTGGGGGAGGGAGCTTCCAAGAGGGGAAAAGGGAGAAATCTCACCCTCAAAAATAAGCAGTAGGTAAGAAAATTTAGGCAGGAGTCCACTTAACCTGCAAGAGGTGGATATAAGTCAATTTCCTAAGGCTTACAAGAAAATTCTTGTGTGGTTTTAAAAAGAGGCAAACGTTTCAGTTATGTTAGTGTTACCACTGTTTTCAATCTGTACTGAAATCCACATTGTAGAAATGATGGATGTTTTTAGAGTAAAGAGAAGGAAATTTAGAAATTTGAGCTTGTGATAATATTAGCAGTGCTTTACCATACCTAGATTAATAGCTTATCAGAACTGCATTGATTGCAAAAATTCTGAATTGTCTAAGTCTTAGTATAATAATGGAATAGCATGGAAAAGAAATCTGAAGAATTTATTTTTTATATACCTTAAATCTTTCTTAGATCTTTATAACTGGCGTTTATATCTTAAAACACCCTTTTTGACACAACTTACTTACACAAGCTTTCATATCAGCAGATCTTATTGAAACTTGTATTTGTATGTCTTAGAATTTGTTAGCAAGGTAAACTGTTTGTCTTTCTCAGATGGAAGCCTTATTTTTATCTATGAAAAGACTGAGAAGTCAGCTGAAGCCTTGGGGAATTGCCTTTTAGCATATTGTTTCTGCTAAAATCACAGTTAGTCAGTCAATATCATCACAGGAAAAATTATAGCTAGAAGTATAATCCAAATAATCCATATATCAATTAAAATGGCAGAGACCCATTAAGTAGGTGAGCTACCCTAGGTGCCCATGGTTCATTGGGGTCAGAAGCAGTCAGTCCTTGGCTGTCATATAGGACAACATTTTATCTTCAGCCTTCATACAGAGTACCATAGGGCTTTGGCTATCACATTCAGATTTCAGAGATGTTTCCTGTAGAGGAATTTGAAGAAACTGACTTTACTTTGACCAGTTGAAGTAGGGCAATGACCCCAAAAGTGTCCATAGTTATAGCAGAGACCTGACAGTAGGAAAGGCATGGGGCAATTATTCCCAGTGGCTAGTGTTACCATAATTTAGATGTAGTCATTGTGCCCCAATCTCTTTTCTTTGGAAACCTTAAAGATTCCTGCTAAGAGGGGGCATTTATCTTGAATATTTATCTTAGTATAAAAATTCATACCAATCCAAAGTATTTGACACTTGTTGATGTTATCTTAGTCTGAAAAGGAGATATAATTGATAGTTTCAAATCCCATAAGGCTCTGGAGTGGAGTGGGTACTGGACTTGGGTGATATACTTCAAGGGTTCCCATCACTGAATAACAATGGGGGAATGGTGTCTAGCCACAGATGGGTTTTCGGTGTGCCAGACTTGGGGGTCCACCTGAAAGGCTGACAAAGGAAATGACATATTGGTTGGGTGGCTAGGAGGAGGAGAGGAGCCTCTGGCAAGTCTAAGGTTAGGCAAATGGGGGAAGCAAAAGAAATAGGAGCTCCTAAGATGGCTAAAAGATCCCTTTCCAGTAAGGGCACAGGACAGGTTGGTATAACCAGAAATGAATGAGTGAGGGGAATTTCCCTGAAAATGCAATTGAGTGGTGGGGTCTGATGAGCTAAGTAAGGCGGTCACTCTGCCAGGACAACAGGGAAATGAGAAGGAGGTGTGGGATCCCAAAACTCCCACAGGATTGAGTATGTGGCAGCAGTGTTCTAGAGGAAGGAAATTGATCCACCTGATGCCTTGATATCCACCGGGGACTCCCTGTCAGAGATGACAGTGGTTGGGTCAGGAGAGCCTGGGCCCCTTCATTTGTCGTCATCCATGGCCAGGATTAGGAAGTCTGCTAGAGGACAGTCTGTGTCTGATGTCCTCCTGCAATGAGGACACTGACCAGTGCCCCTCTTCCTGGCATTTTGGACACAGGTTGAATATTGAGTGGCACATGGGGATTAAGGCAAGCTCCAGCCCAATACCCATCCTGACCACATTTAAAACTTTGATGTTGTGGTCCTTGAACTTTAGAGGGCAACGAATCCAGGGCAGAATCTGAGGCTTGTCAGATGTCCTTGGCCAGCATCTGGTATTTGTGTTTAAGGGCGTTCTTATCTCTCTCATTGTTCACCTTAAAAGCCACCCTTACAATTTCTGCCTGTGAGGTTAGAAGTTCTCTCTCCAGATGCCTAAGCTTAAGCCTAATGTCAGGGGAGCTCTGGGAAATAAAATGTCATAAGGAGCTGTCTTCCATCTCAATTTTTAGGGTCTAGCTTAGTATACTGTAAGAAGGCCTTTGTAAGGTGTTCTAGGAACTGAGAGGGGTTTTCTGGTTTGTCCTGAACTATTTCCAGAAGTTTATTATAGTTTGCTGGCTTGAAGGCAGCCTTAGGGACCCCAGCCATGAGGCAGTTGGTAAACTGATCTCTCACTAGAGTGCCCCCTGGGGTATTATAATCCCAGTGTGGCTCCTGATGCAGGACTGGTTCAGCCCCTGCAGGATGAACCACATTACTCTTATGAATTACATCTGCATAGGATCTAGTCTGCTCCCAAACTCACTTGTCTGCATTCCTGAGGTAGTAGGTTGTTGAACAAAATCATGTATATATCATGAAAGATGAGGCTATAAGATTGGGTGATATATTGTAACTCTTTTATGAAAGCAGTAGAGTTAGTGGCATAGAAACCCAGTTTCACCAGACAGTGGTGGCACACACATTTAATCCCAGCACTAGGGAGGCAGATGCAGGTGGATCTCAGTGAGTTTGAGGGCAGCCTGGTATATAAGAGCTAGTTCCAGGATGGACTCCAAAGTCACAGAGAAACCCTGCCTCCAACCCCTCCCCCCAAAAAAGAAATCCAGTTTCTTTTTTATTTGAGAAAGTTCTCATAGTGAGAAGGAACATCTGCTTTAGCCAGACTATCCACTCTGGCCACTTCTCGAAAGGGGAAAACTGTAGTTGGGTTGGGTTTGGTAGGTTGGGGACACACAACAGCATGGGAGTGTGTAACTGGGGTGGCAGAAGTAGGTGCAAGTATTGGGCAGCTAGAGAGGCCCATTGTTGGAGAGAAAGAAGTTGGAGGGGTAGAAGGGGCAGAAGTAGAAGGAACAGAAGGCTTAGTTGGATGTTGAGGATGAAATAGTGGATGTTTGTCATCAGTGTCCAAACCAGTGTGGGTTTCCTCTGGTTCAGCTTTCATAGCTAGAAGGACCTGAGATGGAGAAGAGGAGGAAAGAGAATGTTTAGCAGAGAGGTAGAAGAAGCCTTGGACATATGGTAAATTCTTCCATTTACCTGTCTGCTGGCAGTAGTCAAAAAGGTCCCATAAAATATCATCATCCAAAGAGCCTTTAGGCAGCCAATTTGACTTACTATCTAGGGGGTTTTAGGCCATTTGTTGGTACAGAGGAAATCGAGTCTGGGTGCCTTCACAAACAGCATTAAGTGAAGGGGTTTTTGTTGCTTTACTCCAATGGGAGAGGCAGAGAGCAGAATAGTGGCACAGGTCATTCTTGCAGGTATCAGCCCAAGAACAAAGGCAGAGGGGTAAACCAGATAGGACACTATAGGCCGAGAGAAGGCAGTAATCCATAACCACCAAAGGCATGAATTGCCAATGCATTGCCTTGCCTTCGGGAAGATTACCAGAGGTTATTGTCAACTAGAGGGAGGGGGTGCCCCCACTTTCAAGAACACCAGAAGGCTGCCAGATGATCAGTCACTCCCACCAGTTCAAGGAAACATTTATGCTTACTGAGAGATGGGGTGCCTTACCAAATTTTAGTCGATATTGTGCAGGATCCCAGTGGAAAGGTAATGGAAAGTGGGCTGTCAGTTCTGGAACAGGATCCCCGGTGTCTCCAGCTGCCATTCAGTGTGTGGCAGGAGAAGTCACAGAGAGAGCCTGAGTGAGTTTCACAGCACCAAAAATGGTGTTCTTTTTTGCAGCTTCAGGCAATGAAACTGGATCCACCAAACTCAGCAAATCCACATGGAGTTTATTGGGGAAAGGGAGCCAAGGGAGGGGTAGGTGTCTACCAATCAAACAGGAGCAGAAATGGAGAGAGAGAGAGAGAGAGAGAGAGAGAGAACAGGCAGGAGGTGCTTGCTTATAAAGGGAAAGGGGTTGGTTTAGAATGAGGCTCAGCAGTTGGACGTATGTTCAACCATGTTCACAGCAGCATTGCTTGTAATAGCCAGAACCTGGAAGCAACCTAGATGCCCCTCAACTGAAGAACAGATGCAAAAAATGTGGTACATTTGCACAATGGAGTACTACTCAGCAGAAAAAAAAACAATGGAATCTTGAAATTCTCAGGCAAATGGATGGAACTAGAAGAAACCATCCTGAAAGAGGTAACCCAGTGACAAAAAGAAAAACATGGCATGCACTCACTTGTATATGGATTTTACCAATAGAGCAAAGGATTACTAGACTACAATCCACACTGCCAGAGAAGTTAGGCAACAAGGAGGACTCTAAGAGAGACATACATGGTCCCCTGTGGAAGGGGAAAAGGACAAGATCTCCTGAGCAAATTGAAAGCATGGGGGATGGGAGAAGGAGCTCGGAGCATAAGAAGGAGAGAAGAGGAGGGTGAGGAGGACATAAGGGAGCAGGAACTTTTGTAGGGTGAAGAATATAGAACCAAATAAGAGATACCATCAGAGAGGGAGCTAGCATAGGATTAAAGAGAAATCAGGCACTAGGGAAATGTCCAGAGATCTACAAGGATGACATCAACTAACCATCTAAGCAACAGTGGAGAGGTTACCTTAAATGACCTCCCCTGATAATGAGATTGATGATTAACTTATATACCATCCTAGAGCCTTCACCCAGCATCCGATAGAAGTACAAGCAGACAGCCACAGCTAAACACTGAACTGAACTGGAATCCAGTTTGAGAGAACAAGGAGTGGTTATCAAAGTAGTCCAGACCAGGATGGTGAAACCCACAGAAACAGCTGACCTGAACAAAGGGGAGCTCTTGGCCCCCCAAGCATATATAATAAAGAAAGAATATTAAGAGCAGCACAGGAAAAAGGCCAAGTAACATATAAAGGCAATGTATCAGAATTACACCGGACTTCTCCATGGAAACCCTGAAAGCCAGAAGATCCTGTATAGATGTTCTGCAAACACTAAATGGTCGTGAATGCCAGCCCCAACTACTATATCCAGCAAAGCTTTCAATGAAGATAGATGGAGAAAACAAAGATATTCCATGACAAAATCAGATTTAAGCAGTACATATCCACCAATCCAGCCCTACAGAAAATTCTGGAAGGAAAACTCTGACCCAAGGAAATTAACTACAACCAGAAAAACATAGGCAATAGATGATCCCACATTACCAGAAGTCAAAAACAAAAAAATGGAAGTTCACACGCAATATCACCACCAAAACAAATAAATAAATAATCAACAATCAAGGGTCACTAATGTCCCACAATATAAATGGTCTTAACTCACCTATAAAAGACACAGGCTAACAGAATGGATACAAAGACAGAATCCATCCTTCTGCTGCATACAAGAAACACACCTCAACTTAATAAAACAGAAGTTACCTAAGTGTAAAGGATTGGGAAAAGATTTTTCCAATCAAATTATCCTAAGAAACAAGCTGGTGTAGGTATCCTAATATGTAAGAAACTATACTTCAAAGTTAAAATCAATCAAAAGAGATGAAGATGGTCATTTCATATTCATCACAGGAAAAATCCATGAGGATGAAGTCTTAATTCTGAATATCTATGCCCTAAATACAAAGGCACCTACATTCCTAAAAGAAACATTACTAAAACTCAAATCACACATAAACCACCACAAACTTATAATGGTAGACTTCAACACTCCACTCTCACCACTGGACAGGACTAACAGACAGAAACTTAACAAAGAAATAAAGGGACCAACATAAGTTATGACCCAATTGGGATTAACAGACATCTATAGACCATTCTATCCAAACACAAAAGAATATACCTTCTTCTCAGCACAACATAGAACCTGCTCTAAAATTGACCACATACTCAGCAGCAGAGCAAATCTCAATAGATTATAATAAATGGAATAACCTCCTGTATCTTATCAGATCATCATGGTTTAAAGTTAGAATTCAACAACAACACAAATTGCAAGAACCCTAAAAACTCACGGAAATTGAACAATGCTCAGTTGCATCACTCCTGTGTTAAGGAAGAAATAGACAGAAATTAAAGACTTCCTAGAATGCAATGAAAATGATGGCACAATATATGGTAGCTTATGGGACACTTTGAAAGCAGTGCTAAGAGTTCATAACACTACATACCCACATGAAGAAACTGGAGAATAGTCACACTAGAGAATTAATAGGACACCTGAAACCTCTAGGGAAAAAAATGAAGCAAACTCACACAGGAGAAGTAGACACCAGGAAATAATCAAACTGAGGGCTGAAATCAATAAAGTAGAAACAAAGAAATCAATACAAAGAATCAATGACACAAGATTTTCGGGTTTTGGGGAGAAAATCAACAAGATAGACAAACCATTATCCAAACTAACCAAAGGGCAGAGAGAGAGAACATGCAAATTAACAAAATCATAAATGAAAAGGATGACATAACAATGAAAATTGAGGAAATCAAGAGAATCATCAGGTCATATTTGCAAGCCTGTACTAGACAAATTTGAAAATTTTTATGGAAATGGAAAATTTCGTGGATAGATATCACCTATCAAAATTAAATCTGGAACAGATAAGCAATTCAAATAGACCTATAAACCTTAATGAAATAGAAGCTGTCATCAAAAGTCTTGAAACCCACAGAAACAGCTGACATGAACAATGGGGAGCTCTTGGTCCCAAGACTGATAGCTGGGAAACCAGCATGGGACTGATCCAGAACCCAGGAACATGTGTTTCAGTGATGAGACCTCGGAAATCTACAGGACCTCCTGTAGTAGTTCAGTACTTATTCCTTGCATAGGTGTGGACTTTGGGAGCCCATCCCACATGGAGGGATACTCCCTGAGCCAAGACACATGGGGGTGTGCCTAGGCCCTATCCCAAAGGATATGATAGATCCTGATGACCCCCTTTGGAATGCATCACCCTCCCTGGGGAGCAGAAAGGATATATGATAGGTAGGGTTTTAGTTGGGGGTGTGGTAGGGGAGGAAGGGAGGGAGAGGGAACTGAGATTGACATGTAAAACAATCTTGTTTCTAATTCAAATAAAAAAATCTTCAAAAAAATATGGACCTACAAAAAAAAGTCTTCCAAACAACAACAACCTAAAAGACCAGGGACAGATGGTTTCAGTGCAAAATTCTACGAGAAATCCACACAATAGAAGCATAAGGGTCATTTCCAAACTCTTTTTAATAGGCTATACTTACCTGGGTCCCCAAACCACACAAAGACACAACTAAGAAATAGATCTACAGACCAATATTCTTCATGAATATTGTTGCAAAAATACTCATTAAAATACTGGCAAATAGAATCCAAGAATATATAAAAAAATGTAAACAATGATCAAGCAGGCTTCATCCCAGAGATACAGGGATGGCTCAACATAAGAAAATCCATCAACATAATACATTATATAAACAAAGTGAAAAAGGTAAATCACATGATCATCTCACTAGATGCTGAAAAACCCTTCAAAAAAATCCAACACTCCTTCATGAAAAACCTCTTGGAGAGATCAGGGATAAAAGGAACATACCTAAACATGATAAAGGCAATATACAGCAAGCCAACATCAAGCTAAATGGAAAGAAACTAAATTTGATTCCTCTAAAGTCAGGAACAAGACAAGGTTGTCCACTATCTCCATATCTCTTAAATACTGTCCTTGAAGTTCTATCTAGAGTAATAAGACAACAAAAGGAGATCAAGGGGATACAAATTGAAAGGGAAGAAATCAAACTTTCACTATATGCAGATGATATGATAGTTTACATAAGTGACCTAAAAAATTCTACCAGGGAACTCATTCAGCTGATAAACACCTTTTTTGGAGTGTGGTTGAGACAGGTTCCCTGTGGCTTTGGAGGTGGAACTAGCTCTTGTAGCCCAGGCTGGTCTCAAACTCATAGAGATCTGCCTGCCTCTGCCTCCTGAGTCCTGGGATTAAAGGTATGTCAACCTCGCTGATAAACAATTCCTGTAATGTGGCAGAATACAAGATTAACTAAAAAAATCAGTAGCTCTACTATATATAGTTGATGAATGCTCTGAAAAGGAAATTAGAGAAATCTCTCCCATTATAATAGCCACAAACAACATAAAATATCTTGGGGGTATCTCTAACTATACAAGTGAAAGACCTGTATGACAAGAACTTTGAGTTTTTAAAGAAAGAAATTAAAAAAGATACCAGGAAATTGAAACATCTCCCATGCTCTTGGATAGGTAGGATCAACATATTAAAAATGGCAATCTTATCAAAAGCAATCTACAGATTCAATTAAATCCACATCAAAATCCCATAGACCTTGAAAGAACAATACTCAACTTTATATGGAAAACCAGAAAACCCAGGATAGCCAAAATAATACAGTGGAATAAAGGAACTTCTGGAGGCATCACCATCCTGGACTTCAAGCTCTACTATAGAGCTATACTCCTGAAAAAAACTTGGTTTGTCACAAAAAAATAAACAGGGAGACCAATGGAATCAAATTGAAAACCCTGATATTAGTCCACACACTTAAGAACACCTGATTGTTGACAAAGAATCTAAAATTAATCAATGGAAAAAAAGAAACCATCTTCAACAAATGGTGCTGTCACAACTGGATGCTGACAAGTAGAAGATTGCAGATCGATCCATATCTTTCGCCATGTGCAAACCTTAAGTCCAAATTGATCAAAGACCTCAACACAAATCCAGCCACACTAAACCTCTTAGAAGAGAAAGTGGTATAACATTGAACAAATTATTTCAGGAGACCACTTCTTGAACATAACACCAGTAGCACAGACACTGAGATGGACAATTAATAAATGGGACCTCCTGAAACTGAGAAGCTTCAGGAAGGCAAATGACACAGTCAACAAGACAAAAAGGCAGCCCAAGAGATGGCTGATTTCCAAAATATACTAATAACTCAAAATATACAAATAGCACCACATAATCCACTTAAAAATGATGTATAGAATGAAATAGACAATTCTCAATAGAGAAATCTAAAATGGCCGAAAGACACTTAGAAATTGTTCAACATCCTTAGCCATCAGGGAAATGAAAATCAAAACAAGTCTGAGATACCACCTTACACCTGTCAGAATGGCTAAAATCAAAAACACCAATGACATTTTATTCTGGATAGGATATGGAGAAAGAGGAGCACTCCTCCATTGATGCTGGGAATGCAAACTTGTACAGACACTTTGGAAATCAGTATGGCAGTTTCTTAGGAAAATGGGAATCAGTCTACCTCAAGGTCCAGCAATTCCACTCTTAGGCATATACCCAAAATATGCAATTCATATAACAAGCATGTCTTTTCATCTATGTTCATAGCACCATTATTTGTAATAACCAGAACCTGGAAGCAACCTAGATGCTCCTCAACTCAATAACAGATAAAGAAAATGTGGTACATTTACACAATCGAATACTACTCAGTGGAAAAAAATCAAAGAAATCTTGTAATTCATAGACAAATGGTTAGAACTATAAGAAACCACCATCCTGAGTGTGTAACCCAGTTATAGAAAGACAAAATGGTATATACTCACTCATATATGGATATTAGACATAGTACAAAGGATTACCAGCCTACAATCCACACCTAGAAAAAAGGAGGGCCAAAGAGAGACATACATTGTCCCCTGGAGAAGGCAAAAAGGACAAGAGAGCCCATACAAATTAGAGCAAAAAGGAGAGGGTAGAGGGGAGGTAGGTAGGTGAAAGAGGAGGGGAGAGGAGGAGATGGATGAATAGAGGAGAGCAAGAAAAGAGATACATTAATAGAGGGAGCCATTATAGTTTTAAACAGATGTCTGGCACTAGGGAAATATCCAGAGATCCACAAGTATGACTCCAAACTAAAAATCTAAGCAATAGTGGAGTGGCCACCTTATATTTCATTCACTTATAATAAGATTGTTTACTACCTTAAATGCCATCCTAGAACCTTCATCCAGCAGCTTATGTATGTAGAAGCAGACACCCACAGCTAAGCATTCAGCCGAACTCCTGGAATCCAGTTGTAGAGAGGGGGGAGTGATAAGCAACAGGGTTAGGACCAGACCGGAGAAACCCACAGGAACAGCTGACCTGAACAAGTGGGAACTCATGGACCCCATCCAGACATCTGGGGAACCAGCATAAGACTGAACCAGGCCCCTTGAACATGGATGACAGGAGACCTGGGCAGTCTATGGAGCCTTTTGAGGTGGAACCAGTAGTAATCCCTAGTGCAGAGAATTTTGGAGCCCATTTCTCCATGGAGGGACATTCTCTCAGCCTAGATACTTGGGGAGGGCCTAGGCCCTGCCCCAACTGATGTGACAGATTTTTTTATGATCCCCATGGAAGTCCTCACTCTCCCTGGATAGTCGATGAGGGTGGGAAGTGGGTTCGGTGGTGTGCATGGGAGGATGGGAATGAGAGGGAACTGGGATTGATATGTAAAATAAGATTGTTTCTAATTTAAATTTAAAAACACACATATAAAACAAACAAAAAAAAACCAAAATTATCCTGGTGTTCACACCTGCATTATGTACCCACACACCACTTGCTGCCATACATACCTCACAATCTCAACCATTGCAAAAAAAACAAAACAAAGGAGAACAGTAAAATTAATGACTTTGATGGATTAGAAAAATTTTTTTGAAATAGACAATCTATCAAATCTTACTAAGCAAGAAATATGTAATTTAATTTTATTGGCAGAGTTACTAACAGTATTTCCTGATAATCACTTAATAGTTATTGGCTGCTAAATCTGGTAACACCCTACTCTTCCATCCCTTTCTGCCGACCAATCCACAAATGAGAGTGAATAGACTACCAGGAGAGGCAAAATCATCCAGAGCTGCGGACATTGAATTCCTGGCCCCCACAAACCACTAGGTCACAAGAGGAAATAGAGAGACCCCACCTGCACCCACTAGAAGAAGATATGGGAAGAAGACAGAATAAGATCTCACTCAACAACAGAAAGACCAATATGACACCACCAGAATCTAGGGACTCCACTCCAGAAAGATCTGAAAAGCCCAACACAGAGCATGAAGAAGAGATGGACCTCAAAAATTATCTCGACAAGATGATAGAGACCTTTAAAGAGGAAACAAGAAAATCCCTTAAAGATAGATATAGAAGAAAAACAAGCAAAAAATTACACGAAATGAAGGAAAAAACAAACCAAAAAAATCAAGAAATAAACAAATCTCTTAAAGAATCTAAAGAAACCCAAGAAAAAACAACCAAACAAGTGAAGGAAGTTCTTGAAACAGTTCAAAGCATAAAAGCTGAAATAGACACAATAAAGAAAACACAGAATGAGGCAATGCTGGAAATGGAAAGGCTGGATAAATGATCAGGAAATAAAGATGTGAGTATAACTAATAGAATTCAAGAGATGGAAGAGAGAATCTCAGCTATTGAAGACTCGCTAGAGGGTATACATTCATCAATCAAAGAAAACCTCAAGTCCAACAAATCCCTAACACAAAATATCCAGGAAATATGGAAAACCGTGAAAAGACCAAACCTAAGAATAATAGCAATAGAAGAAGGTGAAGAAACGCTGCTCAAAGGTACAGAAAACATATTCAACAAAATCATAGAAGAAAACTTCCACAACCTACAGAAGGATATGCCTATGAAAGTACAAGAAGCTTACAGGACACCAAACACACTGGACCAAAAAAGAAGTCCCCCCAACACATAATAATCAAAACACCAAATTTACCAAATAGAAAATATTAAGAGCAGAAAAGGAAAAAGGCCAAGTAACATATGAAGGCAAACCAATCAGAATCACACCCAATTTCTCAATGGAATCTCTGAAAGCCAGAAGGTCTTAGATAGATACCCTACAAGCACTAAGGGAGCATGGATGTCAACCCAGACTACTGTTCCCAGCAAAACTTTCAATCACTATAGATGGAGAAAAAAAGATATTCCATGACAAAACCAGATTTAAACAATATGAATCCACAAATCCAGCACTACAGAAGGTTCTGGAAGGAAAACTCCAACCCAACGAACATAACTACACTCACAAAAACACAGGCAATAGATAATCTAATTTTACCAAGCTCAAAAAGAAACAGGAGGGTGATGGGGAATGTACTACTGTGTATGTTTATCTTATTGATTATTGAATAAAATACTGTTTGGCCAATGGGACAGCAAGTTAGATGGAACTAGGAGTCAAAGAGGATTCTGGGAAATGTAGTAGAAAAGTGCTGATCCAGGCAGGAAGTGACATAACAAGGAGACTCATATTTAAGCAAAAGAGAAACAGGAAGGGCTCTCTTTTCCCCTCGTGAAGGGCCCTGCTCCAGAGGCACGATGTGATCCACCAGCTAGGAGGGACGCCGATAAGGCGTCTGATAAGATAAGTCTTATAAAATATATAGATGTGTGACAATTGAGACTGAGCTAACAGATGAGAATCCTAGTCATTGGCCAAGCAGCATTGTAACTAATACAAGTCTCTCTGTGTATTCATTTGGGCCTAACTCAGGCAGGCGGCTGTCGTAAAGCTCACATGTGGCAGTGGGGCTCAGGCGGCTTTTGGCAAAAAGATTTATTGTAACAGGAGGGCGAAATCCACACGCAATGACACCACCACCAATAAATCCAAAACAAACTAGAACCAACGAACAATGGACATTAATATCCCTAAATGTCAATGGTCTTAACTTACCCATAAAAAGATATAGGCTAACAGAATGGATATGAAGACAGAATCAATCCTTCTGCTGCTTACAAGAAACACACCTCAACTTCAAAGACAGGCAATACCTCAGAGTAAAAGGATGGGAAAAGATTTTCCAATCAAATGGTCTCAAGAAACAAGCTGGTGTAGCAATCCTAATATCTAACAAATTAGACTTTAAAATAAAATCAATCAAAAGAGATGAAGAAGGGCATTTCATACCCATCAGAGGAAAAGTCCATCAAGATGAAGTCTCAATCCTGAACATCTATGCTCCAAATATGAAGGAACCCACATTTGTAAAAGAAACATTACTAAAGCTCAAACCACATATAAAACCACAAATACTTATAGTAGGAGACTTCAACACCTCCTTTACACCACTAGACAGGACCAGCAGACAGAAACTTAACAAAGAAACAAAGGATCTGACAGAAGTTATGACCCAACTGGGTTTAACAGATATCTATAGAACATTCCATCCAAACACAAAAGAATATACCTTCTTCTCAGGCCACATGGAACCTTCTCTAAAATTGACCACATAGTTGGCAGCAAAGAAAACCTCCACAGTTACAAAAGAATTGAAATAACCCCCTGTATCTTATCAGATCACCATGCATTAAAGCTGGAATTCAACAGCAATATGAATGGCAGAAAATCTACATACTCTTGGAAAATGAATAACACCCAATTACACCATTCCTTGGTTGAGGAAGAAATAAAAAAAGAAATTAAAGACTTCCTAGAGTTTAATGAGAATGTAGATACAACATACCCAAACTTATGGGACACTCTGAAAGCAGTGCTAAGAGGGAAGTTCATAGCACTAAGTGCCACATGAAGAAACTGGAGAAAAGTCACATTAGAGAATTGACAAAACAACTGAAAGCTTTAGAGCAAAAAGAAGCAAACTCACCAAGGAGGAGTAGACACCAGGAAATATGAAACCTGAGTGCTGAAATCAACAAAGTAGAAACTAGGAAAACAGTACAAAGAATCAATGAAACAAAGAGTTGGTTCTTTGAGAAGATCAACAAGATAGACAAGCCTCTAGCCAAACTAACCAAAAGGCGGAAAGGGAGAGAGCATGCTAATTAACAAAATCAGAAACAAAAAGGGGGATATAACTACAGACACTGAGGAAATCCAGAAATCTTCAGGTCATACTTTGAAAACCTGTACTCCACAAAATTCGAAAATCTAAAGGAAATGGAAAGTTTTCTGGATAAATATCACTTACCAAAATTAAACCAAGATCAGATAAACAGTTTAAATCAACCCATAACCCCTAATGAAATAGAAGCAGTCATCAAAAGCCTCCCAACAAAAAAAAAAAAAGCCCAGGGCCAGATGACTTCACTGCAGAATTCTACCAGAAATGCAAAAAAGAGCTAATTCCCATACTCCTGAAACTTCCACACAATAGAAGCAGATGGGATATTGCCAAACTCTTCCTAAGAGGCTACAATCACTTTGATATCCAAGCCACACAAAGATATGACTAAGAAAGAGAACTACAGACCCATATCCCTCATGAACATCGATGCTAAAATACTCAATAAAATATTGGTGAACCGAATCCAAGAACATATCAGAAAAATCATCCACCATGATCAAGTAGGCTTCATCCCAGGGATGCAAGGATGGTTCAACATACGAAAATCCATCAATGTAATCCACCATATAAACAAACTGAAAAAGAAAAACCACATGATCATCTCACTAGATGCTGAAAAAGCCTTTGACAAAATCCAACATCCCTTCATGATAAAGATCTTGGAGAGAACAGGAATAACAGGAACATATCTAAAAATGATAAATGCAATATACACCAAAGCAATAGCCAACATCAAACTAAATGGAGAGAAACTCAAAGTATTTCCTCTAAAATCAGGAACAAGACAAGGCTGTCCACTCTCTCCATATCTTTTCAATATTGTACTTGAAGTTCTAGCTAGAGCAATAAGACAAGAACAGGGGATCAAAGGGATAGAAATTGGAAAGGAAAAAGTCAAATTTTCACTATTTGCAGATGACATGATAGTCTACATTAGTGACCCGAAAAACTCTACCAGGGAACTCCTACAGCTGATAAACACCTTCAGCAAGGTAGCAGGATACAAAATTAACTAAAAAAATCAGTAGCCCTACTATATGCAGATGTTAAATCCAATGAGAAAGAAATCGGGGAAACATCACCTTTCACAATATCCACCAGCAATATAAAATATCTTGGGGTAACACTAATCAATAAAGTGAAAGACCTGTACAATAAGAACTTTGAGACTTTAAAGAAAGAATTTAACAAAGATACCAGAAAATGGAAAGATCTCCCATGCTCTTGTATAGGTAGAATTAACATAGTAAAAATGGCAATCCTGCCAAAAGCAATCTACAGATTCAATGCAATCCCCATCAAAATCCCAACACAGTTTTTCACAGACATTGAAAGAACAATACTCAACTTTATATGGAAAAATAAAAAAAACCCAGGATAGCCAAAACAACTCTTTACAATAAAGGATCTTCTGGAGGCATCACCATCCCTGACTTCAAGCTCTACTATAGAGCCATAGTTCAGAAAACAGCTTGGTATTGGCACAAAAATAGACAGCTAGACCAATGGAATCTAATTGAAAACCCACGCACCTACGAACACCTTATTTTTGACAAAGGTGCTAAATCTATACAATGGAAAAAAGATAGGATCTTCAACAAATGGCTCTGGCACAATTGGATTCGGACATGCAGAAAATTGCAGATAGATTCGTACCTGTCACCATGCACAAAACTTAAAGTGCAAATGGATCAAAGATCTCACCATAAATCCAGCCACGCTAAATCTTCTAGAAGAGAAAGTGGGAATTACCCTTGAACAAATTGGCACAGGAGACTGCTTCCTGAACATTATGCCAGTAGCACAGACATTGAGGTCTGTAATTAATAAATGGGACATCCTGAAATTGAGAATATTCTGCAAGGCAAAGGAAACAGTCAGTAGGACAAAACGACCACCCACCGAATGGGAAAAGATCTTCACCAATCCCATATCTGACAGAGGACTGATTTCCAAAATATACAAGGAGCTCAAGAAGCTAGCCACCAAAACACCAAACAATGAAAATAATGTGGGGTGCAGAACTAAATAGAGAATTCTCAACAGAGTAATCTGAAATTGGTGAAAGACACTTAAGAAATTGCTCAAAATCCTTGGCCACCAGGGAAATGCAACTCAAAACAACTCTGAGATACCACCTCACACCTGTCAGAATGGCTAAAATCAAAAATACCAATGACAATCTTTGCTGGAAAGGATGTGGAGAAAAAGGAACACTCCTCCATTGCTGGTGGGAATGAGAACTTGTAAGACCACTCTGGAAATCAGTATTGTGGTTGCTCAGAAAAATGGGAATCAATCTACCTCAAGATCCAGCCATTCCTTTCTTGGGTATATACCCAAATAGTGCATGTTCATACAACAAGGACATATGTTCAATCATGTTCATAGCAGCATTGCTTGGAATAGCCAGAACCTGGAAGCAACCTAGATGCCCCTCAACTGAAGAATGGATTGAGAAAATGTGGTACATTTATACAATGGAGTACTACTCAGCAGAAAAAAGCAATGGAATCTTGAAATTCGCAGGCAAATGGATGGAACTAGAAGAAACCATCCTGAGTGAGGTAACCCAGTCACAAAAAGACAAACATGGTATGTACTCACTCATATATGGATTTTAGACATAAAGCAAAGTTTTACCAGCCTATAATCCTCTTCACCAAAGAAACTAGGAAACATGAAGGACTCTAAGGGATAAATGGACCCCAGGAATGGGAAGTGGCATGAACTCCTGAGCTAATTGGGAGCATGAGGGTAGGGGAGAGGGAGCTGCCACAATAAGAGCAAGAGAAGAGGAGTAGAGGAAATGGAGGAGCCAAAATATTGAGTTGGGGGAAGAATAGAGGAGACAGAGCAGGATGAGAGATACAGGTAGCCACTATAGGCCCGAGAACAGATCTGGAACTAGGGAGATCTCCAGAGACCTACAAGGATGACACGATCTGACAGTCCAGGCAATGGTGGAGAGGATAACCTAAAAGCCCTTCCCCTAAAATGAGATTGATGACTACTCTTTATGCCATCCTAGAGCCCTCATCCAGTGGCTAATGGAAGCAGAGACAGACATCCGCAGATATACACTGAGCTGAAATCTGGAATTTAGTTGAAGAGAGGGAGGAATGAAGATCGAAGGGGTCTGTACCAGGTTGGAGAAACCCACAGGAACAGTTGGCCTGAACAAGGGAGAGCACGTCGACCCCCGATGCTGTCTGGTAGGCCAGTAAAAGACTGATCCAGACCCCTGAACATGGATGTCAATAAGGAGGCCTCTGCACTCCAGGGAGCCTCTGGTAGTGGGTTATTATTTTTCTCTGTTGCAAGAAGGGACTTTGAGAGCCCATCCCACATGAAGGAATACACTCTGCCCCTGGACACATGGGGAAGGGCCCAGGCCCAGCACAGGAAGATTTGGTGGACACTCCAGAGCCCCCGTTGAGGGCCTTACCCTGTCTGGGGAGTGGTGGGTGGATGGGGTTGGGGAGGAGGAATGGGGATGAGTGGAGGGAGAGGGAGAAGGCACTTACATGTGAAACAAGCTTGTTCCCTATCTTGAGCTAATAAATAAAAAAAAAGAAATATAGTTATTGGATACCTACATTTTGCATATTTAAATAACTACCTTTAGGTTTCTCTTGTTTCTCAATTGTTTTCCTCTTAAATTTTTTTTATTTGTTGTATGTTCTCCTCTAGGGCCTGTGATTTCCCTAGCCATGGGTAGTGATTGTGTTTACAGTTGCAGGCATTACATCTCTCTTGTGGAGCATGCTTTTAAATCCAAGCAAGATGAAATTAGTTACCCTCAGAAACAGTCTTGCCACTATTGCAACAATGGGTATTTCTTGCCTGGTAGGTCACATTTGTAGTATGTACTGCATAGTGTTGGATAAGACCATTGATGTCTTTTCTCCCCAGCAGTGCGTTAATAATTTAAAACAGTATGCTAAAGTATTAGTTTAACTGTTTTGTCTAATGTTTGCCTACGTTGCTGAAGATAATGTGTTCTCTGGATGTGAAGGCTAAATATATCCACATAATTATCCACAAAATGCTGTAACAGAGTACTATGCATTCAACATAGTTTGGTTGTATACATCAAAGATCTGTGTGCTGGAACCTTGATCATCAATATGACATGAATATGAGTTGATAGAAGATGAGCCACTCTACTCAGGCTGGCCCAGCATTGAGCAGACAAGGCAGCCCTTTACCCTGAATGCTTACAATTCCTCCCTTCATTGGGAACTTCCCCTTTCTGAAACAACACATGCAACCCAGCTAGAAGAAGACCCCTATAGGCATCCCCCGTCCCTGACAGTCTCTGATCCTGACATTACCATGAGAGCACCTGCTAACAGAATTATTGCAGGCAGCCCAGGAAGGAAGACCTCCCCACCCCCATGGCCTCTCACTTACCAACTTCTGCTCCAGAAGCCCCTCCTGATGAAATTCCAATTGAATTCTAATCAGACACAACCTGGAAAGGCAGACCCCAACCCGACCCATCATGTGAGCCTTTCCTCTCTCTAGAGAATGTTTCCTCTACTTAAACTTTCAGTAGAGGGGACCAAGCCTGGTATGTTTCAGAAAGACATCCTCCCCTGAACTGCCTCTGACACTTCCATGGCTTCAGGAACTCTCCACAGCATACTGCCACATGCAGCCTGACAAAGCTTAGAACATAAAACAGCCCCTCCATCAGGATGACCTTCGTTTCCTATCTTGCTGTGAGAGCTGTCTCCAACATACTTGCCATGTGAGGCCTATCCCAATGTGGATGCTCTAAGGTAGCCTCTCTACCCTTGATGAGCTCCCCTCTTCCCCTTCCAGAATCACTTTCCATCTGACCAACCACATGTGGCCCAGGCCAGCCTGGACCCCATAAGGCAGCCTCCATACCATGACCTACCAAAAAAGTAAACATAGAAGTTGAAAGGGAGACATAACAGCAGATACCAATGAAACAAAAATCCATAAGGATGTACCTTAAAAGCTTATATTCTACTGAACAGGAAAATCTAAAATACATGGATGAATTTCTAGATTCATATGACTTACAAAAATAAAACCAAGATGAAATAAATAATTAAAACAGTTCTATACCTAGCAAGACTGAAATAATTTCATAATAAAAGAAATTCTAGGACCACATAGATTCACAGGAGAATTGTACCAGAAATTCAAAGAAGAATTTAATATTAAAAATATTGAAATTATCTTGCAAAGTAGAAAAAGAAGGAAAGCTTCCCAACTATTCTTATGAATCCAGTATTACTCTGATAGGAAAACAAGGCAAAGACACAATAATAAATCAACCACACAGACCCATCTCCCTAATGATTTATTTTCATAAGAGCGCTTAGCAAAAACCTTGAAATTCCAATTCAAGATCAGAATCAAAATGAACATTCACCATGGTGCAATTGGCATCATGCCAGGCACACAATGATGGTTCACCATAAATAAATAAATAAATAAACAAATAAATAAATAAATAGATAGATAAATAAATAAATAATCAAGTAAATAGACTCAAAATTAGATATCACTTGATTTTCTTAATTTATACTTTCATGATAAAAATCAAGGAGAGGGGAGAAGTGGAGGAAGCACACCTCAACATATCAAAGGCTATAAACCATAAACCAACATTACAGAAACATCATACTAAAGGGGGAAAACTCAAAGTGTCCATTAAGATCTGAAATGAAGCAAGGTGTTCACTCTTTCCACTCTTATTCAATATAGTTCTTGAAGTCTTAGCTAGACCAATGAGAGAAGGAAACAAAAGAGGTACAAATAGGAAAAGGAGAAGGAAAAATAGGCGTTTTTTTGAAAATATTATCCTATATGTAAAGACTTTAAAGTCTCCACCAAAAAAAACAAAACAAAATACTATGTGAGCTAAAAAACACTTTCAGTAAAGTAGCATATTAAAAAATTAACACACAAAAATCAGTAGCTTTCCTATACCAATAATGAACATGTGGAGTAAACAATAGGTGAAAATTCAATTCATAATACACACACACACACACACACACACACACTTGGGAAAAACTAAATCAAGGAAAGGAAAAACATAAACAACAAAAACTTAAGGATACTGAAGAAAATATAAAGGAAGACACTAGAAAATAAACTTCCCATGCTCATGGAAATGATCATATTACCAAAAGCAATTTGCAGAAATATAATTACTATCAAAATTCCAGGGACATTCTTCACAGACATACAAAAACAATTTAAAAATGTATGTGGATCACAAAAGACCAAGAATAGTCAAAGCAATCTTGAACAGAAAGAATATTACAGAAGGTATCACCATGCTTGATTTCAACTTCTTTAATGCCTGATTTCAAGTTCTAAAGATCTACAGTAGTAAAAACAGCATGGCACCAAGATTAAAGGCATTTATGATCTTGTCCAATTGTGAATTCCATGAACTACAATAACAACCTACCAGGTACAATTAGTGCAATAGTGACATGGTTGTTATGAGATTAACTAACTGCTCTATGGTTGGATTCAAGACTGCCTCCACAAAAAGAATCCTTGCCTTGTACTTAAAACCTGGTCAAATCCCAATAATTGAGGTAGTCTTTGTCCCCAGGTAGGGACCCATTACTGATGCTTAGATAATTAGCATGACTTCAAACTGCCTTGTAAATATCTATGTGCAAACACACAGAAAAAAGCTACCCTCAACCTTTATCAGAGAAATTTCTTTTCAGTGACTAGAGGTGAATATAGAGATCCATAAAATGTGTCTCAGGATGTAGCCATAAACAAGACATTTATTCCACCTCCTTTAATGCTCAGGGATTATTGTAGAAGAGGAAAAGAAAGGATGTAAGAGCCAGGAGACAGAAAGAAGGACTATACTTTTCTAAGCACAGCACACCTATAGTAATAAAGAAGAGAGAATGTGAGTGAGAGTAACAGGAATGCAGTATACACTTGTAATGAATTGTGAAAGAACAGGAGGTAGGAACTAGAGGAATATGACTAAATTACCAGAGATGTACTCCACACAGGATCCTTTTAGGATTTTTCTCAGGAGTAATTATTATTAAAAAAGGAGCAAGCCAGGGTTATTTGGTATGTATAGTTGTTGACTATATATATTATATATATATATATATATATATATATATATATATATATATATATTTAGGAACAGATCTACCTTTAAACACCTACTTCTAGGTTGTATCTATTTGCTGAGCAGGATGGGGTTGAGGTTGTGGGAATCTCCTTAGGTGCTTCAAATGAACTAATTGAAGCATGAAATGGCACTGGTGGCTTAGGTTGGCGGCCTCTTTCTTGATGACAATCTTTTCACACACCTGTGGTGAGCTCCATGATGATAAGTTTGTGTCATATGCTGAACAGAAACCAGTATGGGAAGATTGGGGGAAATGGAATAATATTGCCATGTTGAATCTCTGTGGCTTCCTATCTTGTTTTGTGACATGTGCCTGCCATGAGTCCCCTTAATATATTGTGATACAGCCACAAAGCTCCTCCCTGGAAGGAAAGCAGGTGGTGCTACCTCAGCTTGGATTTATAGACTTCAACACTGTGAGTTGTGTAAATCCCTTTTCTTAATACCTTAATTTATACCTTAATATAAAATTCAGGTATTTTATATTACTAACAAAATATTAACAAATTCAATCGACACAAAATCTTTGCTAGAATTAAAATTTGCATGAGGAACAGTGGTAGTTCAATTAAGGTAGAGAAAAAGGGCAAAAATACCTTAAAATATTCTTTGTAATTTACTGTGTTAATTTTATTGCTTGAAAAGGATTGTTAAACTTGTCCATTTCCACTGCTTATATTTATAGGAATAAATACTGGTTCTTTTTAGGGAGTCAGTTTGGGTAATAGGAAGGCTCAAAGAAAAATAGCATTTTTCTACTGTGCATGATCTGTTACTGAGTATAAAATCTAAGCCATACTGCTATTGTTAGAAATAAATCTTGGGGCCTATAGTATTTTCATTGGGGCCACAGAGTTATTCTCCTAGGATAAAGGTTATTAAAAAGTATCATCATGTATCAAACCAGTTTATGAATAGTGTATACAAAATGTACAGTCACCTTTAAACCTTCTGTTAAGAATTTTGTGGGTCAGGCAGGAGAGCAATATGTCTGAACTCCCCAAGACACCAGTTATAAAAATAGCACCAGAGCTTTTTCATAGAATGAAAGATGAGTTTCTCCAATCACAGATATATTCTAGAAATGTTAATAGTTTATAATTATTGCTAATGGAGCTTAGGGAATAAGTAGAATGCTAAGTCAATGCTATTGGGTACATATTAATTATATTTATAGTATATATAAATGTAGGACTCACATTTTTAAAATTACATGATTTTAAGAAAAATGTCAATCATTTTGTGTCTTTTGAGTGATGCCAGGTCAAACAGGTTCACACTATTAAACAAATAAACATGATTATGTTTCTCCATGAATATGTCCATGCACGTCTCCTTCAAAACTTTTATCTCTTTATATTCCTGCATCTCACTCATATTCCACTGTTGTGTATCATTAAATAACTGTTGACTAAAGTAGAGTAATTTGGTTCCTCCTCCCAGGGTGAAATATTAAATGAGAATAATTATTAACCCTGAATCACATATCTTACACTGTGTATACTAAAGAGATGGTTCACTGTATTATTTCAGGAATTATATATTTTCAGGTCTTATGCATTATGTACCAAAGTGAATTACATATTCAACATCTACATGATTTATCATTAGCAATTGAAGCAATAATGTATCTACCATTATAGGCATGATAAGGAACTTGATAAAAATAAAAATCACCCCAGATCATATGCCACTCAGAAATTTTCATAATTATCATTCAGTCATTACCAGTCTTCAACATCTCAGTGTGTACAGGTATATAGACAGTCAAATATACAGGAGAATAGACAAAAGTACTTTTGTGAAAAGATTGATCTTCAAATGACTGTCTTTTATAAAATTATTTTACATGATTTGTGACCACGCCTCACCTGAATGGAGTTGATCTTAGAGGTAAGCGGGTACCCTATTCTGTCTTGTCTACTGTCTGCAGGCTCTGTCTATTCTGTAAAAGCGCTTTTGGTTCGGTTTTCGGTTTGCAGTTGTCCTGGCGGTTGTGAGACTGCCCGCACTGTGATCAGTAGACGTGCCTCAAGGATCACAGACTGCTGCCTTGGGGGGACACCCCATAGGAGGATTGGAGGCCCAAGGACGCTTGGACCCTCCTCAGTTAGTGGCGATTGCAGCTGCCTGGTTTTGCCACCAGTCTGCCCAGCGCCATTGCCTTATAAGCGGCTTGGACGGATTGGGTTGGCATCTGCTCTTTTCTGTCTATTCTGTATCTGTTTTTATCTTTGATTTTCAATATGGAACAGTCCATAACCACTCCCTTCAGTCTGACTTTTGACCACTGGACGGATATTAAGGACAGAGCCCATACCCCCTTTTGTTGAGTCATGTGGTGCCACACAAGGTAACTTTCCTTTTTCTGTCTTTGTTTCTGTACAGTTTCTGTGGAGCCTGGAGAGTCAAAACAGGCTGTGTGATGTGACTGGCTAGTTTCTGATCTGTTGCAATCCACAGTCTGCCTGCCTGCTTTTCGGTGCTGGCTTCGCAGATCCTGATCTGTATGGTCTGTGTCAGTTTTGTGTTTTCAGGTCTGCTGTTTTTGTTGATTATGTAAATTTAAAGGTCCTATGTTGGGTTCACTATCGAAATCTGTAAGTAGGCTTTGGGCGGAGGTTCAGGCAGCAGCTTCTGCAGTTTGTAAGGGGGCCAGGGTGCCCAATGTCACCCAATCTGTAGGAGGGGGACTTGGTGGGACCAAGTTGCCTGCTCCATCTGTAAGGGAACCCAGGTGGTCACCCAATCTGTAGGGGGTGACTTCGTTGTGGACCAAGTCGTTCCCCATGTGGCTAGCCATCTGAAATTCTAAACAGTACACTAGTCTAGTCTGTGCTGTGTGTTTGTTAAGTCTGCCATTGTCTTTCATCCTGACTCTGGAGGTTTCCCAGAATAACTGCTGCTCTAGACTCTAGAGGTGTCTCTCTCTGTCCTTACTGCTCATGCATGTAGCATTCCTGGGTCAGGGGTCTTTTCTTGCTGCCCTGAGCACATGGCGTGTGGGACAGGATTTCCTCTGCCTTGTGTTAGACTGTGCTACAGCAGAGTCCCCTGTCTCTGAGTGCATGGTGGGACTGCTGTTCTGGGCTTTGGCCACTGCTGTGGCCCTCACAGCTGAGCCTGGCTGGTACAGGTGTGTCTGTCTCTCCATCCTCACCTGCCTGTCTGTGGGGCATGCAGGGTGGGCTCTGTCTTCCCCAGCTGCCATCCTGTTGCAGGTCCTAGTATGCGGCAGAGGCCACCATTTTCTCGGCCTTCTCCATGCTCCACAAACGTGGTATGCAGAATGTTGGAACAGGGAAACCGCGGGGGTCACTTTCCCACCCCTACATGGGCATAGGGTCTGGGATTACCAGAAGCACTACCCTCCCCCAGGTCTCTGCCCTGAGAACATGGATCTGGGGCAGGTGAACCATCTGGCCTGATCCAGACATTCTAAAGAAATGGCCTTAAATTTATTAAAAACTACAACAAGGACTTTGGTAAGAGTTTCTATGTTGACTGAGAAATGAGAGAAAATGTAGGAGACTAAAGTAATAAAGAGGAAAAGGGAAAGAGAAATTTGTCTAAGAATATCTAAGGAAATCAGAGTAATGAACTAAAGGTATATAGAAAGTTATAGAGGGTCAAAGAAAGTCATAGAAGGTCAGAGGAAAGTTGTCAAAGGTCAGAGAAAAGGTTGTTAGAAGTCAGAGAAAAATGTAAACTGTTTACTATAGTTTTACATGTCTACAAATAGTAAGTTTTAAAAATTGGTAATATAAGCTAAAATTTTAACTATATTAAGTTAATTCTGGTTTAAAAAGTTAAAAAGTTCTGTTTAGCCAGGCGTTGGTGGCACACGCCTTTAATCCCAGCACTTGGGAGGCAGAGGCAGGTGGATCTCTGTGAGTTTGAGGCCAGCCTGGTCTACAAGAGCTAGTTCCAGGACAGTCTCCAAAGCCACAGAGAAACCCTGCCTCGAAAAACCAAAAAAAATGTTCTGTTCATTTCTCAAGTAAATTATATATGCTTGTTTTAAAAAGTTCTATCTGTTTCCTGGCATAACCTAAGTTCTGTTACAAGCATACAGCCAAAACAAATGGTTCAGGTTACCAACATTTTGAAGTCAGCCACATGGCAAGCTGGTCACATTGCTGGCTGGTAGCCATTTTGCTGAAGTTGAAAAAAGATAACTTGGACCACCATCTTGACTAAAGGTGACCACATGGAAATTAGGAGGTACCATCTTATAAACAAGTTTTTCAATTAAGATTTAAAATGTTAATGCTTCTATATATTACAGAAAGACATTAATGTTTGTGCTTCTAAAATGTTTTCATTAATGTTTCAATTTAGAATCATTTTACGCAAAGCCTGACAATGTAAAGTTCTTGTTTTATAAAAGCTGCTAATCTGTTATACAATGTTAGAGTTTTTGTTTTCAGAAGTTAAGTTTAAGCAAGCAGCTAAAATGTGTACATGTAGCTACTGTTTAAGGAATATAAGGTAACTCCATGCAGTTTTAAATTCAACTGTACTAAGTTCCAACTATTTTACTAAGTTAAGACCAGTTACAGTCAGACTGAAAATTGATTGCAGAAATGAGGATTTACATAGCCACCTATGTGCTTAAGGCAAGTAACTAAACAGACAGACCTGTAATGCTTCAGAGACCTACAGAATATGTCATGTAAAATGATATTTTAAAAGGTTGTATTATCAGACAGACTGCCAGATCCTGACAGTGACCCAAAGTCTCCAAAGAAGATTATGAGGCACCCCAGTTCCTGCACCTGGATGATGATGATGCTGACCAGTGAGTGAGATACTCAACTGTGACACCTCCTGCCTGCTAGGACCTGACCAAGACTGTGGACAAAACTGCTGGACACTGGAAAATTGATTGCACTCCCTTTGCCTAGACAAAACAAGGTCAGTCTTTCCCATGTCCATCTTCCACATAGAGAAAAAACCTTATAGTCCTGGAGAAGATTGCTGTTCTTTGATACTTCTGCCTCTAATGCTAATGGAGAGACTTGGGTATGACTAACTGTATATGGACTGGCTACTGTCTCTTTTTAATAGATTCAGAAACTCTATACCCTTCTCAGATCTCTGAAAGTATTAATGGTTGTCAGCTTGGTAGCATCAGGCAGTCAGATCCACTATAGACTACAGTCAGCTTGGTAGCTGATAAAGTAGTGACTACCTACTGTTCAGTTACAAGCTCAAGGCTTTTAGATTTATTTTGGTTGTCATCTAAGTATAAACATAAAGGGCTTTTCATCAGGCAAAAGGCACCTCTGTCCAATCCATATCTGGATGTCTGGACAGAAGACAAATATACATGCTTCTAGCCCAAATCTGTAGTTTTTGCTAGGACTCAAAGTATATGTTCCTGCTATTTAAACAGGTATCCAGATATCTATTTTTTCTGCACTCTGGGTTTCAATAAATAAATTTTAACTTCTGTTCCTAGTTTAAACATGTCTTAAACGGGTTTCTGCTTCTGGCAGACACATCTGAGTATCAGTTGCTGACTACAGCTCCTAAGAACTTCGAGCCCTGGACTTGCTGTGGTTGTGAACCAGTCCAGCTGATGTGGACTTCTCTTGTCTCTTCAGAGTCTGCCAACCAGCTGCTTCCCCATTGCCTAAATTCCCTTTTTGCTTTTGACTATCATTTCAGCCTTCTTGGGTCTCTATCTTTGTCCCAAAGTCAGCAGGAAGTAACATGGGAAAGAATATGTCGCCCATTTTCCCTGGTTGAAATTCTAAGTCAAAATAAACTCTCTTACATAGGGGATGCCAATATCTCTCACTCCATGATGGGGATGCTGGAGAGACAGCAATCCCATGATTTGAATCTCCAAAAAGAAAATGGGGGAATGAAGGGACCAGTTCCCCATTTCATCAGCCATAACTGCCTAACACATGCTTTCCTGACCTTGCCTTGGTCACTAGAAGGTCAGATGCCTGCCTCGTGGCAAGGGACCAATCAGAAGTTAGCTGGTGGTGCTATGCTTTATGGCTCTGGGTGTGCTTTATGGACAAGTGCACAGCAATGACACGCAGAGCATAGCAACCGCCCTGGGAGGCTGTATGGGCCATATCAACCATTTGACCAATCAACACAGGGCAAGTCCTCCAAGCCTGGAGACACACCAATTCTGAGACTGTGTGTACTCCTAGACACTCCCCTTATGCTGCCTTATAAGATCTGTATCCTGTGGCTTATTGGCGTCTTTCCCCAGCCATCCACCACAGTGGGTGAATGAAAGGCCCAAGCTAACATGGGGTTAGCTTGTTAAACAACTGCAATAAAGCCTCGTGCTGTTTGCATCAATGAAAGAAAGAAAGAAAGAAAGAAAGAAAGAAAGAAAGAAAGAAAGAAAGAAAGCAGGCCGAGCAAGCAAGCCATCACTCCTCCATGGGCTGTGAATTAGTTCTTGCTTTCAGATTTCTGCCCAGCTTGTATGTTGTCCTGGCGTCCATTGGTGATGGAAGAAATCACTCTTACCTGGAAATGTATAATCCTTTCCTTGCCAATATGCATTTTGTCATGGTGTTTCATCACAGTAATGGAAACCTTAACTAACACAGTTCATATCCAACTTGTTCAAGTACTTTGCTGTACTTCAAACAGGAGTAAAGTAATGTCCACACATGGCTGTGAGCTATTTCTCTTTGTTTTCTTTTGCTATAAAAGAAGCATCCCTCTCATCTTTCATTCTCTCTTTTTTCTTATCTATTTTTGTTATTGTTGTGTAAGTCAGGCATGGTTTTTCCATGAAAGGTCTGCACATGATTAGTTTGGCAGTTTGTTCCATGCACTGGGACTTACATTGTTCTTCTACAACATTTATATTTGGTGTAAGTGTTTAGTCTTAAAAGCATTGTTAGATTGATCTTAAACACTGTTGTCAAAAAGTTTTCTAAGCAGGGTCTTTGTACTTGAGATTGGGTATGATCTCAGAAGATTCATACTGTATGAATATTATGCTCAGTGATGTTACAATTGATCTGTGGATTTACTTGTTAGTAGCTGTCTCTCTCCATTGATAATTTTCTACTAAGACTATCCCTAGTGATTTTCTTTTCACTGATACTATTGAAGACTAAATTATGATATTTGGGAATATAAAATGGTTATTTTCAAAGTGCTTTTATAAAAATTAGTTCCCAGAGAAAAACAAGCTAAATGATTATTTACCTATTCACCAGTTTTATAGAGTTTATTTCCTTTCTTCCAGTTTTGCCCAACTATGGCACTTTTTCTTTGTTTTCTATTTACTTTTAATATCATTAGTTACATAACATTAATATACTCACCACATCTTATAAATTATATTCATTATTCAATTTGGTAAGTGAATTTTTTCTCATTTTTTGTCGATGAAGGACCAATGAAAGTTGGCTCTCATCAATATCTGACACTGCCTTTTATACCTTGATAGCCTTTTTTCTTTATGGCACAATTGAAAGAACAATACTTATGTTCATATGGAAAAACAAAAAGCCCAGCATAGCTATAACAATCCTGTACAATAAAGGAACTTCCAGAGGCATCACCATCCTTGACCTCAAACTTTACTATACAGCTATATAGTAATAAAAACAGCTTGGTATTGGCATAAAAACATACAGGTAGATAAATGGGAATTGAATAGAAGGCCCTGATATCAATCCACACACCTATGAACGTCTGATTTTTTTGACAAAGAAGCCAAAATGGTACAGTGGGAAAAAGAAAGCATCTTTAACAAATGGTGCTTGCAAAACTGGATGTTAACATGTAGATCATTGTAAATAGATCCATATCTATCACTATGCACAAAACTCAGATCCAAGTAGATCAAGGACCTCAACACAAATCCAGCTACATTGAACCTGATAGAAGAGAAAGTGGGAAATAGCCTGGAATGCATTGTCATGGGAGATGACTTCCTAAATACAAAACCAGGAGCATGGACACTGAAAACAATAATCTATAAATGGGGCCTACTGAAACTGAGAAGCTTCTGTAAGGCAAAGGACACTGTCAATAAGACAAAACGGCAGCCTACAGAATAGGAAAAGATATTCACCAACCTCAAATTTGACAGAAGGCTGATCCCCAATGTTTATAAAGAATTCAAGAAGTCAGACACCAAAATACAAATAATCCAATTTGAAAATGAGGTAAAGAGCTGAGCAGAGCATTTTCACCAGAAGAATCTCAAATGGTCAAAAGACATTTAAGGAAGAGCTCAACACTCTTAGTCATCAGGGAAACGCAAATCAAAACAACTCTGAGGTACTAACTTATACTTGACCAAAATCAAAAATACTGAGGACAGCTTATGTTGGAGAGCATATAGAGTCAGGGGAACATTCCTCCATTGTTGGTGTCAGTGCAAACATGTACAGCCATTTTGGAAATCAGTATGGTTGTTTCTAAGAAAGTTGGGAATCAGTTTACCTCAAGACCCACTGATACCACTCTTGGGCATTGTCTAAAGGGCACTCAATCATACCACAAGGACATTTGCAAAACAATGCTCATAGCAGTATTATTCATAATAGCCAGAATTTAGAAACAACCTAGATACTCCTCAACCAAAGAATGGATAAGGAAAATGTGGTACATTTATACAATGGAGTATGACTTACTGGTAAAAAAATGAAGACTTCATGAAATTTTCAGGCATATTGAAGGAACTAGAAAAAAACATCCTGAGTGAGGTAACCTAGACTCAGAAAGACAAACACAGTATGTACTCACTCATAATTGTATATTAGATGTAAACCAAAGGATAACCAAACTGCAATCCACAGCTCTGGAGAACCTAGGTAACAAGGAGGACCTTAAGAGGGACACATGGATCATTCTGGGAAGGAGAATTAGATGAGATCTCCTGGGTAAACTGGACGCAGGGGGTGATAGGTGGGGATGGGGGATGAGAACATGAGGGAATGGGATGGTTGAGTTGGTGCACATGGATTCTGCTATCTTTTATAACTGCTATCCCAGTTATTTTTTAGTTGGGTTGTAAGATAATAGGAATTCATGTGAGTGTACATACACATTGCATCTGGCTTAGTCCTTTCCACTCAATCCCCTCATTATCTCATATATTCCCACATCCCTCCCTGTTTCACCCTTTCTACTCCTAGTATTCTAGCACTTTTGTTTTACCTATAATCTACTATCTCCTCCAATTTAATGTGTTATTCTTCCCAAAGATCTCTTTCCAGTTTCCTGAATTCTGCTTATAATCCAAGATGAACATACAAAAATGTTTTGAAGCTAAAATCCAAATACAGAAGGAAATGTGTGTCATTAGTTTTTTTATCCTGATTTACCTCCTTTTACCAGCTCCTTCCATTGACTTGCATATTTCATGTTTCAATTTTTTCTGCAACTGAATAAAATTTGATTGTGTATGTGTACATTTTTATTTCTGTCAATGGACATCTAAGACCTTCTATATATTATAAATAGAGTAGCAATGAAAAATATATGTCTCTGGAGTAGGATATAAAAAATTTTTGGTACAGACCCAGGATTGGAACAGGTATATCATATAACAGTTCTGTTTCTAATTTATTGATAAATCACCAGAATAATGCACGAAGTGGTTGCATTAGTTCACAATCTCACCAACTGTATATAAGAGTACCCTTTAGCCATATCCATGCCAGAATTTGTTGACATATGCAAATACAAACCAGTTAATGGAGTCTCAAACTCAATCTGTAAAAGAAGTTAGGGAACATAATTAGGGTGTATGTTTAATTCTAAAGAAAAACGTGGAACAAATAAGAAGGAAGATAGAACTTTCTTTACAATAAATATTTCCCATATACAAGAGAGGGAAAAATATTCAAGCCCATTCAAAGAATTTTTCCTATAGTGGTAAATACTGAATCATGTCTTCTCAAGATACTGAGAATAAGTGACAGTTGATGACCCATCCTTAAAACATTTAGACTATACTTCTAAGACTTAAGGAACATTGTAGAAGTTGGGGTGAGAAAGATTAAGTGCCAGAAGATAATAAAAAGGCTGTTGATTTCCCAGTTATCAGTCTGGTGTCCATAAGCTCACCCTCGTTCTGGTCAGCTGTTTCTGTTTCTCCAGCTTGGTCTTGACTCATGTGCTCATCACTCCTCCCTCTCTGCAACTGGATTCCACAGTTCAGCTCAGTGTTTAGCTGTGTGTGTCTGCTTCTGCTTCCATCAGCTACTGGATGAAGGTTCTAGGATGGCATACAAAATAGTCATCAATCTCATTATTGGCATTTAAGGTAGCCTCTCAACTATTGTTTAGATTGTTAGTTGGGGTTAACCTTGTAGATCTCTGGACCTTTCCATAGTACCTGATTTCTCTTTAAAGCTATAATGGCTCCATCTATTATGGTTTCTCTTTTCTTACTCTCCTCTGAGGATGTCAGTTTGGATGTCTGGTTAATCCATAATAGCGGATCAATATTTATCCTTAGTACAAAAATTAACTTTGGGAGCCCACTCCACATAGAGGGATACACTCTTAACCTAAACACAAAGGGGAGGGTCTAAGGCCTTACTCCAAATGATATGACAAACTTTGAAGATTCCCCATGGAAAGCCTTGCCCTCCCTGGGGAGCATAAAGGGGATGGTATGGAGATTGGTGGGGGGTAGGGGAGGAGGGGATGTAGAGGGAATTAGAATTGACATGTCAAGCAAGTTTGTTTCTAATTTAAATAAAAAAAAGAAAAAAGAAAGGCTGTTGAATTATATTCTTTAGCTATCACATAATTGTGAAACTTTCAGCAGCTGTGATTATCTGCACTGGTCCTTCACAAAACCAGACATGTCAACTGTCAGTCATGTATAGGAGAGGAACTCATGGGGCCTTAGCCTCCCATTAGACAAACTTTTTTCAGTTACTGTTATAAAACACCATTGTTTTCCAGGCAATTTATAAAACCATTTACTTGGAGCCTGGCGTTGGTGGTGCACGCCTTTAATCCCAGCACTCAGGAGTCAGAGGCAGGTGGATCTCTGTGAGTTCAAGGCCAGCCTGGTCTCCAGAGTGAGTGCCAGGATAGGCTCCAAAGCTACACAGAGAAACCCTGTCTCGAAAAACAAAAAAAACAAAACAAAACAAAAAACAAACAACAACAACAAAAGTTTATTTGGGTTTACAGTACCATTGGGAAAGATTCTACCATGGCAGCAGGAAAGCATGACATCAAGTAGCAGACATGGTGGCATAAACTGTATGCTGAGAGCTCACATCTTGAACTGCAAGCATGAGACAGAGAGAAGAAATTAGATGTGGCCCCAGTCTTTAAACTCTACAGAGATTATGACCAGTGGCATCCATCCTTCAACAAAGCAATGCTTCCTAAACATCCACAAAAAGTGCCACAAACTTGGGACCAAGTATTCAAATTCCAGAGCCTAAGAGGGGAAACATTCTCATTAAAATCACTACACTGGGATTTTATTTACTATTCATGGAAGGTCAAGGAGGAATAATCATAGGTTTTAGGTGTGAACATACCAGTGAGCTCACCAGCCCTCAGTGGATAGCTCCAAGCCCACAGTCACAGTCATGTGGGTTAAACATCGTGGATCGCAAAACAAAACAAATAAGAATTTAAGAAAGTGGTTTGTAGGGAAGAGAGAATAGACAGACATGGGAGAGAATTAAGAGGGGATAGGGGATGAAATTCATCAGTACACATTCTATACATGTATGAAAAATCCAAGAACAAATTCAATTAATAAAAAAGGTAAATAGAAGACTCAAAAATCTTTATTTTCTGAAGATAACAATGAAATGGATATTCACTATTAAAAGCAGAAAAAGGGGGCCTGAGAGATCACCCAGTGATTAAGAGAACTGGCTGCACTTTCAGAGGACCTGAGTTCAAATCCCAGAAACCATGGTGGCTAACAACTGTTTGCAACTCCAGTCCAAGGAGATCTAATTCTCTTTTGTGGCCTCTATAGGCACGATATTGTATCCATTTTTCTTGGTAAACAGCTTCATGATGACAAACTTTTGAAGTTGGTGTGCTTGAATGTTAAACTACTAAAATTAATCAATATTGCTCTGGCCTCATTCTGTTGATGGATTGGCAATATTTAGGTGAGTAAAAAATAGAGATATAATTTACTAATTACTGCCTGTTTATTTCATGACTTTTTTCCTTGCTTACATTTCAGTAATCACTAATCTCATTATCATAGTCAATATTTTAATCAACTTTGAGAAACTTATATTATCATCCAAAATTCTCTATTATAATTAAAGGTCAAATTCAAATGCTGGACTGAGGCTGTAGCTCAGGGTTAGATGCCTTATTCTAGCATACACAGTAAGGCCCTCAGTTCCATTCCCAGCATCGAAACTCCAAGCCAGGAAAAATAAAACCCACAAAATTTCAAGACAAGTGCAAATAATAGTTAACAAATATATTTTAATAAAAATTTAGCCTACAAATTAAAAAAACTAAATATTTTATGAGTTTTATAAACCAATAATTCTATATTGAACTCTATTTCCTTTTAAATGTAAAGTATTGATAACACACTATACACACTATGTTTAGATAAATATATAATCAATCCTAAGAACACTATGAAGGAATTAGTATTGCAGAATTCCTTTCAAATGACATGTGACAAATACCAGGCAAATTGGTAATATGAGTGACGCCACAAAGGAAACCATAAAATGGACCCTCAGATTTATTGGGAGAAATTTTAAAAGACAAAATTCTCCTGGCTGCATATATCTGACATAGATTTGAAAGATGGTTTCTTTCTGTTATTCTAGTGCTTCTGCTGTTCAAATCTGTTAGACATCAAAAGATATGTCCATTTGCAGTTTTGAGAGCAGCATAAACCACAAGCATTGAGATGGTTATCCTTACTTTTGAGGCATTGGGAGAAGAATTGTGGAGTACCATAATGGGGATATATAATGGTGTCACTTTGAAAATTGAGCACTTATAGAGTGACTTGTAATGGGCTACCACAGTGACAGATGAAGAGTGTTAGAGGTGCCCATGTTTACTTGTAAACTAAACTTCATATTTCAAAACATTTGTACCATTGAATTCTCTAAAGCCTGATTCCCAGACAAGTGAGCCTCTTTTCAGATCTGAAAATGAAAGTAAAGCACTGAATGTTGGAGATGTAAAAAGGAGGATCCCTAAGAGGAATAATGAAAATATGGACATTATGACTATTTCATATTGGCCTAAATTTTGAAACCATTGCTGTTTTCATGACAGGCAATTCCTCTATCACTGAGCTGTATCCTAAGCACCAGATTTGTGGATTGGAAGACTTTTTGTAAAATTGGGAGATATGAGATGTAAATAAACATGCAAATTCACTTGCATGTATCTCCATATATGGCAATAAATAAATAAGAAGAGTTCATGACCAAGTTATTTGCAATTGGTAATTGAGGGGAAAGGAAAAATCAGTTTTCTCCAACAGAGGATCACCACACTACACAGTAGACCCCATGTTCTTGCCCATGTCCAGGAGATGTTACCCAACACAAAAAGACTCCACAATTTTGTATGTTTGTGTCTGTGCTTGTGTGTGTGTGTGTGTGTGTGTGTGTGTGTGTGTGTGTTTCATTTGTTTTGTTTTGGTATTTTTATTAGTTGTTGTTTGTTCTGTTTTCTTTTGGAGACAGAGAGGCAGGGAAAGAATATGAAGTTGACTGAGTAGGGAGGTGGGGAGAATCTGGGAGGAGTTGGGGGAGGAGAACACATGATCAAAATATATTGCATGAAAGAATTTGAATGAAAAAACAAGAGGTCATCAACTGAGGCATTGGGACACACTGGAGAAGTTGTAGCATGGAGAGAAAGTGAAGGAAATATTATAAATACACTACTCAAATATGAAATTTTCCCTAAAATAAAAACTTTAAATTTAAGACTGGGCTGGTTTTAGATAACCAGTTATGGGGCTACACTGAGGGAGAAGACTGACTCTCCCTCTTTTTGTAGTCATTAATTGCCTGTCTTTTTGTCTTGAGTTGGTTTTTTGTGATGTTTCCCTCATCCATGTTGGAAGGTCAACTGGTGTCATCTTTCTTCAGGTTTTGTTTAGGCAACCATATCACTGTAGCTTTCCTATCATAAAAAGAAGACACAGTCTCTCACCAGATGCTCTGGCCCGCTGACTCTTATAGTCTTTAAACCACCACTTTCAAAATGTTTCCTGAGTGTTCCTAAAAAGCATACATACAAACAATACTAAGCAGTTTTTAGTTATATATTTGTTTGCATATGTGTGTAAGTGTGTATCTGAGAGTGTTTGGCAGTAATAATTAAATAAAAAAGTTTGTGAATTTGAGAGAGAGTCAGATGTCAAGGTCATAGGAGGTTGGAGCAAACAAAGGGAGAGTGTTGTTGGTTGTGATTTTACTTTTGTTTACTCTTTTGGAGGGCCCAACACACAGCACCCAAATAAATCACATAGGAGCTTACTACTTATGAATGACTGGGATTTTTCCCTTTCTTCTGTATATTTTACTTTCACTCTTACTCTGTAGCTAACTGGGTGGCTAGGTGGCTGGCCTCTGACATCCTCCTCTCCTTGTTGTATTTTCCTCCTCCTCTTCCTCCTCTTCCTCATCCTCTTTTTATAACTTCTTCTTCTTCTTCTTCTTCTTCTTCTTCTTCTTCTTCTTCTTCTTCTTCTTCTTCTTCTTTTACTTCTTCTTCCAGATTTCTTCTTTTTATACTCTTGGACTGCCAGCCCTGCCTATCCTTTCTCCTGCCTATTGACTATTTAGCTCTTTATTAGACCATTAGATCTTTCAGTCAGGCAAAGACTTCTCAAATGTGACACAAAAGAAAATAACATCTTTACATCATTAAAGAAATGTTCCACAGTATAAGCAAACCATAGGGAATAGGTTACAAATGGCTAGCTTCAGGGACAGCTATTGGTCCCACTGCTAGCATCCCCAATAACAGACCAAGTTATACAACTGTCACCCAAATGCAGAGGGGCTTGTTTGGACGAATTCGGGCTTCTCAGCTGTTGGTCTAGAATCCATGAGCTGACAATCTTGGGCCGGCTGTCTCTGTTGGGTTTCACTGTCGTGATCTTGAACCCCCTTAGTCATATGATCCCTTCTCCCTCTCTTATACTGGTCCCCAGGAGCCCAGTACTTGGGTGTTGATCTTTGCATCTGCTTCCATCAGTTAATGGATGAAGGCTCTGTGATGACAGTTAGGGTAGACATCAATCTGATTACAGGGGAAGGCCACTCCAGGCACCCTCTGCACTATTGCTAGGAGTCTTAACTAGGGTCATCCTTATGGATTCCTGGAAGTTTCCCTGGAACCAGGTTTCTCCCTAACCCCATAATGGTTCTCTCTATCAAGATATCTCTTTCATTGCTAAGAGTCCTATTGTTCCTCATGATGAGATGATGGAGATGACATGCCTTTCTTTTTCTCCCTCTGGGCTGCAGGAACCTCAAACCCAGAGCTTCTCCACATCCTTGCACTCAGGATGAAAAGTAGGAACCAAGCGATTTAGGCAGAGAAAGGGTCACAGGAAAGAAGGTGAATTAATCAAGAAAGACAAACAGGGCATGCATGCCTTAATGCCAGCACTGAGGAGGCAGAAGCTGGAGATGGATCTTTGTGAGCTTGAGTACGATCTGTCTTTAAAAGAATAAAAGAGTAAAGAAAAGGAAGCCATCTCGCCCTGCCCAGGAGCTATCATTATGACATCAGAGTGGTGGTCCAATCATTGGGCTATGGAACATACGTCAATTTACACAAGACTGTTGATTGGTTGAAGGGCTTAAGCCCGCCCCCAAGATGACGTTTGTGTACAGATAGTTGCCAGAGAAACAAGACTTTTTGCTGGTGGTTGGACGTGCCGCAGTCGAGCTCCTCAATCCCGCTCCTTGCTGACCTTAAAAAGAGCTAAATTTGATAGACAACCAGGAGATTGGATCCTGGTTGTAGAACTAATACAGACTACAGACTTCTGGGATGTGTTCCCAGGCAATTTTTCCAGACAATTGCAGGAAATCTGGGAATTCATTTGTTCTTTGAAGATAAAGCCGAAGATTGCTTCAATGAGTTCCGTTAATGAAAGTCCTCGTGTTGGTGAGCAGCATGTTGCAGAAAGTGATGACTTCAAAAAGCTGACACTAAGCAACCCGCTCGTCAGAGAGGTGAAAAATAGCTCCTCGGGACAGAATGTAGATGCGACGACAAATATACAGTCACCTTTTCAAAGACCATGGGACCATCCAGCGACAAAATATCCCTCGGTGGAGAGAGGTTGCTCGGATGAGAAATCCTGCACAGTAGAGAAAAAGGCCTCCACTGCAAAAGGTGGCATGGCAAAGAGAAGACATGTTGCTAAGAAGTACTACGATATGCTTAAGACACCAATGACTGAGAAGATTGTGCTAGAAGACTACAGTTACAATAATGAAGAAACTCCTGCTAAAGGGAAAAGAGCCACTGTGGAAAATCACCAGTCTAAGAAACAACTCTCTGGGAAGAGGCATCACGTTTCTGAGAAAAGTCGCTCATTTGAGATGCATCTCTCGGCTGAGAAACATCTTCCTACAATGAACTATTACCTTAACAGAAAAAGACAGCTTACAGAAAATGGTCGTTCTACAGAGGAAGGTGGTTTCGGTTGGAGAGATTACTATGGCGAGAGAGGCCACGCTGTTGATTGACATCAATTTGCAAAGAAAGGTCTTTTTACTAAGAGGAGTACATCTCCTAAGAAAGGTTATTTGGATGGGAGCGGACCCTCTACGGAAAACCATAACCTTCAAGAGAATGGCCATTCGGCCAAGAAACTTAATTGTACAGAGAGGCATTGCCAGATAGAGGGAGGCCGTTCTGTGAAGAGAGGACTTTCAGCAGAGAAAGTCACAAAAAGTCACCGAGCAGAGAAGGTTTACTCAGCAATTAAGAGCCAATCTGCAGAGAGAGGTCGCCCCATCAAAAGCTGCCCTGCAGAGGAGGGAAGCTCAGTTGACTTGGCTAACTGGCCATGGAATAGACCCTTTGCAAGGGAAAGTATCCCCACAGGGCAAGGTTGCCACATCAGAAGCCGCCCTGCAGTGGCGAGTTACTTCTTGGAAAAGGATTACACATTGAAAAAAAGACCATCCACAGGGAAAGATCACCCGACATGGAGAATTCTGCCCCAGAAAAAAAGAAGCACTGCAGAGGAGGGCCAGTCAGCAGATAGCGGATACTCTGCAAGGCAAAATTGTCCCACAGGAAGAGACAGGCTTCCAAAGAAAAGCCGCTGTGCAAAGAAACATCTATCTGCGGAGAGAAGCTGCCCTCTCCAAAAGAGTCGCCCTGCAGAGAGAGGCCCATCTTCCAAGAAAATCCACTCTGCAGGGAAAGTTCACTTTGGGGAGAGAGGCCACCATGCTAAGAAAGAGAGACAGTACTCTGCCAAGAAAGGGAGCATGGAAAAGAAGTTTTGTTCTGGGGAGAGTGTTGCATTTCAATACAGCTATACTGATGAGGAAAAGAAACAGGAGAGAATGTGTGCTCTGTGGAGGAAGGTCATCACTCCATGGAGCAAGGTTTTCATGTAGAGAAACCTTTTTTAGGATACATGCCTACAGTGCCAGTGCAAAAGCACATGATGAATTCTCCAGAAATCAGAATTGGTAGTGGTACCAGCCAGGTAGCCCAGGTCCCTCATCAGAATGTGGCTGGGGTTGTCACCACTGGTCAGGAAATGCAGGCAGTGAATCTGAGAATGGGAGTTGAATTGAAGTTGCTTCAAATGCTAAAAGCATGTCTTGTTGAGGACTGGGACTTGGTAAACAAGCAGAGGCAGTTATTCCAACTCCCTGCTGAGACGAATGTAGATCACATTCTCGAAAACTATGTGACTTTCATGAAGTCACAGGGAAAGTCAGATAATGCGGAATATTCCATTGATGAGTTTGTGTATGGAATTAGAGAGTATTTCAACAAAATGCTGGGCACCCAGCTACTCTGCCAGTTTGAAAAACCTCAGTATGCCGAAATCCTCCTTGCTTACCCAGATATTCCTATGTCTCAGATCTATGGTGCTCCTCACCTCCTGCGATTATTTATGAACATTGGGACTACTTTGGCCCATCTGCCCTTTAATAGGCACAGTCTTTTGTATGTGTACAGATATATGCATGGTTTCCTTGACTAACAGATAATTCCATTTCTCTGTTTAGTGTGAGCAATTACAAACTGGCTTCTGCCACATATTGCTTCAAAGCCCTGTGAGGGTCTTCAGACCACTCTGTTATGACCTTGAACAGCAAACATTTCTATTGTTGCTGTTTTCATTGTGTGTTTGTGTTCTTAAAAACTATCTAGGTACACCAGGGCTTAATATTTCAGGTTGCATATTGTTATGAATGGAAATAAAAATATTAAATGTTCAACAACAAATAAATTCTCACTAAAAAAATCTGTGTTGGTTATTTGACAATATTGCTTGGATGTTGGTGCTTCTATCCCTTCCACATTATGAGTTTCTACTAGGTGTTCATGTTGTGTGATATTCCTAGTATCAAAGTATCAACCAATAGATATACCTCAAACACATGCATGCACATACTTAAAATATAAAAACCTTTTTAAAATGTAAAAGAGATTGAAGATATAGCTAATCAGGCCCTGGTTGACACCTTGGTTTCAACAGTGAAAGGAGCAGAAAAAGAGGAGGGATTGAGGAGAAGGAAAAGGAAGGAAGGGCATAAAGAGAAAGAGAAGAGGGCTTGCTAGAGAAGGAAGGAGAAGAGGGAGGATGGAGAGGCTGAGATGGGAGGAGAGGAGTAGGTGAAGAAGAACAGAAGCAGAGGAAGAAAAAGGAGAGGACACGGAGAAGGGGAAAGAGATGAGTGGGGAGGAGGGAGACAAGATAGGGGAGCAGAAAGAGGAGGAAAAGTAGAGTATGAGAAGAAAAGGGAAGAAGAAAAAAGGCAGAGGGGAGAACAAAGAGGACAGAATGAAGAGAAAGAAAGGGGAAGTGAAGAGAGGAAGGAGAGGAAGGTGGGGACAGGAGGAGTTAGAGGGGAAGGAGTAAAGGGAGGAGGAGGAAAGGAGAGGGGGAGTAGGCTGAGAAGAAGAGGGGGAAGCGATAAGGAAGAGATGGAGTGAAAGAAAAATAGGAAAAGGAGGGGTGGAGAAGGAAGAGGGAAAAGAGGAACAGTAGAGATAGGAGGGGAGGATAAGAAGAGAGACTGAGGGAGGAGGAGGAGGAAGAGAGAAGGTAGAGGAGAAGGGGAGAAGGAGAAGAGATGAGTGAAGAGAATGATGTAGAAGGAAGAGGAGAGGGAGGAGAATGGGAGAGGAAGAGGATAAATTGAGGAATGAGAGGGAAGAGGTGAGGAGGGGAGGGCAGAAGAAAAGGAGGAGGGAAAGAGGGTGTGGGAGAGGAGTTGGGAAGAAAGAAGGAGAGAAAGGAGAAGGATAGAGAAAGGAGTCGAGGAGAAGGGAAGGGGAGGAGAAAGGAGGAGGAAGAACAGTGGAGGAAGAAGGATATGGAAATAGGGAGGAGCAAAGAGGGCGGAGTGGTAGACAGGCAAATAATAGAAAGTGAAGAGGAGAAGGGGCAAGGGGGAGAAGAAGGAAAAGATGAGGAGTAGAAAGATTGGAAGAAGGAAGGGGAGGGGAAGGTGGAGGTGAAGATAGGGGGAAGAGAAAGATATCAGGGAAGAAAAAGGAGGGGGAGAAGGAGGATAGGAAGAAGGTGAGGAAGAGACGAGGAGAAGGAACAAAAGGAGTAGAAGGAGGAGGAAATAGAGGAGAATAGAGAAAGGAAGGTGTGTAGAAGGAAAGGGCAGAAGTGTAAAAGGAGAAAAAGAATGGGTGAAGGAATAAGGAGAGAGGGAGGAGAGGAAACAATAGGAGGAAGAGGGTGAGAAGAATGGGACAAGGCAGAGAAAGGGGAGACAGGAGAAGAAAGACAAGGAAGAATGGAAGAATAAGAGGGAGATGGTGGCGGTAGAGAAGGAAAGAGAGGCATGAGGAAGAGGAGAATCAGGAGGAGGGAGAGTGCTATATTTGAGTCCTGGCTTTGTTCCTGCAGGGTTAGGAGGGGAAATAGGCAGAGCATGGCAAGCCCAAAGGCAGATTCTGAGTGGTCATGAGTACAAAAGTGGAAAGGCCACCCTGGAGCCTGTGTCAGTGGACAGCTGTTTTATTAAGGGACATTTCTACCCTAGGAAGAATGGCCTGTTAGGTCCATAGGGTGGTATGTTGTTTATTGGGGTAAGAACATCGCAGGTAATTCATTTGTACACTCAGAGTCTATAGGGGCCAGAGGAAGATACCTTATAAAGTCACAGGAAGTACAGTTCTGGCTGTTTCAGATGTCAGATAAGCAGCAACCAGTCCTGTAGCCTTGAAGACCCATGAGCTTATCAGTTGCTATGTGTGTTGGGGCATGTCCACAGGAAACAAATGCTTGGGGTCTGCTGGCATCTGGACAAGGGAGTGGGACAAACAAACTCTTGCTGCTCTCAGGATGAGAAAATCCAGGGATTTCGGCATGCCTCCACCCTTTTCAGGCTAGTTCTAAAGGAGAGGATGAGAAAAGAAGGGGAAGATGAATGAAGGCAATAAGCATGAGGAGGAAGAAAGGACAAGAAGGCAAGGGAGAAGGAAAAAGAAGAGAAGGGAAAGGAGAGGAGGATGAAACGGGGATGAAGGAAAAAGAAGGAAATGCTTAGGGAGAGGAGGAAGAGAGGACAGGAGGAGTGGGAGGAGGGAAGAGGAAGAGGAAGAGGAGGGAAAGGAAGAGGATGGGGAAGAGAAGAGCAAGAGGGAAAGGAGAAGGAGGGGGAAGAAAAGAGGAGGGGAGTGAGGAGAGGGAGGGGAAGGAAGAAAAGAGGGGGAGGAAGTGGGGAGGGGAAGAAAGACGGGAGGGGAAGGAAGAGTTGATGGGAAGGAAGAGGCGAGGAGGATGAGATGGAAAAATGAAAAGGGCAATGTGGGGAGGGGAGGAGAAAGTGTGTGTGTGTGTGTGTGTGTGTGTGTGTGTGTGTGTGTGTGTGTGTGTGTGTGTGAGAGAGAGAGAGAGAGAGAGAGAGAGAGAGAGAGAGAGAGAGAGAGAGAGACTGAGTCTGTGCCGGGCATGGACTTTTGAAACTTCAAAGCCTACCTCCAGTGAAATACTTCTAACAAAGTTACTCCTACTCCAACAAAGGCACTGCTCCCAATAGTGCCACTCCCTGGTGACTATTCAAGTCTATGAGCCTATGGGGCCATTATTTTTTATTTAGAGAATACTTTATTAGTTTTTGTAATCAAACCCACGAAGATAAGACCTTACATATTTAATACAGTATGTCACCCCTGTACAAATGGAAAATAATGAAGTTCAACATTTCTAGACCAATATGGCTGTTAATTTCTGTACAATGCCAACTCAACACGGTAAACTGGGATACTTTTTTCCATTGTTGACAGCACAGCTAAAGTTTACAAAAATTCAAATTATATATATATATATATATGTATATAATATATATTATATATATGTATATAAATCAATAATAGTAGTATGTTATGCATCTATAGCAGCAACAGCTTTTACAGGTTCTGCAGTCATTTGAACCAAGTTGTAGAGACATCCAGTACACTCCATTAAAAAATAAAATTAAAAAAGCAAAATCCCAGACAACAGCACAGTTCTGTTACTCTTGTGGTACCTGGCACCATTTTTTTTAAATTAGCTTCTCCATCATAATCTGGAAGGAAACCATCAAAATCCCAACACAATTCTTCACAGACCTTGAAAGAACAATTGTCAACTTTATATGGAGAAACAGATAAGCAGAAACTTACATCACATTGTTTCTGAGAAATGTTAGGTTTAGGTTTCTGTTCCCCAGGAAGAACTACCCTGGTTGAGACCCAGGATTCTGTGGGTCCCAGAACATCCTGAGCACACTGGTGCCATGGCATACTTAATAAAAACCAGTTCAAAAGTAGGGCTGAGTTTCACTTTATTGGCAGGCAGCATCAGGTTCCAGGAAAAACCATAAGTTGACTCCACCCACGGACTGCCAGCATCTAAGGGTAAGTGCCTGGCATTTCAAACATCCCAACAATTAGATAAAGATTAGTTAAAATCACCAGAGGTCCTTGAGCCCAGCTTGCATCTATTCCCCTTTTGCCAAGGCACCCTAGACAAATGTCAGCCAATCAGAGCCTTGAACACTGGAAATCCCATCTCCCCGAGTCTCTACTATGACAATAACCCTACCCTGCCAGGATAGGTACTCCCTGCTCTCAACCACTCATTGAACAGACAGAGTCCAAGCTCAAACTTGAATAAAGGCTCTTTGTTTTTACATATGGTATTCTGTCTCCTTGTTGGTTTTTGGGGGACTCTGCAATCTGGGCCTAAGAGAACTTAGGACATTGTTAATAAAGGGACCAGACCCTCACCCAGCCCCCTGCTTTAGCAGCCATGACAGGCTGCAGAAAAGACCCAGCAAGATGTAGGTCTCTGACTCAGCACATGTTTCAACCTTCTGACCTTGCTGGACCTGCCTAAGTCACTAGGAAGTCAGATACACTCTATGTGGCAAGGAACCAACCAGAAGTTAGCTGGCAGTCTCTGGATGTGCTTTACAGTAATAGTGGTGTAACAGTAGCATACATAGCATAGCAACCACCCTGAGAGGCCATAGCAATCAGTTGACCAACCAACCCAGGACAGGTCTCCCAAGCCTGGAAGTGCACCAATCCTGAGACTGTTGTGGATCCAAAGACACTCTGTCTGCTCTACCCAATAAATTCCCTGCCTCATGGTCCCTTTGGGTTCTTCTCTCCTCACCTGCTGTGTCGGACAGATGGAGGAAATAAGTCAATACAGTTAACTGGACAAAATTAAAGACTCTTTGCTTTTGCATCTTGGTGATTTTGGAGTTCAGAATTTGGGCACAACAATTAGCAGCACTGCCGTTTTGGGCTTTTTTGTGACCTAATATTCCAACCTTTTGTCGATGATAAGGGGAAGGAGGCAGGGTCCCAAAGAATAACAAAATGAGAGTCTTTTGTCAAGGCTCGATGAAGTTTGAGGGCTAGTTTGTGAAGTTTTTTTTTTTTATTCTTTCTTTGACTTTGTCCAGACTAGTTTATATAATAGCAACATTCTTCTGTGAGGAAGAGACAAATTTCTCCTTTTTTTGGCTGTCAACAAGTCAAGAGGCCTCTGATTCTGTAGGACTGCTTAAGCTAGAGAGGTGAACTGGTGTTTGAGCAGCTGAATCCCACATAGTGTCCAGCTGGGTGGAGATCTGTTAAGACAAATACAGACTGTGCCTCAAGCTCCTGGATGCCAGGCTCGTGGTAGCCAATGAAGTTACTAGACTCACTGCCATCAGGAGGGGAAAAGCCATAGCTTTCTGTCCTATGAGTACCCTGGAATAGGATGTACAATTATCCTTCTGTAGAGGGTGGGCCAAGGAAGTTACAAAGCAGAGAAACAGGGACCATAGGTGAAGACAAAGAAATCATCTTTGTGTATACCCTTTATATCTGGGTACAAGGAATGACAAAGAATGCATCCTTAAAGTCTAGAATGATAAAGTGAGAGGCTGAGGAAGGTCTCTGAGAAAGCAGAGTATAAGGGTTATGAACCAGCTGGTGGATAGGGAGAACTGCTTCATTAATAATCCTGATGTCCTGGACCAGGCTGTAAAAGCCATCAGATTTTAGAATGGGCTGGGTAGGAGTGCTCTAGGGCATGTGAGCAGGCTTGAGAACCTTTGCTAAGAAGGCATTGTATGGTAAGTTTTAGGCCTGTCTATGCTTTAAGGTGATAGAGAATTGATAGCAACAGGGTTAGGAAGTAGGGTCCCAGAATAAAATCTTAGTGGAGTAACAATGGCAGGCCACAGAAGGAGACAAAGTGACTTTTAGGTTAATAAGGGAATCTGCAAGATAATACAGTAAAGCTTTAGTTAACCCTTTCAAAAGACTTTGTAGAAAGGAAATGTTGAACATGAAACTCTGAGAGAAGTATACTTTTCCAAGCTAGCTAAGAGAAGCAAGTAGGTTGGTACAGGGGAAAAGCAGTTGAAAGGATGGACTCTATATCTGGAGTCAAATATGGTAGGTGGCAGAAGCCAGCAAAGGCAAATGACCTGCACCACAGGAAGCATGAATAGGTAGTTCGGTTCAGTTAAAAAGAGGGAACAGGTTGCTGGTTTCCCTCTGGGTTTTGCCACCAAATGTATGTGTGTGCAGCAAAACCACCAAATAAGACTACTCCATAGGTACAAACAGTTTCTGGGAACAAACTGCTGTGCTGTCTCCTGGGAATAGACAGCAACAGCTAAGTGGAGAAGGCAGGCAGAATTTATATGATAGCCAGCAGGCTGGGGTTTGAGCTGATGTATGCTGTTCAGGTTAATTGGGAACTAGATACACTTTGCCTGTAGCAGTTGACTGTTAATATAGGAGGGTTTTTGTTTGTTTGTTTGTTTTGGTTAGATAAGTGGAAGATCCCCATCATATGGTTTTTGAGAAATGCTGGGTTTAGGTTTCTGTTTCCTGGGAAGAACTGGAATGGGTGGTACTCAGGTCACCATTATAAGACATTGTCACCTGTACTGCCATATTGGGGACTGCTTTGTGCCTAAGGATAGGTAAACTTTTTCCAGTATGCATTTCTATTATTTATCTTGAAAAATACATTATAGTAATAACAATGAATGGGATACTCATTCGTCACAGCAACAAAAAGGTAACTAAAACAGACTAATAAAAATACATACTGTGTACCAATACTTTATTTAACCATTTAACAATTAACTAACAAGGAAGATCCATAAAAGGAAATAAAAGACTGTTAACAGTCCATGTAGAAGAGAGGATTTTCTGCCTAGAAGTCTCTCAACCAGTAACTCCAAAATATTTGTTTCTAGAAGGCTTCATTAGCTGATTTCTGGGGGAGATTGTTGTGGTGGGTTGAATGAAAATGGCCTCCATAGGCCCATAGGGAATGGCAAAACTAGGTGTGACCCTGTTGGAGTAGGTGTGGCTTTGTTGGAAGAAGTGTGTCATTGGGTGTGTGCTTTGAGGTTTCAGAAGCTCAAACCAGGGCTAATGGCTTAATGTCTCTTCCTGCTGCCTGAAGATTCAGATGTAGAACTCTCAGCTATCTCTCTAACACCGTGTTGGACTACATTTCTCCATGATTCCTGCCATGATGACAATGGACTAAACCTCTGAGTCAGCTCCAATGAAATGTTTTCCTTTAGAAGAGTTGCTGTGGCCATGGTGTCTCTTCACAGCAATAGAAACCCTAACTAAGACAGTTGTAAACAGATTTGATGATGTCTTGCAGTAGGCTATCTTGGACTGCTAGCCCCCAAATCATGACATGGAGACTTATTATTGGTTATGAATGCCCAGCCTTAACTTATGATTGTCCCACCTACCCTTATAACTTAATTTAATCTGTTTCTCTTCATCTATGTTTTGCCTTGGGGCTTTTTTATCTTTCTTTCTTTCTCTATATCCTACTTTCCTGCTTCCTCTGTGTCTGGCTGGCCAGCAGCTGCTTGGTTGGCTAGACCCTGGCATTTCCTTCTCTTTCTCCCTCATTCTCTTGAGCCTAGATTCCTCTTCCTACTTATTCTTTCTGCCTGACAACCCCATCTATCCCTCTATTACCTAGCTATTGGATGTTTAGCTTTTAATTAGACCAATCAGATGCCTTAGGCAGGCAAGGTAAAACAAATGCAACACATCTTTTCATAGTTAAATATTCCACATCCATGTCATGCTATTTATTTGATCTTTCTCTCCATCTGTTACTTACACTCATTCAAAACCAAAACTATGGTTATGGTAGATCATTCCCAAGACTGTATAAAACAACAACAAAAAACATTTTTTACTATCTTGTGTTTTCTATAAGATTCACTTAGAAACTCACAGGTTCTTGTAGTTTAACAATATAGTGGTGGTTTGAATTAGAATGTCCCCTCCCCCACCATAGGGTTGTATATTTGAATGCTTAGTCATCAGGGAGTGGAAACACTTTGAAAGGATTAGGAGTTGCTGTCAACTAGGTCCAACTGACTGTGGGACAATTCTTGAACTGTTTTATAACTGTGGCAAGTCACCTGTTTTCTATTTTAGAGAGGCCATGGAGACCCCACTCAATAGATTCTATCCAGTGTCCAGCTTACAAACAGGAGGGTTAATACACAGGAAAAAATTTCCTCAAAACTTTCAAGCAAAACCACAGTCAATCAAGGCCTTTGACTTATCCTCACTCAGATGGAACAACTGGTTAAATGGAGGCTAGAGAAGCCAGAGGTGACTATTAAGCCCAAATATCACCCGAGGATTAGAGCCTCAACTTTCCATGGCAGCACAAGAGTACACAACCACACCCACATCCACCCACCCTCTCCCCCCCACACACAAATTTTTCCCACCTGAATGGCCTTAAACAATCTTCAAGAAAGTATAATGGAAAACTAAAATGATTGGTATGTTGATTTTAACAATTCAAGTGATAATTCTCAGAAATTAGACTTAAATCTAACTATATAAGATATTATTTGGACTGCTTCTCACTAATTATTTTGTTTGTGACAAGAAAAATGCTGGATGTGGAGTTAGGAGAAAGACAAGGGGAGAAGAGGTGGTGGGAGGAGAACCTGAGGGATCAGGAAGACTGAGTCAGGGGACAAATAGAAGAGAGGAAGAAAAGTGATACCTTAACAGAAGGAGCCATTATAGGTTTAAAGAGAAATCTGGCACTAGGAAAATGTCCAGAGATCTAAAAGGATGACCCCAACTAAGGATCTAAGCAATAGTGGAGAGGTTACCTTAAATGCCTTTCTCCGATAATGAGATTGATGACTACCTTAAATGCCATCCTAGAGCCTTCATCTGGTAGCCGATGGAAACAGAAGCAGAGACCCACAGCTAAGCACTGAACCATATTCCTGGAATCCAGTTGTAGAGAGGGATGAGCAAAGTGTAAGAAAAAAGTGCCAGCTAAAGAAACACACTCTGAACAGAGCCAAAGAAACACACTTTGGCCCTGTAACAAGAACCAAAGAAATGCACCCTGACCCTGAAACCAGTGCCAAAGAAACACACTTTGGTACTGAAATCAGAGCCAGTGAAAGAAATACACCCTGACACTAAAATTAGAGCCAAAAGTCTAAAAAGGACCAGTGAAAAGAAACATACTTTTGCCCTGAAACCAGAGCCAAATCAGACCCTAAACCTGTGCAGAAAACCAACCAATCTATGAGCAGGATATCTAGCCATCCTGAGCTCAGGGATTGAAATCCGACCAGTCCCTACCCTGGAAATATCTATGGAAAAACACTGGCCCCTTATGAATCCCTATATAAACCCTGTGCCTGTTCAGCTTCTGTCTGTTTGGGCTGCCAGACTGTCCTCTGCCACCATGCAGAGGTCAGTAACTCTCCTGGATTCTTCCCTCCCAATAAATCTCTTGAATGAGCTTGGTGTGAGACCTTCTTTTGCCAGAGCAGAGACAGCAGAGCCCACCCTGGTCAGAGCAGAGCATGGCTTTAACACTTTTCACTAGGGGCACTGGGGGTCAAGGGATCTTCCCCTGGCAAAGCAGAGTTGTTATACTCTGCTTTCCAGGGGACCCGAGTTGAACTGTAACAACTTCCCTGGGAAACCCTCTCTTGCAGAAGCAGAACTGACATACTGTGGAAGACTTTCCCTGAAGCAGGGCTGTAAGCTGATATACTTACTGTGACCTGTGGAATTCCTTGGCTCCCAATTGCCAGAATACCTTTCTACCTGAGCTGTAACACTCAGTATTCTGTGACTCCCCAGTGCCAAAATCTATCCCTGTCGATTCCATCCAATCTGTCCAAATGCTTACACAAAGGGGTCAAGACTGCACTGGGGAAAACTGTAGAAAAAGCTATATTGACCAAGTGAGAGCACACGGACTCCAGTCCTAAAACTGGGGAACCAACATTGGACTGAACTAAATCCTCTGAATGTGGGTGTCAGTTAGGAGGCATGGGCAGTCTATGGGACCTCTGGCAGTGGAACCATTATTTATCCCTAGTGCACAAATGGACTTTGGGAGCCCATTCACCATGGAGGGATAATGTCTCAGCACAGATACATGGAGGGCCTAGACCCTCCTCCAATTGATGTGACAGATTTTGATTATCCCCCATGGAAGGCCCAATCCCCCTTGAGAAGTGGATGGGGGGGTGGTTAGAGGCATGGGAGAATGGGAGGGAGCTGGGATTGATATGTAAAATAAGATTGTTTCTAAATTAAATAAATACATTTAAATAAATAAATAATTCACTGTTCAATGAAAGAACAATAAAATTCATTTTTTCCTAGTGTTCAATATAATAAATCATTTCAATATCAAATATACATATTCACTGTGTCAATAAACAACAGAATAATGCTGCCCACATAAGAGCCATCATATCTCAGCTTAAGTTAATTCTCTAGTCCTTATCTGGAGCCTAGAGAGATGGGCTCTCTGTTGTTTTAGCTTAAAACTCAAATGATAGGTAAATGTCTTCTCTCTGTCCCTCTCTAGAAGTTGTCTGGGAGGGACTTCATGCTTGGTCTCTGTTCCAACAGCTTTCATAATGACTGCAAACAGATCCTGGGTACATCACTGTCCAATCTAGCCTTGGAAGTCAAAAGAAAAACAAGGAGAAGCCAAGTGGATGGAGCTTTTGTGTGTTCAAGAGATTCTAATAAACTTGGATTTGTTTTGGCTTCTTCTGATTCTCTGACTAGACTAATAACTCATGCCTTTAGTTTATCTCTCACCTCTTTCCAGACAACACTCAAGAACTTTCATCGCAACATCCAACAGAGTATTTGAGATAGGACCTCTGTTGGGAGTCCCAAAACTCCCACAACCAATACCCCACAGTCAGTCTTAAGAAGCCAGATCAGTTGTCACTCCAAACCCATAATGGCAGTTAGTGTTACTTCAGAGGGAGGGGAATGCTAAGACCCGGAAGTAGAAAATAGCTAAGGCAAAAAGGAACCAAGGAAAATTAACCAGCTTTTCTTCTTGGCAAAAAGCCAAAAATATTTTTGCATCTCTTGGGAGCCTCATCTGCCACAAACCAGATATGCCAAAAGCGTTTGAGGGACCCTAAGCTCTAGTCCAGTTCCTCAACATTGTAAAGTGACCATTTAAGAGGGGAGAATAGTAAAATAGCAGTGAAGGACTGTTATCACAAGACACCTTCTGGTTAAGAGAATGGAATTTCTGGCCAGGGTGAAAACCTCACATTCCAGTTGGGTCAGATCAATCACTTGGTCAATAATTCATCCCAAGTAAGTCAGGCTGAACTTAAACCATGCTTAAGCTATCAATTATAGCAGTAATTTACCATTATCAGACACTTCAAACTGCTGGCTAATTTTTTTTTAAGTATAAAAAGGGGGGATTGTGAGAAACTTAGAAAACATCAAAGATAGTTACCCAGCAAGGACTTGTATTTCCTGAACATCCCCCTTTGCACTGATTAGCCAATCCCATCAGATTGTGAAGCTGAGCTCCCATAGATAGAATGAAACTCACTCACCTCTATTTTAGGGATAACAGAAGGAACCATGTTGGCCTCAGTGTATTTGTTAGTCCAATTTGGGTCTTGAGCACACCTGTTTTATAAAAAGAAATTGCCTTGGTTCTGCCACTTTCACTTTGTGTGTTCCTTTGTATGACACTGAGATCATTCATCATGTGTTTCTAAGAGTAGCTTCAGCAAAGTAGTATACTCATTATTTAAAAAGTAGAAGAGCATCTATCTGCAAATGAGCTGATACATAATTCCCTTGAATGAGGTTTATTGGATTGAGAGTCTCAGGCTGTAATTGGGTCTTGAACTGGAAGGGAGAGTATTAGAAACAGTGTATGGAGAATCTAAGTGTGATTGGGCCTTAAAGGGAAGGCAAGGAGAGTTTCGTTAAAAGTGGACTAGTGAGGAGCTTCATTCAGAGTAGAAAGGACAGAGAGGGAGAAACAGAGGCAAGGGGGGATATAGGGAGAGGAGAGAGAAAGAGAGAGAGGGAGGGAGGGAAAGAGAGTCTGTGACAAGGATGGTGAAAGAAGATCAATGAGCCTCTTCAGAGAGCAGCTTCATCTTCATTCTAGATCTCTAAGAATCCTCCCCAAGGAATCAAACCAGTTCTCAGAACAAAGGAAAGGTTTGACTTTTTATAACTTTCTAGGGATAATGGGCAGTCTCACATCATAATATTAGTTTAACAAGACAAAGCATGCAGGCACCAGATAACATAAATTTGAGAGTTTCCAGTTCACGCCACAGACTGCCTCTTAATTCTCTGTCTCAAGGAGACGTGCAGGTAGGTGTAGCCTGATTCAGGCTATGATTCAAGCTCTGGTAAGACCTAAAGTGCAGATTTAAACGTATAGGATTGTGTTCGAACACTGATGGTTTCAGGACCCTTTGAAAAGGAAGGAGACTAAAAGCTCATGAATTCATGTTAAACAGCAGCAAAGGTCACAAAGGTCAGTGAAATTACATTATCATTATTGAGTTTCAAAAACAAGAATGACTACCCAGGGCTTCCTAAGCTTTTCGCTAAATCAGGCTACTTGTGTCAAAAATGTATTCTAAGTTGCTTGCATTCAGTGTTTAAACCTAACAACCTGAGTTCAATCTCTAGAACCTATATAAAGTAGAATGGTGACAACGAGAGTCCTCTAGCCTCTACATATGCCATGCCATGGCACTTCCTACACACACACACACACACACACACACACACACACACACACACACACACACACACACACACTAATAATGACGATTATAATGATAATAATAATAATAATAATAATAATAATAATAATAAATTTATTACATTTATTTTTGATGTATGGGCAGAGAAGGAGGGCATCATGCCACTGTGCCTTTGGTGGTCAGAGGATACCTTATGAGAGCTGGTTATTTCCATCCCCATTTGAGTTCTGGGAATTGAACTCAGGTTGCCTGTCTTGGCAGCAAGTAGCTACCTTGGTAGCCTTTACCTGTTGAGCCATATCACTGGCCCCAATAGAATTTTTTTTTAAAAAAAATTACAAAACCCAGGCTCCAAAGCTTCACAGAGAAACCCTGTCTCAAAAAACCAATATATATATATATATATATATATATATATATATATTATACCCATTCAAATAAAAACTTTTCAGCAACAATATACAAGACTACTGCCTATCAGCCTATCACACTGCTTTAAAAATTGTATTGGTCTCTGTGTGTGCTCCAGCTCATGTGAAAATGTATGAGTGTGTGTGCGGGGGCTGTATGTGTTTGTTTATGTGTGCATCTGTCTGTCCATCTGTCTTTCCACCATAGCACCCACATAGAGGTCAGAGACGAACCTCAGAGATTTGGTTCTCTCTTTCTATCCTTTATGTCCCAAGGATCAGATTCAGCTTATCAGGCTTGATGGCAGTTGCCTTTATCAGCTGAGCCATCTTAATAGCCGGGTCCTGCCCTTTCTAGAGTGGTTGTACCAGTGTTCATTTCCATTACCCACCCACCAGAATCCAGGTTTCTTTTTTATGGAGATTTTTTATTTGAATTACAAATACGATTATCTTGCATGTCAATCTCAGTTACCACTCCAACCCCTCCCCCCTACCACCCCCCCAACTAAAACCCTACCTATCACATATCCTTTCTGCTCCCCAGGGAGGGTGAGGCCTTCCATGGGGGGGGGTGTCTTCAAAGTCTGCCATGTCCTTTGGCATAGGGCCTACGTCCACCCCAGTGTGTCTTGGCTCAGGGAGTATCCCTCTACGTGGAATGGGCTCCCCAAGTCCACACCTATGCTAGGGATAATTACTGAACTACTACAGGAGGCCCCATAGATTTCCCAGGTCTCCTCACTGACACCCATGTTCATAGGGTCTGTATCAGTCCCATGCTGGTTTCCCAGCTATCAGTCTGGGGACCAACAGCTCCCCAGTATTCAGGTCAGCTGTTTCTGTGGGTTTCACCATCCTAGTCTGGGTCCCTTTGCTCATCACTCATCCTTGTCTGCAACTAGATTCCAGTTCAGTGATTAGTTGTGTGTCTCAGACAGGCTTTAAAATAACCATATTCATACCATCTAGCTTCATCATCTCCAGGAGCTTTCTTCCAGTCTTTCAAAACCTCTGCGTGTATAAAAATCACTCAAGGAGTATATTCAGATATAGACTGTTCATTCTACACCCAGAGATTTTTATTTAATAGGTCTTCAAGGGACCTCAGGAAGTTTCATGTTCAGAGTTGCCTGAGGTGGTTCTGATACAGGCATGTATGTATGGGCTAAAACTTGAGAAAAACTGAGGTTAAAGGGGTCAATCTACAAGTAAATCTCATAAAACCCAAGCTTATATTTTTGCCAAGTGAACTGACTTTGATATATCAATGAATTTCACGTCTGGGTGTGAGTGACTGTGTCCAGCCAATGTCCACAAACCTAGTTACAAGATTTCAGGAAAGAATATCTTGTCAATATTCTTTCTGGTTTCTTCAGCTTTCTAGATTTTCATTATTTTCTATTATTTACACTTTTCTATGTTTCCCCAAAGTTTCCAACATTAAATCTGTGTGACTTTTATAACGAGATAGAGGATTTTCAAACTAAATAAAAGACACAGTAAAGGTTCACATACTTCCTCTGTGGTATCTTTTTGGCTCTGAATTCCCTTTACATGAAGGCATGTTCATCACTCTATGGTCCATCTTTCTTGGCATTTCACTTAAACTCTAGAAAGTACATTTTTCCATGAAACGACAGTTGGTCACATTTGATAGAATCTGCAAAAAGGTAGACCTGTAGGTCTTCCAATGGAGCCTCACAGGCAATGGGATTTGCTTGAAAGAATCTAGAAGCAGGTATTATATTTAGGTAACACTGGTCCCAGAGACTGAGATTCAGGAGCTACAAAATCACTAAAGGCCAGATACGTATGTATTAAATTATGGCACAAAAGAGAACAGTAGACTGGAGGTATCTCTTAGAGGTGCTGACGAGAACAGGAAGTGAACACTACTTTTCCTTGGAGAAGAGATTACCTGGGACTCTAAGTGTCTACAATTGAATACTTGCTTGGTGAATATAAGAATCAGACCACAAGTAGTCAGATGGTAAGAATAGCTAGTGTAGCATGACAGGACCACCCCATGTTTACCCAAATTTAAAAGGCACATGAGCCAGAGGTCAAATTAGTACTACTCTGGCCCTTTCTGTGGAGCTACAGGGATGTTTATTTTCTGCACTCCATGTAGACAATCTTGCTGTAGAGATGTCATTCATTTTAGAACAAATAATTCGGCAGGTGACTCTTATTTAAGGAATCCTTCCCTGACCAGGCCTCCTCATTTTTCCACATGCACTGGAGGACAGAGAAAGACCTATACGGGCTGTGAGTGGTAGACACAAGTTCAGTTAGGGAGTGAGGGCTGCAAAAATCTGGGTAAGATGGCAAATCCCACTTGTAGAAGCCAAAGAGCTACTGATAATGTTACCAAAATCAGATAGCAGAGCCAAAAGTAAGTACATGATAAGTTAGAAGACAAGAAGTCCCTGGTAGATCAGTAACTGAAGCCAGGGTTGTAGAAAGCCCATTCAGACTAATTCTCATGGAGAAGGTGTCCTGATGATATTAACCATTTGCAGAGAACACAGCCTGGTTCCGGAACACAGCCTTGACATCTGCAGGCTGGCCTTTATCTCATGGGACTCTAAAGGCTTCTAAGTATCTCAATGGACAGCATGGTTAGAAACCATCTGTTAGGTATCTTCTCCACTTGGCTAACTTCATCTATTTTATTTTGAATATTTTATTCAGAGGATGACTTTCATCTGACCTTATTCATAAAATCTGAGATCTAGTTCTTGGCTCTTATGGAGGTTACTTATGTGCCCATCTACCTGTCAGACAGGGAGTTTCCAGGGCCCAATTTTCCTATGTATTACCACCACCTCAAATAAAGCTTTTTACAGAAAATTAAGATTCCACAAAAGTTTGGTGACTGAGCAAATGATATATTTTCTAGGGACAAAAGTAATATAGGAAGATCCTAAGAGTATCCTGTCTTAACCTAGTTTCTAGAGCACCTTCAAGTTGATGGCTTCCTAGTTTATGTGCTGTAGCTCCCCAGGAAGAAGAATTTTTTCCTTTTTAAAATTTTATTTAAATTAGTAACAAGCTCCACTCTTAGGCACATACCCAAATAAGCACATTCATACAACAAGGACATGTTTTCAACCATGTTCATAGCAGCATTATTTGTAATAGCCAGAAACTGGAAGCAGCCTTGATGGCCCTCAACTGAAAATGGATAGAGAAAATGTGGTACATTTATACAATGGAGTACCACTCAGCAGAAAAAACAATGGAATCTTGAAATTTGCAGGAAAATAGATGGAACTCGAAGAAACCATTCTGAGTGAGGTAACCCAATCACAAAAAAGACAAACATGATATGTACTCACTCATATGTGGATTTTAGACATAGAGTAAGGGATTACCATCCTACAATCCACACTTCCAGAGATACTAGTAAACAAGGAAGACCCTAAAAGAGACAAACTTTTTCCCCTGGAGAAGGGGAAAGGGTCACCATCCCCTGAGCAAATTGCAAACATGGGAAGAGGGGGGAGGAAGCTACGAGAGTGAGAAGGGAAGAAAAGGAAGGATGCAGAGGTCATGAGGAAGCAGAAATTTTGAGTCAGGTGTAGATAAGAAAGGACATATGACAGGTAGGATTTTAGTTGGGGGGTGGTAGAGGAGGAAGGGAGGGAGAAGGGAACTGGGATCGTCATGTAATTCAATCTTGTTTGTAATTCAAATATATATAAAAAATTAATAACAAGCTTGAGTCACATGTCAATCACAGCCCTCTCTCCCTCCCCTCCTCTCCTAACCCTCAGCCCCCACCCCATCCCCCTCTGCTCCCCAGGGAGGTTGAGGCTCTCCATGGGGGATCCTCAAAGTCTGTCACATCAACCCAGGCAGGGTCTAGGTCCTCCCCCATGTGTCCAGGCTAAGAGAGCATCCTTCCATGTGGAATGGGCTCCCAAGTTCATTCATGGGCAAGGTGTAGGGGAAACTGTAGCCACGCCTTCTTAGGGGCTGGCTACAAGAGTACCTGAGGGCTTGTGAGGGCGTGGTCAGAGTGAGTAGGGGGACTGCGTTTTCGGTTTCGGTTTCTCTTTGCTTCTTGCTGTACAGACTACCACCGGCTGGCTGGTTCGCTCTGTAAGTAAGGCTTTTCCCTATTAAATACCCTTATATTTCTACCTGACTCCGTACTGGTAATTTCTTACTATAGCAAGGGATAAATACTGATCTACTACACAAGGCCCCATAGATTGCTGAGTCTTCCTCACTGACACCCACATTCAGGTAGTCTGGATCAGTCCCATGCTGGCCTCTCAGCCTTCAGTCTGGGGTCCATGAGCTCCCACTTGTTCAGGTCAGCTGTTTCTGTGGGTTTCACCAGCCCGGTCTTGACCCCTTTGTTCATCACACCTCTCTCTCTGCAACTGGATTCCAGGAATTCAGTTCAGTGTTTAGCTGTGGTTGTCTGCCTCTGCTTCTATCAGCCACTGGATGAAGGCTTTAGGATGGCATTATTGGGGAAGGGCATTTAAGGTAGCCTCTCTACTATTGCTTAGACTGCCAGTTGGTGTCATCATTGTACATCTCTGGAAATCTCCCTAGTGCCAGATTTCTCTTTAAAACTATAATGGCTCTCTCTAATATGACATCTCTTATCTTGATCTCCTCTATTCTTCCCCGTACTCAACCTTCCTGCAACCCCATGTCCTCCCCTTCTCTTCTCCCCGCTCTCTTTCTCCCAGCTCCTCCTCCACTCCCCCATGCTCCCAATTTACTCAGGAGATCCTGCAGGAGTGCCTGCAGGGAAAGAAATTTATACCAGCTTCAGTCCATCCAGTTTACTCAGAGTGGTTTTTATTTTGTTTTTTGTTTTTTGGTTTTTTTTTTTTTTGGTTTTATTTTTGCAGGGTGCCTTGTTGCTTTAATTGCTGAGCCCAGATGTGACATTAAGGCCATTACATAATGACACTGTTTTTCTTTTTAAAAAGTATGTTCACTAATTGCATCACCATCAAATTTAGGACATTTTAATTACCTCAAAAGAAAATTTTCTCTGAGCATGGTGATGCATGCTTTCCAACACTCAAGAGGTAGAGAATGAGGACAGTCTGGTTACAGACCTTTGAGAGGGTGAGGAGGAAAGGAGAGAGGAAGAAAGGAAAGAAGGGAAGGAGGGAGGGGAGGAAACAAACTTTATACCTTTAGTTGTTGTTTGCCTCTCCAAATCTTACTTTAAGAACCATTACTTATGGGAGTGGTGGCCCACTCATGTATTTAATCCCAGCACTTGGGAGGCAGAGGCATGGGGATCCTTCTAAGTTTGAGGGCAGCCTGCTCTATAGAATTAGTTTCAGGATAGCCAGGGCTATCTATTTAGACCCTGTCTCACATTGTAAGCCCCCTGAAAAGAAGCCACTACACTTTCCATCCCCAAAGTGTATTATTTACTCCTGTGGGAAGACTCAGGAAACTCCCACGATCCCCAGGGGAGGAGTGAGATCAGCACGTTTGGAGACTGAGAAAGATTTGCAGATTCCCAGCTTTCTTAATAATGTTTTTTAAAAAAAAGAGAGAGAAAATAGCTGCTTCTATTATTCCTCTTATCCATTCATTTAAAAAGGCAAAAAAGGAATCATCGTAACAAAACACACCTTAGATACTATGCAGGGGCATCCTTAGCCAGTCCACAAAGTTACAGGCTGGTACCAATAGGAAAGTGGGGGACATGAAAGGCTTGTCCTTTCTTGCTTGTTGCTTCCTGTAACAACCATGTGTCCACCTTGTCTACCAGCTTCTGCAGGGAGCAGACTCCTGAGTCAGGGATGAAACAGCTCTTTGCTGACAACATGTGACAATGTTTCTCAGGATCAGTGACCCTGATGTCAGTTAGTTTGATATTGAGGTACTGTTGCACAGAATGGAGGGTTCCACAGATGCTAAGATCATAGTTGAGTTCCAGGACTGTATCTTTGTCCACAATGGACTTGAAAAGGGAGCATAAAAGCATAACACTGCAGTCCAGACTGGTAAGGAAAAGGATGAGTGCTGTTGGCTGGAGGCCTGCACATAAGCCAGAACTGAATTACAAGTTTGTGGATCAGACAGGATCACGGGGGCATGTGGTGAGAGTTTGGAAGAACCACCTGTTTAAGGGGGGTGGTAGCAGAGAGAACCTCCAAACCCATAATATGTAATCTGTTACAGATGCTACCTTTGCCTTAACATAAACTTTTCAAACAGGTTTATGTTACATTATATATGAGAAACTCATTCCTTTTCATGTCTTAATAATATCCCACTATATGGATATCTTAGGGCTTCTATTGCTGTATAGAGACACCATAACAGCAACTCCTATAAATAAAATATTTAATTGGGGCTAGCTTACATTGGTTTAGTCCATTATCATCACAGTGGGACATGGCCATGTGTAGGTAGACATGGTGTTGGAGAAGTTGAGAGTTGTACATCTTGCAGGCAACAGGAAGTGGTTTATGACACTGGATATAGCTTGAGCATAGCAGACCTCAAATACCACCTCCGCAGTGAAACACTTCCGCCAGAAAGGTTACACCTACTCCAACACAAAGCCACACCCCCTAATAGTGCCACTCCCTATAGGCCAATTACTCAAATACATGAGTCTCTGGGGGAGGGCATACCTCCTTAAAGAACCATATTCTGTTCCATGGTCCCCATATGCTGGCAACCATAACATAATGCAAAATGTATTTAGTTGAACTTCAAAAGTCCCCATAGTCTATCACAGTGTCAACAATATTTAAAAGTCCAAAGTTCAAAGTCTCTTCTCAGGCTCACGAAATAACTTAACTTTAATCCCCTATAAAATCAAAATAAAAAAGAGATCACATACTTCTAACATTTAATAGCACAGGGTGTACATTACCATTCCAAAATGGAAGAAATAGAGGATAGTGAGAAAATACTGGACTAAAGGAGAAGACTGAAAACCAGATAGGCAAACACCAAACTCTGCATCTCCATGTCTGATGTTAACGTGCTCTTCAGATGTCCCACTCTTTTCAGCTCTGTTGACTGCAACACAGTTCTTTCTTTTGGACTGGTTCCACTCCCTGTTAGCAGTTCTCATCAGCAAATATCCCACAGCTCTGGCATCTCCAACATCTTGCAGTCTCCAAGGAAAACTAGGTTTTACCTTGACAGCTTCACTAGGCCTCTATTCAAGGATATCACTGACACATGTTTGGCTTCAGCAGCTTTCCTTAGTCTTGCACAGAGATTCCATAATCCCTTTCTTCTAACCTTGACTCTAAAGTCAGAATCATGTGGCTGAAGCTGCTTTGTTGCTTGCTGGGGCTGGAACATGATCTTCTCATTTGATTATATCTTCACCAGCTAACGTGGGAAATTACCAATATGGAGTCAGGTAAAAATACACGGGTATTTATTAGGGAAAAGCCTTACTTACAGAGAGACCTAGCCAGCTGTCAGGGCACAGTAAGTACAGCACGTGCACACCCCTCACTCTTAAACCTTCCCTATGTCACCTTGACCATGCCCTCACAGGCGTGGTCAGGCATACCTGTAGCCAGTACCTAGCAGTCATGGTTAAGGTGTCCCTTACAATTCTGCTTTTAGTCTAAAAGAGGATTAAAACTTAACAGTGCAAAGTACCCAAAATTAACCATCATAAAGGTGAAATATAAGAAAATATAACAATCTACTTTCATCACCTCCTAACTATGTCTATTTTAACTAAACCCTAAAGTCATCTGAAAGAGGTGTCCAAGCCTGAACACCTCCTTCAAATCCCAACCATAAACAATAGGAAGCTATCCCTAACTAGGTGTATATTACCCTTAGTGACAACAATGGGGGAAAGGGGGAATAGCATCCTCCAAGTTACTTCCTGCTGAAATGGGACGATGATAGCCTAGTGGGGTCCTGTAGGAAGAACATGTTAGTATAGTGAAAGTCTTGAATGGATTGTATCCAGTCCATGTTAAATGGGACTCGCTTGATTGAAGACCTCGATTGAAATCCTCAACTTGATTGAAGTCAGTACCCGAAGCTCTGGCCGGAGTGTCAGTTGAAATGGAGCAAGTTGGATCCAGTGCAGTTGAGGAGGTGTGGCTCATTTTCTCTCTCAGGGATTGCTGTCAGGCAGGTCTTCATTGGCTGTGTGGGACTCAAACATAAATATTAGCAGAGAAATGTTTGCTTGTGTAAGTATGTATACTGGGAAAAGCAACCATGGGAGAATAACAATTATGAGAGGGTGTATATCTTGAAAGAAAGAGCCAAGAAAAGACAAAAACAGTACCCAAATTCTTCTCTTATTCTGTATTACATCAATTGGCTTCTTGATGCAATACAGAAACTCTAAAATTTAGTTAAACAACGTGCTTGGATTTTAGAGGAGGAAAGCCAAATTCACCTCCAATGCCAGCATTGGTTTAATTGAATAGGGACTAGGAAATAAAGAGAAATAGAGTTTTCTGAGAGACAGCTGTAAAGTTAAGTGTATGGCACATTCCTTTTGTTTTATGTTTAAATCTACCTTCTCTTCTTAAATATCTACCCATGCAGTGGCCTTTGTATTCTGGAGATGACTTTTCCTGTGAAGATAAATGCAAAACACTTCCCTTTCCTTTGGGAAGTTTCCCTTGAGTTCATGAGATATACCTTAAATACCTGTCATTTCTCCTCGTTGAGAGGTTTTTCCTTTTCAACCTGAATCTTGATCAACTTGGATGGTATCCAAATTTTTTCTTCTCCTGTGGAAAAAAATTCAAAACCCCTACCCCAACGCAACACATGTCCTAGTTTCCATACAGAGGTTGATTTGAAGTATACTGGCCAATTCAGTTCAGCTGTTTTTTTGTTGTTGTTGTTGTTTGTTTTTTTGTTTTTTGTAATCCAGTGTCTTTCTGTAGATGTTTGTCCTTTCTCATTGGCTTTAATGAAAACGGAAGAAGGGAAGTCCATGTGCGCACCCCTCACTCTTAAAACTTCCCTATGTCACCCTAACCATGCCCTCACAGGCATGGTCAGGCATACCTGTAGCCAGCCCCTAGCAGGCAAAGTTAAGGTGTCCCCTACAACCAGCTTTCTGTTTTAAATGGTTACCTTCATTGCCTAAGCTTGGTTGTCCTGGAACTTGCTCTGTAGACTGGGCTGGCCTCAAACATAGAGATCCATCTTCCTCTGCCTTGGTGTGCTGAGATTAACAGCATGCACCATCACACCTAGCTTTGAGCTTTTCTTTAATTCCTTTTCACAAGTTGGAAACTTAGCTGGGTGGGATCTTTCCCTGAGATCATTGCTCCATTTCTTAATCTGTTTATCTCCTTGAATGTATGACTTAATTTTGTTTCACTTTCTTGTGTTCCATTTCTCCTCAAATTGTATATTTTGTATGTTTCCTTTCTCACCATGCTCCTTTTCCTTATAAATCTGCATTAGAGCTAACTGTAATAACCACACAGCAGAGTCCATACCAATGGAATTAATTCAAAACTCTTCACTTTATCCCCAGGTAGACTTTTCAGAAAAGGGCAAAAAGTAGCCATATTCTTTGCCAAAATATCACAAGAAGATTTTTAGGCCACATATAACATTCTTCTCTTCTGAAACTTCTTGATTTATGTCCCCTCTGCTCAAATCACCCTCAGCACCATTGTCTTACATGTTGCTACTAGGATGGTCTATTAAACCCCACTCAAAGTGTTCAACTGGTTATCCAATCCATAGTCCCAAAGTCCATATTTATACAAACATAGTAAGGCCTAGCACAGCAATACCCTAGTCCCTGGTACCAACTTTTGTGTTAGTGAAGGTTTCTATTGCTGTGAAGAGACACCATGACCATGGTAACCCTTATAAAAGAAAACATTTAATTGGGGTAGCTTACAGTTTCAGAAGTTTAGTTTATTATCATCATGGTGGGACATGGTGTGCTGGCAGACATGGTGCAGGAGGTGTTGAGCGTTCTACATCTTGATCTGCAGGCACCAGAAGGAGTCTCTGTTCCACACACTGAGCATAGTTTGAGCACATGAGACCTCAAAGCCCACCCTCACAGTGACACACTTCCTCCAACAAGGCGAAACCTACTCCAATCCAAAGCCACACCTCCTAATAGTGCCACTTCCTTGGGGGGCTGCATAGTCTTTCAAACCTCCACAATGGCCATATTAGATTTGGTTTATTCACTCATCAGTTGATACACATTAGGATTGCTTCCACCTTCACACTGTTTTGAATTAACACAGTATAAAATGCATGTAAGAGTTTTCCTGTAGATGTGCACATTCATTTCACATTGGTATATAACTAGCCATGGAATTCCTGAGTCCTTTTGTATTTGGTGTTTTGAAATTGCCACATTGTTCAGCAAGTCAATAACATCACTAAATAATCTTATCAGCAATGTATAAAGTTCCAATTTCTTCCAGTCTTTGACATCGTTGGTTATTAACTGATATGCTTTTATTATAGTCTTCTCAGTGGGTGTGAAGTGCTGGTTCGTGGTGTTATTGACTTGTATTTCTATGATGAAAAGTTAAATTGTCTGGTCGTTTTTTGTTTTTTTGTGAAAGGATTTCTCTGTGTAGCTTTGGAGCCTATCCTGGCATTCGATCTGTAGACCAGGCTGGCCTTGAACTCACAAAGGTCCACCTGCCTCTGCCTCCCAAGTGCTGGGATTAAAGGCGTGCGACACCAACGCCCGGCGTCTGGTCTTTTTATTATTATGAGTACTGTATGTATTGTAGATTATCTCTATATCAGATATGTAATTTGAAAATCTTTCTCCTACATTCTGTGCTGTCATGTCACTTTTGTAGAGTATCCTGTATAAGAAGAAACATGTTTAACTTTTACCAAGGCCAGTGGATCTGTTGACCCACTAGATGTGGTAGAGTCCTGCTTGGCTAAGCTGACTCACCAGGCATTATTGGGGACCCCCACTTGGAAAATCCTTGGGTTAATTGACTGTAAATGTTTGGTTGTTTTCTGTCTGTAGCTTTCTCACATATCACTGCTATGCCCCTCTAATGATACAAATATAGCTGTGAATGGCCAAAAGATGATTTTATGCTTAAGTTGTGTAATAATGTTAAACAGAAATTATAATTCTAAGTCACAAAGTCAGCCCTTTAACTTTAGACTTCAGAGCATATTCAAACTAAGGTGATTGCCCCAAGCAACAGTATCTGGTTGCCCCTAGAGACACATATACAAGGTCATTTCCCCATGTGGTGTTTTTGCTGTCTCAAAGTCAGAGCTTAAAGCAACTTTAGTCTACACATACTCCAGCTAACTAATTGTTACTCTTAAGTCTTGATTGCCAGTGTCATATGCTGTCTTGGAACCCTCATCAACCTAGAGCTATGCACATGAGTCATTGTGACATTAATAGCCTGAGAGAAACTATGTGACTTAACTTATGTTTTGAGTTTGGATAAGGCCCTGTAATAAAACATATAATTGTTCAGAGTTTGGCCATGAAAAATAGAGACAGTGTAGAAATGGAGAAGACAGAGAGGGAGAGCAGAGGAGATGTGTGTGAGAGAGGGGGGTGGCAAGGCAGAGAGTGAAGGAGAAGTGATGAAAGGAAACAGGGACAAAAGACAGAGATATGCAAGAGAAGGCCACGATGAGAGAGAGAGAAGTGTCAGAGTTGAAGAAGAAGAAGAATCAGAGAAGTCTGAGAGATTGAATTCCTGAGGGTGAGTTAGTAAAGAGTCAATAAATAATGCAGAAATATGTATTTGTGAGTGAATGTGAGAGAAACCTGTGTGAAAGATCTGCTGCCATAGAGAAGCTGTACCTAGGAATTTGTAAAGTGATGTATGATGAGTGTATATGTAAATAAGATGTATAGCTATGACTGTGTGGGGACTTGTAACTGTAACTGAATGTAAAAATAAGTACTGGGCAGGAGAGAAATATTTACATATAAAATGACATTGTCAAGAGAGAGAGACTATAAAAGAATTAAGCAAAGAGAAGGTTACCAGGAAAGTAAGTGCTTGTTCCATTTTTCTTAGATTACCAGTGGAAAGATTGTGCTTGTTTATTTTTCCCCTCAGATAGAAAAGTCTAGTAACTCTCAGTTAAGAATCTTTCCCACTACTCAGAGGCTTTTTCTTCATTAACCTGGAGTGCATCTGGACAAGGGGAGGGGGGCTGGACCCCCCAGAGTCCATGATAATGTGACTTAAATGATGGCTTAGTGATTAAGAGCACTTGCTGCTCTTGTGAGGACCTGGATTCTGTTCCCAGAACCCAGTTTAATGCTTGTAACTATAGTTCCAGAGGATTCACTGTCCCCTTTGACCTTCATGTGCACTTCATACACATGGTGTACATATATACATGCATAAAACATTCACATCTATAAAATAAACATAATTAAATTCAACAAAAATAAATAAACATAAGATAATGAGCTTACCTATGGTGTTTTCATAGATGTAAAACACACACTTTTACCATTCCACTTTTCATTCCCTACTCTTGACTTCCCCTTTCTGATGGGGGAATTTTTTGTATCTTTGTTTCTCTTATTGGTTAATGAATAAAATACTGATTGGTTGAGGCCAGACAGGAAGTAACATAGCTTGACAGAACCAGGATATAAGCAGGGACAAACAGCAAATCACTGTCTTCTCTGTGGACATGCTTAGCAGTCACTAGGTGATCCACCAAAGGAGTTAGTGGTCTGGACACTTCTCCGGTAAGATAAGACCATGTGAAAAAACTTAGATTACTAGAAGTGGGCTGATAATTAAGACAGAGCTAGCCAAATAAGAGGCATTAGTCATTGGCCAACAGATTTATAATTAATATAGCTTCTGTGTGTTTCTTTGGGGCTGAGAAGGGTGGTGGGACCAGCTGGGACAAAGAACCTCATGTTATACCTCTCCCTGTTGAATGGGCACTTTATTTTCAGCTGGCCTGCTGAAATGAAAGAAAAAATGCTCAGTGAGTCTTTGGGGAAGGAAGCTTAGGAAAAACTGACCAGCACAAGATTGTTCTTTCCTTCCTTCTAACTGTAACGGAAGTTACTAGAGGGCCAGCAGCCACTATGACATCTGAAGATAGAAGCACACACTAGGACAAAGGAGAAGAACAAGGGATTCTGGTTACCTAAGGTCACTGTCAATTTCCATATCAATTCTAAGCTTCCAGATTTTACACTTCAATGTGAGAGAATAAATCCTAGTATATTTAAGCTACAATTTTTCAGTTTCTAATCTTATAATGAAAGAAAATTCCTAAGTAAACCTACTTTCAAATTGCACTTGATAATCTGGATCTGATATCTGAACACACAAAAAAATGCTTTGAGTTTTTTGTTTATCTCTCAGGCTTCACAATTTCTGGATATCTCAGAGCAAAGCTTTATTTCTAAATGTCAATTGCTCCCTCAAGGAATAAGAGATCCTTGATAGGCATACTTCACAGTGCTAAAGAAACCATAGCAGCAATTTTCCATATAACCAGAAGCCTCTGCTATTAACAAGTATTTATATGCAAAGAAGGATTAAAGAAGATGATACAATTATTATCTGAGAAGTTGTGATTAATCTTACTGCACACGTTTCCCATCTGCTTATATCTTCTTCCCAGTCCCTCCCCTTAAGTATCCTTAGAATTAGCTGCAATCACTAATTTTTGAATCATTTTATAGCTTTGCAAAAAATATTCCTAAGCAATATAGTATTAGTTTTACTTGTTTTGAGTCTATAAAATTATGGCTTTCTCTATTTTATCTTTTGTGATCTACTATTCTCCCCTCTCAAAATTAGGTTTGCAAGATTCTTCCATGATTTAATGAGTTGCTGAAAGCATGATTTAGGGTATAATTAGCTGTCATAACAGATAAACTTCCAAATTTCAGTATTGCAATTCAATAGTTTCTCTTTTGCATAAAGTTGAAAATGAATACTGTAATAGCAGATGGCTCTTATCCAAATAGTAAGTCAGAAACTTACCAGGTTTTTATTTTGTCCTCTGCTGTCTATAACATATAGCTTCCCACACTGGTACACTTATCTACTCCCAAAATGCCTGAGGAACCTTTGATAGTTTATATGGGAAGTTTCAAAAGGCTGGTTGTGGAATTGACTCATATCCTCTCAGTTACATGGTGAGGTGGTTTGTACTTCATATCTCTCTCCAGTAGAGGGACACCATTAGAACTTCAGTGAGAAAATAGCCTCCAACTTAGCTATCTCCAGAACCTATTAAATATTTACTTTGAGGCCAAGATTTTCCCCATTAGTGTCCACTCAGTAAGCCTAGCAAATACACTAGTGTCTGGGCACTTCTGCCCTGCAAATCACTAGGACAGTTGTAATAATTGTGACAGAACTCAACAGTGAGGTGTTTCAGAGCTGAAGTCCAAATTTTTCCACACTCATTCTTCTTTTCCTTGGTATCCTCATGGGTAGGAAGTCACGCAAACATCTGAATCTCATAGCTCTCCCTATTTACACCTGCCTCATTCCCCCCTTTGTTGTTCACAGGACTTACCCTTAAAACTCTCCTAGTTTGGATTCTATCCAAATATACAAGCAAGATCACATAATGCTTATATATTTATATAATGTTTAGCTGTACAATCAATAAGAACAGAAACTAGGTGCAGTGACTCATCAAACACCTGACATTGTTTAGCTCATTTGCTTTTACTGATATATGATTGATCCTTTGTCAGTTTATTCATTCTGTGTTAGTGGATACCTGGGTAGTTGTGGTTTAACCTTTGTTTTCTTTTCCTCATTACAAAATTGTTTTGAATTGTGTACACACGAATATTGAGAGTTTCCTTTGGTTATCTGTGTTTGCATGTGGGATTGCTACATTGTAAGATGTTCACATGATCAGTTAATGAGTTAGTAATAATTTCTCTAAAGAAGTCATAGTCATTAGCACTCATACTACCAATGCCTACGAGCTTCATTTAGCCCCACCTTAATTTGTTTTCTTCCTCTTCTTAGTTTTGTTGTGTGGTGAGATAAAAAATAATGGATATAAATACTAATCATTCTCTCTCCTCCAGCTTCCAGGACTGAGTATAGATGTTTTACAAGCAAAAAGTCCTAGGACAGCCTACTACCCCAACCAGAATAAATATATTTTCTTTTATTGCCATCATTGATAGTTTTTGTCATTCATATAACTTTTACTTTTTTAAACATTCTAGATTTTCTCCTTATTAAAATTTGTCTGACATTTTATTTTGATTAACATGAATCTCAGAAACTTTTTTATTAAGAAAACACAACAAAAATTAGGAAAAAGTGGTGAACTTCCCTGAATGTACATAATATATACTACTGAGTAAAATTTTATAGCTTTCTATTTCTCACAACTCACTGAATATGTACACACATAAATATATGTGTGAACATATGATTCATTTGTGCATATATGAAATCTGAATATATGTATAATACATGCATAGTTTAACAGCATATAAATACATTTGTTGGACTTGGTAGGCTTGGGCCTGTTTCCGTCTGCCTTCCTCTGCCCTGCTTGGGGATAACTGAAGCTGGAGGACTGCTCACTGTGGCGAATAACATTCAGCTGGATCCAGCCCCCCCAGAGACTGCCAAGGCACCGGTACCAGTCCTGCCTCCATCACAAGACTTGGTAAGCTTGGGCAAGAAACAATTCAAACAGTGCAAGGTATGAAAGTCAAGATAGTGAAAATAAAAAAAAAAATCTGAGGGAATGCTGGAATTAGAAAAGAAGGGTAAATGATCAGGAACTACAGATGCAAGCATAACCAACAGAATACAAGAGATGGAAGAGAGAATCTCAGGAATTAAAGATACACTAGAAATTGACTCATCAACCAAAGAAAATCTCAAGTCCAACAAATCCCTAATAAAAAATGTCCAAGAAATATGTGACACTGTGAAAAGGGCAAAACTAACAATAATAGGTATAGAAGAAGGTGAAGAAATCAAACTCAAAGTTGCAGAAAACATATTCAACAGAATCACAGAAGAAAACTTTCCCAACCTAAAGAAAGACATGCCAAGGAAAGTACAAGAAGCCTACAGAGCACCAAATAGAATGTACCACAAAAGGTCTCCTCCCCACAAATTAATCAGTGCCACAAACATACAGAAAAAAGAAAGAATATTAAGAGCAGCAAAGGGAAAAGGTCAAGTAACATATAAAGGCAAACCTATCAGAATTAGGTTTGGGGAAATGGGGAAAATCTTGGCCTGACTTTTCCATGGAAACTCTGAAAGCCAGAAGGTCCTGAATAGATATTCTACTTAACACTAACAGACCACAAATGCCAACTCAGATTACTATACACAGTAACGCTTTCAATACATATAGATGGAAAATACAAGATGTTCCATGACAAAACCAGATTTAAACCATACATATTCACCAATCCAGCCCTACAGAAAGTGTTCAAAGGAAAACTCCAACCCGAGGAAATTAACTACAATCAGAGAACCATAGGCAATAGATAATCCCACATCACCAAAAGCCAAAATAAAAATAGGGTGGAAATCCACACACAATTCGACCACCACAACCAAATCTAAAACAAACAAGAGTGAATGGTCATTAATATCCCTCAATGCTAATGGTCTTAACTCACCTATAAAAATACACAAGCTAGCGGAATGGATAAGAAGACAGAATCCATCCTTCTGCTGCATATAACAAAGACACCTCAACTTCAAAGACAGACGGTACCTCAGAGTAAAGGGTTGTGAACAGATTTTCCAATCAAAGAATCCAAGAAATAAATGGGTGTAGCAATGTTAATATCTAACAAATAGACTTTAAACTGAAATCAATGAAGGATGACAATGGAAAAAAATATATACATTCTGGTTGGGATAGGAGGCTTTCCTAGGACTTTATGCTTGTAAAACATCTATACTCAGTCCTGGAAGCTGGAGGAGAGAGAATGATTAGTATTTATATCCATTATTTTTTCTCACCACACAACAAAACTAAGAAGAGGAAGAAAACAAATTAAGGTGGGGCTGAAGGAAGCTTGTAGGCATTGGTAGTATGAATGCTAATGCCTATGACTTCTTTAGAAAAATTATTACTAACTCATAAACTGCGAACATCTTACATTGTAGTTCAGTTCCTACTTACCACAGGAGAAATCCATCAAGATGAAGTCTCAATCCTGAAAACCTATGCCCCTAACACAAAGGCATCTACATTCATAAAAGAAACACACATCACACATAAAACCTCTCACACTTATAGGGAGAGACTTCAACCCTCACCACTAGACAGGAACACCAGACAGAAACTTAACAAAGAAACAAAGGAACAAATAAAAGTCATGGCCCAATTGGGTTTAACAGACATCTATAGAACATTCCATCCAAACAGAAAAGAATATACGTTCTTTTCAGTACCACATGGAACCTTCTCTAAAATTTACCACATAATTGGCAACATAGAAAACCTCAACAGGTACAAAAAAATGAAAGTAACACATAACCCTAGGCCTTTTAAAATTTGCTTTATAGTCATGGCTGGCCTAGAAGTAGTTACCTTGCTGCTTCTATCTTCAGAGTGCTGCAATTATAAGTGCTCACCATCATGCTTAGTCCCAAGTTCCAGTCCATTCTTGCCACTACATCATTATCTATAACTGCCCTTGGCCAAATTCTGCTTATTCCAATACCCTATGCCTATGCACAAAGCCAGCTACTGTTTTCAAGTACAGTTATTGTATACTAATCCCCATCTCAGAGCCTCCTCTTAGGGATACAGAGTTTGCAGTAGGTAACATTTTTCTTACACCTAAGCACATTTTCCAGAATCAGAATTTTAAGTATTTACTCAAATTAATAGATAAATGATATAAACGACTGTAAATGGGGCTAAGATGGGTTGGGTAGCTGTCTTGTTGCTGGCATGTACAACACAAAGGAGAAGAAATCATGAAGGATATTAGATAGTAGGTAGAAATCCATAAGAGGGAAGAAGCTTTCTTCTTTTTCTTTTTCTCTTTCTGTTTTTTTTAGTTCCATAGAGTGCTTAAGATGCTTACTGGAGCTACTAGAGAAGGATATCTACCCCCAACACAGGGAATTGAACATTGGGCCATAGGCAAATAGGGTAGGAGAGTGTTTTACCACTGAACTATATGCCAATTCCAGAGCCCAGACAAGAAGACATTGTAGAATAAAACATAAGCTTGTGTCAAATTATGGGGTTTGTTCCTATCCTTGCTCTTAAATATTAAAAAGCAGGCTGGTTATTTTGTTAACTGGGCAAATTCTTCCTCTTCAACTCATCTAACAACCCCTGAATCCTGCACTATTCCTGTGGGGTTGCAGACAGGTGAGTGATGGTGAATTCCAACCATCTTGAAGATCCATTGATAGTACAAACTGTGTCTTGGTGCTAGAAAGCTGATGGTGGAAAAGAGATGGGACACAGAGAGATCACAAAAGGGTTATCAGCACAAGATGTTCAGGGAATATAGAGCTTTACTGGGATTGAAGGGCTGGTCAGAAAGATACAAAACTACTATAGAATTCATGCTTCACTTGAGACTATGTAACTCTGATACAGGCATTGCTGAGACAATGTCACTAGTTACAGTTCAATGTTCAGCAGCATCCTGATAAGCACACACTGTACTCTACAAAGCTCTGAAAAGCTTTAGAAAGCTGGCCTAGTGTGCTTTCTATTGCCAAGATAAGCAGAATGACCAAAATCAGCCTGGGAAGGAAAGGGTTTATCTGGCATAAACATCTTGGACCACAGTCCATCATTGAAGGAAGTCAGGTCAGGAACTCAAAGCAGGAACTTGGATGAGGGAACTAAAGCACATAATGTAGAGAAGTACTTCTTACTAGCTTGCTTCTCACAATTTGCTCAGTCTGCTTTTTACACCTCTCAGAATCAGCTGTGAGAAGTAGCACTGCCCATAGTGGGCTGGACCCTCCCACATCTACCCTTAATCAAAAAAGCCCCCCCCCAACTTTCCTATAGGACAATCTGTTGGGGGCTTTTTCTCAATAGTGGTTCCCTATGCTCAGATGATCATAGACTGTGTCAAGATGACAGGAAAATTAACACAAAGCATTTTGTGCAGTCACTCTAACAGCCCTAGTTGGTATTGCCCTAGCCTTTGATTGATCAGTACTTTATTTGATACATTTCTGACAACATATGGGATTACACACAGCTCATGGAAGGAGATACAGCCAAAGTGAAGGCTGGTTTGGGCAAGGTGGCATGGTATGATTGCACATGGCTTATTATCAGCAGCCAGTCACTTCTGAATGTTTTCCAGCATTCAGAAATCAGGCAACTTCCTTATGCAGTGTGATTTCTTTAAGGAAGATCTCTCTCTCTCTCTCTCTCTCTCTCTCTCTCTCTCTCTCTCTCTCTCTCTCTTTCTCTCTCTCCCCAAATTTGTGAGTTTTAAAATATAACTACACTGAGTTAAGTGCACATATATCCACTGTATAGTACAAGGAAATGTCAGATATACTGTACAACCGTTTCCTCGCTGTCTCATACACAGAATAATTCAGGCATCACAGAGAACTGTCTATAAGCTCCCCCAAACTGACCAATATACTGACTTTGTCATTGTTGATTGTTTTCCCTGTTTTTGAAATTCTTAGGAGAATTACACAGTATGTATTGTTAACTCTGTGTGCACAATTATATGGAATCTTTTGCTTAACATTATGACTGTGCGATCTGTTGTGAGCCATATTGGATTGGAGCCTGCCTGGAGGCCTGGATGGCATGTGGGCCCCTTACCTAGTCAGGGTCATACCAGGCAAAGGCTTGCTATGGACTGGCACTGGAGCCTAGGAGGGCTGCAGTCTGGGAATTTACACTTGTAATTTCCCCTGCATGTATGTGGTCAAATGTTCTAGACACTAAGGTATGAAATGTTTCGTTTGCCATCCCAGAATATACTTTGCTAAAGGGGAACTTGAGATATTCAGAGCTCCCTGTAATTCTGCTGTCTGATGCTTTTTACTGACTTGTTTTCTGCTTCCACTTTTAAGGGATATAAAAAAGGTTGTGACATTAATAAGCTTTCTGGCCCGAGTCATCAGTACTCATAGCCTTCCTGATGCCAGATTTTGACATTTTCTTTCATTATATTTTTATTACTTTTTTGTTCCTGGCCCTTCTTCTTGAGTCTAGGTCAGCAGTCAATACTGGTACTTTGGACAGACATTTGATCTTTCTCATTGTTGGATACTAGTTGTTGTTTGAATATATAGAGCACTTTATTGGTTTCATTTGATTGACAGATGAATTATTTCCAGTGTTTAGTTATTAAGAAGAAATCTTCCCTGCAGATTCTTGGACATAAATACTCACATTTTTGGATATGTCCTTAGTTGCAAAATCACTCATTTCAAATATCTAGGATATTTAGTTTACTAAGAAATTGCCAGACAAACTTGAATGAGATTGCCAAGTTTTACACTCCTCTTAGTGACATGTGAGGGTGCTTGTTATGCTACATTCCCAACAAACATGATATTATCAGCCATTCAGATCTTGAGTGTTCTCATGGTGATATTGTATCTGAGGAGTATTTCATAATATAAACTTCCACTTCTCTCCAAATGCATTTGCATTGTGTTTTGAAAAAATAGGAAGGCCATGATGATAAATGACCTGAGAAGCATTAGAGAAAGGAAAAAAGAATAAAAGCAACCATTACATAATTATATGAAACAAGAGGTGGGTAAGGCACAAAGTTCAAATATGAGCAAGTATAGAATAAGGCTTTGAGGCCCAGAAAATATTTGAAACCAAATCATAAAAAAATTGGAAAATCTAAGTGAAATGGATAGTTTTCTCTATAGATAACACCAAAGTTAAATCAAGATGATATTGTATGAGAGAAGAACAAATAAAAAGAAAAAAAGTAAAGAAAACCTTTGATTGGAAAAATCGCACTAATGTGAATGACACAGGAAAGAGTATAACTTAGGCAGGTGAAAGACAACCACGGGGCAACTTGGGTCCTCAAGGTCTGTCTTTCCTGAAGATTCCACAGGCCAGGCAGATGCCATGCAGCTCTCAGGTGAGCACCACTAGGCAGCCTGAGTCCTTACAGTCAGGCTTGTCTGAAGCATCCACAGGCCTCCCCCCCTACCTTATTGTGCCCAGTACATGGGTATCATTATGATGAACAAAGTATATGTCAGAGAAATGGGAGAGAAAATAAGGTGGAATGGTTTGTGTGCTGTGATAAGAGGCTGTTCTAAAGAAACTAGGGTGGTAAGGAATGGGCTGATGTTAGTGGCCTGTTTGCCGTCAGAACCAGGGTGATGTCTGCCACCATGCTTGAGTCCAGGGTCCTACTGCAGCCTAGGTCTGTATTGACCCATGTTGCCACCAATGCCATCAGGATTCCTTTGGTTTGGGCTGCCACCTGGGATAATTTTAATGTCAAAGGGCTGTGCTCCTGCTTGTGCTATGTTGGTCTGAGTGGCCTGTGTTGCTACTGGGGGACATGCTGACATCCATCCATGTCTGGGTCCATGGCCCAGCAGCAGCCAGGATTAACGTTGGCGTCTATGGCTCCTGTTGTCACAGGTGACTGAACAGATGCCTGGGGTCAGGACAGCCACCTAGGACCATATTGGTGTCTGTGGACCTTGCTGCCACCAGGGCCATACTAATCTGGATGGTTTGTGCTTCCACCAGAGCCATGGTGACATCCAGTCTCAAGCTAGTGCCAAGGGCATGTCTGGGTCCATGTTAGTACTACAGCTGTGGTCTGTGATGATGTCCATGGCCCCTGTTACCACAGGGAGTCATAGAAACCATGCATGTTGAACTCCAAGGGCTATGCTGAGCCGGCCCTACCCCTCAATGTCCCTGGGATAGCTGGTCTTGCCCCTCGCTGGATACTGCAGCAGAAGAGCTGGCCCTTGCCCTTAGGAGAGATGGTCCCACTCCTCACCACAGGCATATGAGAGCTGGCCACAATGGCATGAGCCTAGGAGAACTGCTTCTGCCCCTTGCCTGAAGGGGCAGTCTCAGTGTCCCATAACAACCAGTTCATCTATAACCCAGATTAATATCCTGGGCCTTGGGTTAAAGCACCCTAACATCTACCCCATCTATGACCTGCTAGAGTGCTTGAAGGTACTGGTCCAGCTGAGCAATAGCTACAGGATCTCCAAGACTGGGATCACTAGCAAGGTATCTGAGAGGAGACGAGGTCCCAGTGATGACTGTGTGCCAGAGGCCTTGAACCAGACCAATGATGCATTTTAAAGAATATTTTGCCGATGGGACTGATTGAATAAAAGAGTTTACTGTATGACACACCTCAGCTCCCAATGCTACTGTGATGAATGAAGAGGTGTTGGAAAGACGGAGGATGGAAGTGGTTTGTTTGCTTTGTTTTTCATTAATTTTAGGGGTGCATGCGGCAAGGGTGAGGAGTAGATATGGAGGAACTGGGAGGTGAGTGGAATTTGGGTGCATGATATGAAATTCCCAAAGAATCAATAAAGAAGGCTTTGAATAGAAAAATAGCACTAATATGGATAACAAAAGAAATGGTATAGTGACAATAAACAGAATACAAATTTTAAAAATGTTAAATAAAAAATTAAAGCATGGACCTTACACAAAAAGAAATTAAATATGTGATACTATCACAGAAAATGTAACAGAATTGAGGCCAGTATTCTAGGGGAATATATGTAAATGAACTTGTTACCTTGTAAAAGAAAAATGCTTCCAAGTTCATCCTCAAAAGGAGATTTTGTATGTTTCTCATATACAATAAAATGATTCACAAAGTTTAAAAGTAATTAATTCATAGAAAAAAAAACCAAATGGACAAACAAATAAGCCAGAATCAGGGCTTCCAATCTTGATAACACACAGTTTACAAGAAGGAATATAAAAAAACAACAGGAGAATTTAATATAACAACATAGTTCAAGAGAGGAAAAGAGGAAAAAGCATTAGTAGTGATTGATAAAGAGGACCCAGAAAACTACAGTGAGGCAGATCACACATATATACATTAAACCTCGCACTCTAAGATTAGGTAAATAGGCCTGTTTATTAAAACAATCATGCTCAAATATCCATAAAAATATACCATGAATGATTTCACAAAAAACCTTCCAAGTATTTCATAAGGAATAAATATTATGCACACTTTTACACTGTAATAAAATTAGACTACAAAAACTCTTTTCACTTGGTATTTTCAAAATGCTATAAATTGTATATTTGCAAAAGGGGAAATAAAGCCAAATCTGTACAAACCCTTCAATGTAATGATAATGAAAACATTACAAATTAGGATATATTGGAGCTAGAGAGAAGGCTTAGTTGTTAAGAGGGTATACTGATCTTGTAAAAGGCTCAAGTTTGGTTCCAAGCACCTACAATGGGTAGCTTGCCTGCTACACTTACACACACACACACACACACACACACACACACACACACACACACACACACAAGTACACATAATCGTAATTAATAAAATAAATATTTAAAATTGGAGTACCTATTCAGAAATTAAAATATATGGGAAATACCTGGTGATTATTTTTTAAAAATGATAGTCTTAAATATTTAACAAGAATAAAATTATACACATAATTATATTATATAAACAGCATTGTAATTCAAAAGATACCAGACTGAAGACTGGGCATGGTAGCATACATTCACAATTCTAGCACTCAGAAGGCAGAGTCAGGGGAATTATAGGCCAGGATGGGCTACAAAGCAAGACTCTGTGAAAAAAAATAGAGACAGATGGATAGAGGAGTGAAAAAGTTAGGAAAGATGAAAGAGAGGTCTTAGAGTTTCTTTTGCTGTAGAAAGACATGATGACCACATCAACTCAAAGGAAGGAAAACCACTGGAGATGACTTACAGGTTCAGAGGATTAGTTCATTATAATCATGGCAGGATGTGGCAGTATGCAGACAAAAATAATGCTGGGGAAGGAGCCAAGAGTTCTACATCTTGATCTGCAGGAAGCAGAAGGACACTGTGTCCCACACTGGGAAGAGCTTTTACTTATGAGACCTCAAATCACACCCTTACAGTGACACACTTCTTCTAACAAGGCCACACCTACTCCAACAAGACCATACCTCTTAAAAGTGCCACTCCCTATGGGCCAATCATTCAAACACCAGAATCTAAGGGAGTGATACCGATTCAAACCACCACAGGAGATATTTAGAATTGTACAATAAAATCTGGTAGACATTTTAGAAATTTAGAAAAATTTAAATTCAACAGACAAACCACTACCTAACCTAGTTAAGGAAAAAGGGAAGACCTAAGTTTAGTTCCCAGTATCTATATTATCAGGTGCCTCAAAACCACCATCCACTCCAGCTCCTGGAAATCTTATACCTTATTCTGGCTTCCAAGGACCTCTTCACACATTTGATATATACTTGTACAGAAACACACACGCATACACACACACAAATAAAAGGCATACGTCTTTTCATAAGTAAAAGGGAAAACTATAATATATTAAATATCAAATATACAAGATAAAAACATCCCACAACAATGTAGAAAACTAGAAGGTGTTTGGAAGGACGTCTACCAGACCCTCAAAGATCTGATACTTAGGTAGTCTTTATATGATTCTAGAGCATAGAAATATTTCACAATTTTGTTTATAAAGCAGGAAAAATCTAATATAGAATGTACAAATAGCATCTATGGACTAATCTCATAAATATTAATGCTTTTTGCATTAATAAAATATTACCAAATAGCATTCAAATCATGTTTAAAAACACATACCTTATATCCTGGTCAAAATGGACTTATTCCATAATTATAACATTTTGTCTTAAAAAAATCCATTAATGCAATTATTGTCACCGGAAGAACTAAAAAAGAAAACTTACATGTTTTTCTCCATAGATGTTAAAAATATCTTTAGCAAAATTAAACATATATTTAGTAAAAGATATGGAGGAAAAAGGGGAATTTTTCTAACATGATAACAACATGTTCATATGTATGTACATAATGTGCACACTTTTCTCAAAAGATAAAAATCACGTGTGTGTGTGTGTGTGTGTGTGTGTGTGTGTGTGTGTGTGTGTGTATACTAGTCTCAAGCACACAAATTATATAATGGGATATTCTCACAAAGACCAGGATTGAAATCCTATTGTCTCCTTTCCTGTTTTATATTATTTTGAAATTAATAGAAATGAAATAAAAAGAAAATCTAAAGATGTAAATTGAACTGAAAAATAAAACATAATAATATGATAGTATACCTGGAAAGCCCCAAAGAACTACTGCTACTGGCAATGGTACCAGAATTTTTCCCAGGTGCATGAACTGGCTTTTTGGAGCCCATTCTCTTTGCAGAGACACCTTGCTCAACCTACATATGTGGGGGGGGGATGGCCTTGGTCCTGCCTCAAAGTGATGGGACAGACTTTGTGGACTCCCCAGGGGAAGCCTTACCCTTTCTGAGGAATGGAGAGAAAAGGGGCAAGGTGGGAGCAGCAGGAGGGGAGGGAGTGGGAAATGGGATTTGTATGTAAAATGAGAAAAATTACTTTAAATAAAAAATGATAAAAATAACACAAAATAAAACAAATTAGTAATTGAGTAAGATATGAAATTCCAAAACTCAGTATGTCTCATATGTAAAAACAACAAAATGATACAATGCAAGAGATAGTACAATTCACAATTACAAGAAAGGTAAACCACTTTGAGCATACTTAATTAAATATCACAAAATCTATATCAGAAAGTATTAATTAATAATGCTTCCAAAGATACATAATAAATTTACAAATGCAAAGATGGATGTCACTCAATACAGTACAATACAATAAATAATCATTACCTTTATATGGATATATCCTTCAAATAAACACACCCTATTTTTAAAAGTAGCCCATTTAGAAAAACACAATAATATGTAATCATAATTTGGGAAAATGCTTAAAACAAAGAGCAATGAGGGAAATAACTCCTACTAGATACTAAGACTTCATAGTTTTTCTGTAATTAACAGTGTTAGTTACCAACACATGAAAAGACTGATCAGTAGAACAGAATAGAATAGTTCAGAAATATGCCCAAGTGCAGGGAACCATGGAGTTGGCCCAGCCTAGCTGCCCTGAGAGGTATGTGTCATAGGTTTTCCAGGTTAGAGTCCATGGCTCCTGGAGCACAATGTGCCTCCCAGTTCCTGAGAGACTGATGTACTCCCTCAGGCAGTGAAGCGTTCAGGCCACTTTGTGTTCTCTGTGTGTTCCCTTAGTGGTCAAGGAAGCCTGAAGTCTTGACAGGACAATTGGTCTTAGACATTAATCTTGTGTACCCTGCATAGCTTGTAAACTTAACTGTATCCTGGCAACCACAACTGTACTGATCCTGAGAAAAGCGATTATATTCTGTTTCTGATAAAGGTATACAAAGGTGATTGCTCTCAATAAAATTGTCACAGACTCAATCTTACTTTGGCCCCTCCAACCCAAGCCTGGTTTTATTCCTCACCTCCATATCAGTATATAAGAGAGGGATTTTACAACTGAAATCATATGGGAATTTAAGAAGATAAAGGTGGCACCTTTGTTTCACTGGAGAGACAAATGAACAAAATTTTGTTATAAGAAGTAGATAGTCGCCAGCGTTGGTGGCGCATGCCTTTAATCCCAGCACTCGGAAGGCAGAGGCAGGAGGATCTCTGTGAGTTTGAGTCTAGCCTGGTCTCCAGTGCGAGTGCCAGGATAGGCTTCAAAGCTACACAGAGAAACCCTGTCTCGAAAAACCAAAAAGAAAAGAAAAGAAAGAAAGAAAGAAAGAAAGAAAGAAAGAAAGAAAGAAAGAAAGAAAAAAGAAGTGCATAGTCACGGGAGTGTAGGCAAAGTTAGATCTATACCTGTACCATACACCAAGATGAATTTCAAATTGTTTAGATATCTAATCACAAAAATAAAGAAATTAAACCACACAAATTCTAGAAGAAAGCAAGGCAAAATTCCCCTTACAACCCATTCTGAATTTCTATGGTCCACATCAAAGACAGCAAATCAAAAGATTGATAGAGCTGGGGAGGTAGCTCATTTATGGAGTGCTTGCTCAGCATGGCTATATCAGTAGTAGCTCATATGCTGGTCACTCACACAGTCACACATATGAACATGAATGCACACACACACATACACACACACACACACACATACACACACACACACACACACACACACAAGCAAAATAAGAAGGAAATCATTTCATATGGGAAACACACAACAAGCAAACTCAGAAGGCAGTGAAAATGGCAGAACAGTATGCCTCATGCTGTTCCATGTGATGGTGTTCCAATAGTGACATTCTGCTGTTTGGACAGTCTTTTAATTTTCATATGAGACCTGATGAAGCTTGGAATTAAATGATACTTCTCCAACCCACATTTCCAATTTAGAGCATAGTTTTCAGCTACATCTTCTCTGCTCTTAGCTCTTAGCTCATCTCCACAACCCTCATTGTGTTGGTAATATTTGGGATGGCATTTTCTAACTCCACAAATTTACTAAATAACTTAAATTGTTCTATTAAATACTTTATTTTTAGTGATTATTGATTATCCAAATTTAAGTGGTCATTTGCTGTGAGGACCTATGAACTGCTAAGTCACACCTCTTACTATCAGCCAAGAGTTTCAGTATGCATATGAAATGAGCTATGTAACAGATTTGGCTGAGGTAGGGGAAAGAGCAATTGCTGGCAGTCTTTAGACTCCCAAGAAAGTTTCCACTTAGGCCAATGAAGAAGCCTTGAGGCAATAGTGTGGTGTTCAATGACGATGTCTGCTTAACATAAATGGCCAAGACATTTTCTGCTTTCCTTTATTTCCTTTATTCTAAGGTAAATGCTTCCCAGCAGTGGGTAAGGTATGACACACAAATGCTAAACCATATGCTTCTCCCTAATCTACACAAGCTTGATTGCTTTAAGGCATCTTCTTTCCCATGTCCTGAAAGGAGTAATTACCACTCACATTAGTGATAATGCTTCAACTCTTACTACTACATTCCTCATAGTCTTGATTAATAGAGTGTTGTAACTTTAAAAAAGCAGCACGTGAGAGAAAGATTTCATGTGACAGAGTTCAAACAGAGGAATTTTTTAAATTATGGAAAAGGATGATACAAAAGGGAAAGGGGCTGAGGTGAGACCGGCCTCTGGGGACAGGAGCAGCAGGAGAGAGGAAAGAGAGGGAGAGGGAGGGGGGGAAGAAAGAGGAATGGGAGATAGGAAGGACCCTTTCAAAAGTGAACATAGTGAATATGCACAGGTGGTGCACTTAGTGGCTATATCTGAGGATGTATTCTGTCACAACCCCAGGGACAGACCAGTACAGTTGCCTGAATACTAACATAGAGTGTCTCCCCAACCATCTCATACAACGGTCCTCTATGGAGTCCTCTGGCTTCATGTAGTATATGTACTCCAGTAAACCTAGTTTCCTTAATCTTTTCAGTCTGTCTTTACTGCCTGCTCTATGTCAACCCAGGCATCATTTTACCTACCATTGCATTGGCCATCACTCTCTGGGCTTTCAAAAGCTACGTTACAGAATATTTGCTCCACTCATTTAAATTGTTCCACCTTAATTAGCTTGGACTCATTTAATTATATAGTCTAGCCCCTTTCAAACAACTTCAAAATACAAACCACAAGTATTACTTGGTTCTTATGGGCTCATACTAAGTAATTCTTGAAGCTTTCATCATATGTAACTGCATTCTTTGCTTGTTGGTCTAACCCTGAAGTAATTCTGGGATTTAACATTAGTTGTCAGCCTAGTGGCCAAGTGTGCAAGTGGAACAGTTCCTGATATGAAAAAGCTCACAGTCTGAACCAACTACAGTGTGGAAGCCTGTAGCATCTGTCTGTATGTAGGAAAATTCTAGTTCTTGCTGAAGGAATGATAGTTTCCTTTATAGCTTTGAGAGTTTGGAGATGAATGTGGAGCTATATTCTCCAAAGGCATCCATTCTGATGTCCCTAGTATTTCAAGGTTCAAAATTTCAAGGTTCAAATTTTCTCCACCATGGTATTGAACTTCCTTTGCCTTAATGTTTAAATGCCTCTGGACCTTTGCTGCTCAGTCAGGCCTTGTGCCCATTCTTACCAGCATCAGTTCCTGTTACTTAGGAATTAATGTCCTCTTTGTTAAACTGCTGGTAGTCACACTGATCCTCATAGTCTTTAACTGCTAACAGCTTGTATTTGAACATTATCTCCATACAGGATGTCAATCGAACTTAGTCACCATCACACAACTCCCCTGTCCTTATGGGCACTATATAACTTGTACCACTCAAATCTCTGAATTGGCAAACCCTATTAGGGAATTCTCCCATACTGAGAAACATTACTAAGTGATTCAGGTGGGATAGGCTTCCCTGTATCATCTAGGTTCTGAGTGAGCCAGCCCAGATTCCTTTTTATATATTTTCCTTGATCTTTGCCAGTAACACCTAAGTCAGCTAGGTTATTTGAGTGGCAGAGGTCACGGTGAGATTAAATGTGAAAAGTTTATACCAGAAACTGTCCAGGAAGGGTTAAAGTAGAGGGAGCAGTTATAGGCAGGAAGAGCCTACAATCTAGCGAAAGAAAATAGCAAAGGAAAGGAAGAATTGGGAAAGAAGACAAAGTTGTTCCTCAGAAAAATACTGGCCTGAGGGAGGACTGGCTTACTTCAATGCCTCAGCCTTTGCTTACACACTGGATGAGAGAAATAACAGCTGGAAGCTGTCAATCACTGTGCTCTTTGCTTCACACAGCAGGTTCTCCTGAAGGAGAGCTGAGCAGCATGTTTCCATGGTTGCTGCACTACATAACCAATCAAAATATCTCCCGTTCCCCTAGGGTTCTGTTGTCTGCAATGCCTTCTGGTTCCTTTCTGTATTGTTCTGTATACTTAGCTGTATATACTAGAAAGTAACTGGCTGATTAAGCAAAAGGGAAGCTTTCCTTTAAAAATTTAAAACACAAAATCAAAGGGTACTGGAGATAGCTCATAGAATTGGTGAGAGTTAAGTTAGTTTAAGTTTCCTTGATCAATTGCCAGAAAGCAACCTACAGAATTAGAGAAGGATGACAACATGGATCTTCCCCTAGTACTACCAAATCCTGGATGCTATAGCCTGAGCAGCTGCTATCTACTCATCTAAACTGAAATGGCTATTGCCTCAAACTCATTTCTGTATCAGAAGCTCAATGTTTCTCATTTTATTTGACATTCAGATGGCTGACCCTCTTCTGGAAAGCAGATTAAGCTTATATAAATAGTTCAAATACCATCAGGATTCATGGCAAATGAATTTACCCACTGAGCCAACTTGTTGGCTCAAGCTTGATTATTTTTGGTTGAAAAAACTGTGCTAAGTGCTTGAGACAAAATGAATAGCACATTCACCTTTAATTTTTAACAACTCTTACTGTATAAATTTATTATAATAAGATGGGTATTTTGACATTTTTTTACACTTTCTACTCTCATCTATCTCTCTTTCACACAAGCACACATGCACATACACATACGCACTTTACTAATGAAACACAAATAAGGCCTCCAGCACACTAGCCTTTGGATAAATACACCCAAACCATATCTAAGCCACAGTGTAGCTTCTTTATTGATAAGTTTCATAATTCAAAATGCACATTTATATCACCTTCTTTCTTTGTCAGTGAATTTTATTAAGCAAACCACAACACAGAAGAAAGCAGGAGCAGACACTTCCAGTGTTCTGTTTCACATTTTTGACTACCTGAGTTCAGTTGTAGCTGCAAATAAAGCTTATTACCAATGTCCATTACAGTCCCAACATAACACTTGCCTCTCTGTCTAAGAAATTTATCCAGCACAGAAGTGTAGGGTTCCATATCACATACACAATCGGGAAGTACAGAAACAATTTCAAGCAATGAGGAATGGGATATCTGTGATAAGTATTCTAGACTTGACCCAACCTCTTGTACTTCACTCCAGTCATCAAGAAGTCTATACTGAATGATGTTCCAGAAGTTTCTACCAAGGATAAGCTCTCGTTGCCTACAGCTATCCGCTCCAGTTACTCGCAGATGGACTGCATAAGCTTTCATCTCCTCTCCTCTCTGTCCATCCTGTTCTAACTTCCTTGTTTCTTCCGACAAGATCTCACCATGCAGACTAATGGAGTCTTATGCTCCTGCCTTCCAGAGTGCTGGGGTTGCAGATGTGTACCACCACAACTGGCTCCTTTTTCACCCATAGCTGATTCTTATCTTCTGTTCCCTTCCAAAATAAAGAAGCTTCAATCTTGTCTTTAGTTCACAGTCTGCTTTTATGGAGTTTCAAGTAAGCAATAGCACATATGAGGCAAAGTAATATTTGTAATAAATTAGAAGAGAATCAAATACCTGAAATGCAGTTCCTAGGAAGAAACCATGAGCTGTATAACGGCTGTGAAACAAATAAATATATTGATTAAAGTATAAGAATCAATATTTAGTATTATAGAGAAAATACACAATGAAACATCTATGTTAACTACTGTTAGGGTGTAGCTCTGGAAGGTCTGTTTTCTCTGTAAATATTTCTCAAAACCAGGTTAAAGATTATGCCCTCTTGTAGAGCTAGCACTGAATGGTTAACGGGCCTATCTCCCCCATTTTGTATCAAGTAACATTCTTTCTTGGTGACATGAAAAGCAGAGCAAAGTGACTTGTTTAAACACATCCATCAGATGAGAATGGCCTAGCTGTAACTGCTGGCAGCTAGAGAGTTCCCTGTGGTCTAGGCCTGAAATGAGTTTGGGAGAAGAAAGAAAAATTTGCCTTCTTGGGTTTTGAGATCTTCAAATACATTAGCCAGCATGTGAGTGCCTGGCTATTCTCCTAAATTTGAGAGACAATTTGAAAGAGACTGCAATTATAAAATCAGCATTCCTCAGGGGAAAGGAGATTCAGAGAGGAAAATCAATCAGGATAGTGGCCAACATTTGCAAATCTTTTGTGGGCAATGTGATAAAATTATAATGTGTTTGCTCCTTACTCTGCACGTACCCAGTATCCAGGTTGCTTCTAACTGAAGACTGTACTACTGACAGTCAGGAAGTCATTATTGGATCACATGTGGTCTCAAGACTTTAAATGATGATGGATGCCATTTCATCCCCCTCAGTCACCTTTCATTTTGAAAATATTTTCCACATAGAAGAACTTACAGTGTGTCTCATTTAACACATAATTTGAGGGTTGTGGGGTGTGGAGAGAGTATATGTTGTGAAGCACATGCCACGTTTGATTAGCATTACACTGCTGTGTTGTCTTCTCCAGGCCTTCTGTCTTTCCTTCTGCCAAAGTAAAAGTACACTTAGGAACCATGCACACTTATTTCAAAGACACTTTTCACTTCTTGGTGCTTGTTTTTCTCTTTAACCAGTTACACTCTTGAAACTATTGTTTGGTGGGGGATAGTACAAGCAATACAAAGAATTTTATATCAAGTTCTCCAATGTTTTAAAGTCAAGAAATTTGTTTACTGTTGTTATAAAGAAATCTGATAATGGTCCATCAGAATTATTGGAATAAAAACTTGTACATTTCTCTGCATCTTTTTTTACAGCCTTTAAATGTGACTCAAATCCTTTTGCATTATAGATTATATGAAGTTATCTTCATCATCATTTATTTAAAATATTTATTGAATGTCAATACATGAATGGAGCCAAGTTTGGCAGAAAAGAGACAGAGCATAACTTCCTTAAAATTATTATTAGTTTCTCTCAAAGGACCACAGTGATAAACTGTGAATATGTTTACGACACACAGATAATTGACTAATAAACATTTATCTAAGTGAATATGCATGATTTCCAGGTATTTACATTATATAAATGTAAGGAGTCACTGGATTTATATAAAAATTAGTGAGTGAGAGCGAGAAGTACATTTTGCTTTTGGACATGGTAATGGAAAATGTGTTTATTGAGACGATTAATCCACAAAAGCTCTATTGAGTACATGGGTTTGTCTTTTGTATTTTAAAAACAATCTTATTTGCATATCAATCCCACCATTCCCTCGCCCTCCTATCCTCCCATGTCTCCCACTGACCCCCGCAACCCAACCCCCACCCACTCCCCAAGGATAGTGTGGCCTTCCAAGGGGAGGTCATCAAAGTCTGTCACATCATTTGGGGGATTGCCTAGACCTTCTTTCATGGAGTACATGGGATTTTCAAAGCAGTAATGACATTTGGCAGTGATGGGATGAAGTAAAATGGCACTTTTAACTGAGAACGATAGTGATGACAATGACTCTTTTATTTCTTTGACTCTATAAAATATTCATTGGGGTCAATAGATAGTAGACTCAACACAGAATGGGGAGATCCAACATTATGATGGTGCAAAATATTCCAGAAATATGTCGAGTACAAACTTGAGGTAGAAACAAAAACGAAGAGAAGGAGAAAATTTTCATTTTAGGGCTATTTTCAACACATCTGATACTATTCTAGATCCTTCACAGTCCCTCCTGTACAAATTCGTTTCAAAATTAACATATGTAACATGGACAAGTCATTCAAAAACACTGAAAGATAACTACAGTAGTATTTTAATGGCATGAGTCTCAATTGGAAAATATCACATTTTAAAAACATGAATTCAAATTCTTAAAAAACCAAAATATTAAAAAACTGTAGGCCTTGCATGATAGTATATGCCTATAACACTAGGACACAGGAAGCTGAAACAGAAAGATCATGAGTGCAAGGTTAGCCTAATCCACACACAAGTCTTAGGGTACATACAGCAGGAGGGAGGGAATGACTGGATACTCAGATGAAGATCTTGTGACCCTGCATACCCCTCCATGAGGGAGAGCTAACAGCCAAAAGTCAAGTTGGAGTCATCTTTTTACAAGGTTGTACAGCTTAACTCCCTGAGATCATGATTGCTTGGGTCAGAAGATAGACACACACAACAGAAGACTAATATGAGTCCTGTTTGCATGTTGATAATGCATCTAAAAAATGAAAAATCACCAGAAGCATCAATTCCAACTTTCCTGTTCTCAAACACCCTGGACGGGCAGAAAAGACATTTGGATCAAGACTGAATGTATAGGTCACTAAAGTCACTGATTTTAAGTCTTTTGGTCTGAAGAATCAGAGAATTGAGTAAAAAAAATGCTATGGAAATATTCAATATCAATTCTCTTTTATTTCCTTTCCATGTTTAACAGATTTTTTGTGAGTTTAGCATATTTAGTTGTCTGTATTCACTAACACAAGCAAGACACACAGTGGTTCTATCATTCCTTAAAAATCACTTCATGCTCCAATTACGCTCTCACACATGACTACCCTTGCTAACTTCTGGCAAGCAATGATCTGTTTATCTTACTACAATGTACTGTAAGTATGATATTGTAGTGTGTAACCCTCCCAGATTTGCTTCGTCCTAGTTTATTGCCTTTATGAGTCATTGATGGTGTTCTGATATTGATAGCTTATCCCTTTTTATGAGTAATATTTCCTTGCATGTATGTGTCGTAGTTCATTCACTTTCTGACAGATATATAGCTTGTTTCCTGCTTGGACCAATTAAAATAGATCTGTTTCAGGCAAGGAAACAACTCCCAAAGTGAAGCGATAACCTGAAGATGGAACTTTTTTGCCAGCTATAATCTGATAATGAATTGATATCTAGTATGTATATTAAGACCTCAAAAATTAAATATATGCAAACTAAGTCATCTAATCAATAAGTAGGCAAAGGAACTGAAAAAGTGCTTTGCAAAGAAACAGCATAAGTGTATGGGAAAATGTTTGACATCTAGGCATCAACAAAATACAAATCAGATCTACATTGAGATTCTGAAGAACCCTAGTCAAAACTCACTATTGTCTAGAACACAAACAAGAAATGCTGGCTAGGGTATGGTGGGGACAGACCCTTGTAAACTGATGATGGGAATGCAGCTACCATGGAATCACTATGGAGGTTTCTAAAAGAGAACTAAAGAAAGAACTATAATATGACCCAGTTATAGGACTCATTATTACAGATATACCTGTACATTCATGTTTATTGTTCCTCCAGATATTCTTTGATAGATGAATAAACAAAGAAAATGTGTTGTGTGTAGAGTTTCACTCAGCCTTCAAAAAATGAAATTATGCTATTTGATGGGAAATGGAAGGAACTGGAGCTCTCAGACTGAGAAAAATAAATAAGGAATGTTTTCTCTCGTGTGAGGAATTCAAATTCAAAATTGTATGTATAAATCATGAAAGCAGAAGTGGGAGTACAGGGGAGGAATAGGGCAGGATATGGTGATAGAGCATTGAATATAGGTAAATTACATGATACACATTTATGTAAATGTTTGATGAAATCCATCAATTTGTACAATTAACATGTTAATTAATACAAAAATAAACTCCCCACAAAATAGAGGGAAATTATGTGGTGGTTTTTGTACATACATAACAGTATATTTTGCTAAGATAGATACCAAAGAATAAAATTGCTGGGTTATGTAATCGTATATTTAATTTTGCAACAAAACTGCCAATTCTGTTTCTAAAGTGGCTGTGCCATTTTGCATTTCCACTAGCAGTATGTGACATTTCTAGCTGTACTACAGCTTTGCAAGGAAAATGAATATCCTTAGATTTTACCTATTGTAAGAGAAGTGTACTGGTATCTCCATATATTAGTTTCATGGTTCTTGTAAAAACAAGGCATTTGTTTAACTTACTGTTTAGATGATGCAGTCCAACATGAGACCAAACTGCTGACCTCATGAGAAACAGGAAAGAGGTGGGAATGGGGAAATGGATATGGAGGGGAGAGGAAGGAGGAGAGGGAGTGAGATGGGAGAGGGAATGGGGAATGAGAGAGAGAGAGTGAGAGAGAGAGAGAGACAGAGACAGAGACAGAGAGACAGAGACAGAGAGACAGAGACAGAGTGAGACAAAGACAGACAGAGAGACAGAGAGAGAGAATATTCACTTGAGGTTTCACAATACCACTTCCAATGATCTAAGGACTTCCCAGGAGGTCTCAAGTGCTAAAGGCTCAAAGCATCTCCCAGTGCCACACTGGGGACAGAATTTTAACACATGGACCTTTGTTCATCAAACCATAGCATTTATTACTTTCTCTTTTCTTCCCCTCTCTCTCCTTCCCTTCCTCTTCTTCCCTTCCTCCCTTCCTCCTTTATCCAGCCTTCTTACCTTTATTTGGTGTTGAGACTGGTTCTCATGTATCCCAGATTGGCTTTGAATTAAATATACAACAAAGAATGACCTTAACTCCTGATCATCCTGCCTCCACCTCCCAAGTAGTACCAGTTTGTACAGATTTAGAGATCAAATCCAGGGTTTGGGGTTGCTATACAAACACTCTAGCAACCTTGGTATATTTCCAGAACATTCATCCTTTTAATTTGCATTTTTTAAATATCTTTAGATATTCAATGATGTTTTGTACATATTTACCATCCTTGTACATCACACTTCCTTTATGTACTCCAGTGCACCATAAATTTGTAAACCACACAATTTTGTGAGATAATTTTAAGTTTATACAAAATTATAAAAAATAATATGGAGAAATCCTTTTATATTTCACTTACTTTTTAACTTTATGCTAATAATTTGCAAACTATAATATACTACAACCAAGATATTGACATTGATACAAACCATTAAGAGTATTCAGATTTTTCCAGTTTTGCTTGTTCTGACTGTGCATATTAAAGTCTATATAATTTTATAACCAGTTTAGATTTGTACATGTATACCACAACGTAGACAACGGACAGTTCTTTCTCCATAAGCATCCTGTTGTTACCTTTATTTTTATTATTATAAATTTCTTTTGTATATAGGGGGTTTGCCTGTATGTATGTATGTGCACCTCATATATGCATTACCCTCTGAAGCCAGAAGAGGGTATCTGATCTTCTGGACCTGGAATTAGAAATTGTTTTCACTTGTATCTGTTTTCTTCCAAATAGCATGGTATCATTTGTTCATGGCTACTTACAAATTCTATTGCGTATACATTAATTTTCTTTATCCATTCAGCTCTCTAAGATGGTCTATTTCTTGGCTACTTTGAGCAGCATAGCTAGATGAGTGTTTCTAAGTTATATTTAGAGTCTTTTGGGTGAATCTAGGTCATATGCTAGTGATTTTTTTAGTTTCTTGGAGGTATGTCTATATTTCCGTAGTGGCTGTATTAATTCACATTCAGTATTTATTGTCATTTGTTTTCTTGGCTATAGTTATTCTAACTAGAATGATGTGAACTCTCGAAGTTGTTTTAATTTGCATTTTTTGTTGGCCAAGGATGTTCAACACTTGTTAGAGTGTTGAGTGGTGGTTTGTATTTCTTCTTATGGCAACTGTTTATTAGGTTCATTACTGCATTTACTAACTGGAGGATTTGGTTTGGGTGCTGCTTAATTGTTTTGTGTGTGTTTAATTGTGTCCTGGATATTAATATAGTTTCTGATATGTAACTAGAAAAGACTGTTTTTCTCATTCTATAGGCTCTTTTCATTCTGACACCTGTTCCCTTTGCTGAGCACAAGTTTCTTAATCTCAAATAACTCATTTGTCCTTTTTGTAGATTATCCCCTGTATTATTAGAGTTATTTTTAGAAATAAATGCCTATGCCTATATTTACCTAAGTCATTGACCCATGCTTCCCTGCAGCAGTTTCAAAATTTCACATCCTGTATTAAGTTTTTTTTAAATTATTTTGCATTAATTTCTGTACTGGATGAGTGAAATTCAATTCTATTATTCTGCATGTCCATTTTTCTCAGCACAATTCTGGAAAATGTTGTCTTTTTCCTGGTGTATGTTTTTGCTGCTTTTGTTAAACATTAGATAGAGGTAAATCTGTGGGCTTAGATGAGTCCCCTCTATTCTGTTCAGTTGGTATGCATATTTGTTTTTATGCCATTACTGATTTGTCTTTGTCACTATGGCTCTGTTGTATGATTTTAGATCAGACATTGTGGTAGCTCCAACATTATTTTTTCTGATTGAGATTGTTTGACTTTTGGGGGTCTTTTATGCTTTTATGTGTATGTTAGCATTGTTTTCTCTAGTTCAGTAGAGAATGTCATTGGAATATTTATTGGCAATATATTAAACCTGTTGATCACTTTTCAATCTGGCCATTTCACAATATAATATTTTGTCAATCAATGAGAATCAAAAGACTTTCTAGATACTAATACATTCTTCAAGTTCTTCAAGTGTCCTATAGTTTTCATTGTAGAAGTTTTCCACATTATTAGTTAAACTTATTCCTAGATATTTTAGGTTTTATCCAAGATAATAGCAATGGAATAATTTTCTCATTTCTTTTCAGCAAATTTCTAATTATTTATGGAAAATTGGTTGATTTTTGTGTTTTGATACTTTGCTTAAATTTGCCAGTTCTAAGAGCTTTCTGGTGGCATCATTGGGATTTTCCAATATGAGATTGTGTGGTCTTCTAAATAGGGAATTTGAGTTCTTTTTCTATTGGTGTCCTTTTTTGTTTCTTTTTAATTACTTTTATTTTATGTAGTTGAGTGTTTTGCCAGTATGCATGTACATGTACCACTTGAGCACCTAATGTTCAGGGAGGTCAGAAGGCCAGAAGGCATCAGGTACCTTGAAACTGGAATTTCAGGGGGGCCACCATATGGTTGCTAGAAATCAAACGTGCTGGTTGGGAGCCACCACATGGGTCCTAGCAGTGGTCTTGGAGCACATTCAGTGGTCTTAACTACTGAACCACCTCTCCAGCCTATTTCTTTGTCTCACTCCTCTAAGACTTTAAAAGTAGAGACGTGGGTACCCTTGTATCATTCTAATTACATAAAATACTTTGAAATTTTCCCACTTAGTATAATGTTGGTTAGATGTTTGTCATGTACGACATCTATTATGTCAAAGTATGTTCCTGTTAGTCCCAATTTCTTCAGAGGTTTTTGTTTTGATGGGTTGATAAACTTTCTTGAGGGTCTTTTGTACACATATTAAGATGCATTTCCTTACTTAAGTCTATTTATTTGTGGAATTATACTTACTGATTTTCATTTGTTGAATGGACCTTATATTCCTGGAATAAATCCAATTTGGTTATAGTGTATGATCTTCCTAATGGGTTCTGGAATTAAAATTAAAAGATTTCTGTTGGGAAACTTTGTATCTAATGTTCATCAAATTGGTCTATAATTTTCTTTCTTTGTTGTGTTTTTATTTGGTTGTTGAATCAGGGTAATGATGTCTTTGAGGGATGAGTTTGGCAATGCTCCGTCCCTTTCTATTTTATGGAAGAGATTAAAAACAATGGCTTAGCTAGTTCTTCTTTCAACATTTATTCTAATTCAGCAGAGACTCCATCTGGTATTGGACTTTCCTCTGCTGGGAGACTTTTTATAACTGTGGATCTGCCTGAGTTATGTATACTTTTCTTGATTTAATTTTTATAGGTAATATGTATATAGAAATATATCCATTTTTCTAGATATTTCAACTTTTGGAATGTGAGTGCTTATAATCCTTGTACTTCTTTGTGTTTCATTCTAATGTGTACTAACCTCCTATTTTCATCTTTAGTTTTAAGAATTTATGTTATCTCTCCCTTTCTTTTGGTTAGTTTATCTAATACATCAATTTTATTTATTCATTTTTAAAACTCAACTCTTTGATTCTATGTATTGTTCTTTTAATTTCTGATTCACTAGCTTCTGCTCTGATCATTTTTTACTGCTTATTTCCCACTGCTGTTGGTTTGGGCTGTTATTGATTTTCTCTTTCCTTCCACTATGTGGGATTATGAGATTGAACTCAGGTCATCAAGCATGGAATCAAGAACCACCACCAATTAAACCATGTCACTAGCTGCCATATGAATACAATGACTATTATTCTGTAAGAAGAGTGGCCTCGAATAGATTTTTCACTCACAGCCTTTTAAAGAAATTAGCCCTTGTAGCACCTTCATTTTAAACTTTCTAACCCATAGAACATAAGCCTGGAAATTGTTGTGATTTATTGATACTCCATTACAGTTTCCTGAGCCAAATAAAACAGTGTAAAAAAGCACCAAATCCATGGCAGTAGGTTTCTAGTCAAGCACCTTTATGAGAATTCAGGTAGCATATTCCATTTTTCTGTGGGTAACTCTAGACCCTTGCAAAAAATATACAGAGAAGCAGCTGGAAAAAACCTGTAGTATTTTTCTTGTGCAGAGTTGAATGAAACTGAACTGAATAGCTAAGATGCTACAGGATGCACTGCAGCACTTTACAGGTGACAACTCAGAGTCCTTTGGATAATAAAGCTCTCAGATAGCTTTTCTTATCTTAATCTCTTCTTGGTATTCAATAAATTAATCTGTTAAAGTTCAAAGGATATTCTAAGTTAAAGATTTGCAAACCCTAGGAAAAATAAGATGCTCAAGGAGCTTTTTGGTACCTTGACTTGTGTCTACCAGTAAAGTTTATGTTATGTTATATGAAATCTCCAAGCATGGGGAGGAGGTTACCTTGCACCTGTGCTGGGATGCCTCTATGCATGTGCAAGGAATACCTGGAGAAGGAAACTAAGATAAGAATGAAATGTGCTAGATAATGTTTTATAATGTGCTGGTTAAAGTTCAAAATTTCCTTACAAACATCTTGTGCTGACTTGTGTTATTTGGGGACACAGAGAGTGGTGATTTGCACCTGGTTTAACCATTCACAACCATTTATATTGCGTTGTAACCAGAAGACTATAAAAGATTGCCTAGCAGAGGTCACCGACCCTAAGGGGCAGCCCACCGCTGCCATTTTCCTAAATCAGCATAATTTATAGCTGTGTTCTAAAGTACTTATCTTTATAGACATAGGTAACTATAACTCCCACCCCTCATGTTTGGAGCAGACAGATACTATCAGAGAGATCTATAATTGCTCAAAATGTAAAGGAGAAATGAGCATGAGGAAGTCCAGCCCCAGTTGGTACATCCAAAAGGCAACCCAACCCCTATATGTAAGGTTCAGAGAATATTGGGGAAGGGGAACACAAAAATTGTAAAACCCAAGGTACCATGATGTCTGCAATGAGACTGTCTTCCAGACACGACAAAAATGCTACACCAATGAAATCACAACAATGTTTTTTTTTTGTTTTTTTGTTTTTTTGTTTTTTTTTTTTGCATAAGCAAACCTAAATACCCATACCAATTGCTGTTCCGGTGCAGATGAGGGAATTCTCAGAAGGCTCCACCCCTGCATGAAGAGCTACAAGCAGTCAATGTCTGCTGAGAAAGAGATAATCAATCTTCTCCAGGGACAAGTCCCCAGACAGATTATCCATTCCATGTTGTCAGTTCTAAACAAATGTACACATGAGTAACACCAAAGGAACTCAGTATTCTGGCTTCCTTTTCTACATCTTAGTGGATCATGACATAAACAGAAAGCTCATTCTTTGCTTCTGAGAATGGACTAAGAGCTACTTTGAGATACATAAAGTTCCAGTATGACTGACTGCATTTTCCCCCCTTTTCACTGAATATGTTTCATAAAGAAAGTGTGTGTCCGTGAGTAGGTCTTCCATGTGGGTGTCCTCAGTGGCCAGTCAAAGACATTGGATACCTTGGAGCTGGAGTTAACACTGTTGGAATTCACCTGACATGGCTTCTGGGAAGCAAACCTGGGTTCTCTGGAAGAGCAACAATGGCCTTTAACCAATGAGCCAGAGTCTTTCCAGCTCTGGGTGCTGTCTTTTTAAAAAATCCTCATATGTGAAGTATTATATTTCCTTTCTGTTGTCCTACTCTGTGGTTGCTGTATCTGCACCCTGGGTTGTGGTGATATATTTTTGTGATTTATTAAAGCTTGCTGAGGATTTATAAAGCAAATTCATCCTCAAGCTATAGAGATCAGGCAGTGGTGGCACACACTTTTACTCCCAGGACTCATGACTAAGAATTAGACTGATCTCTGTTAGTTCAAGGCCACCCAGGGCTACACAAGATTGAATCAGTCTAAAAGTGTAACAGATCACATGCCTTTAATCCCAGCACTGCAGAGGTATAAAAGATAGGTGCACAGTCTTCAGTGGTCAGTATCAAGAATCTCTAGCATAATAGTCTGAGTGAATCTGAGGAAGTAGTGAAGTCGGGAGCAGTTTGAGGATCAACCCATTGGTCTGAGCTGGGGTAGAGGTAAGAGCTAGTGATCAGCTGATTGCTTCTGTGATCTTCAGCTTGGAGCTTGAACCCCAATATCAGTCTATGGGTCATTTATTTATTGTGTTACACTAGGTTTAAGATAGAAACTTTGGGTCTGACCTAAAACTTTCTAGAGACCACATATTACAAAAAAATGGCAAAGTATGTCCTGCTTCAGGTAGCAATCAGAGCATATTAAAAATGTCTGTAATTGTAGACCTTAGGTCTGAGTGTAAGTAGAAAGAGTTGTGGTATATCATAGACACAACATAGAAACAACTGGACCACCAAATAAAAGTTTTTCCACCTCTGTCAAGAACATAATTGGAAGTTTGGGAGAGAAAAGCTGAAGTTGCATGGGAAAATAAAATGGACTTTGGCAGTTATTTCTGCTGGTACCATGAATTCTATTTTTCTGCAGACTATCTCTTGGACCAAGTGCATTACAGGATATAAGGGAGTGAAAACTGCAGAAGAATAACAATTGCACAGGTACATCAAGGTTATTTGCCAAAGACACACATAAAAACTGCTAAATCCATTGCTTGCATAAACTAGTTTGTTTTTGGTCATTGGATTAAATTAGTCATAGACAGCTTTATTTTCTGGGCTCCATAGAAGCTCCAAATGGGATCTCCACTAAGAAGCATATGTAAATAAGCAAATGGTTACGAAGTGCAAAAGAACATTGGAGATATTTATATACAAAACTGCTTTATGATGTTAATTAGGATTTTTAAAAAGGATTAAGCTCTAGGAGAAGGTCTAACACTAGAGAAATGGCTTAATAAATTATGGGACATGGATGTGATGGAATATTATGCAATCATTAAAATGATAATTAAGATGATGTTGAAACATCAACATGATGTTTTATATAATTTAAATAATAACTAGCCAATTACAAAATGGCATAAATAAATATCATAGCAGAAAATTACATATTCATGTTGAAGGAGAATAGCTAAAAATGTTATTATTGTAACTGAGAGTGGGTGATTTGTTTTTAATTAAAATAAACTATTGTTTAGACTATGTATAAAGACATATATATTTATATGTATACATGAATATATGAGCATAAGACCCTTAGTTATGAGCCTCTAATCTGAATTGTTCTGATTCTATCATATTTAGTAGAACACCTTACAATAAAATGTATTGGAATATTGTGTATGGTGGTTTGAAAGAAAATGGCCCCCAAAGGGAGTGGCACTATTAGGAAGTGTGGCTGTGTTGGAGTAGATGTATCCTTGTTAGAGGAAGCGTGTCACTGTGGAGGCAGGCTTTGAGGTCTTGTATATACTCAACCTTTGCTCAGTGTGATAGAGGCCTCCATTCCTGTTGCCTTCTGATCAAGATGTAGCCAGTAGCATTTCTGCCTACATCCTGCCATGCTCCACACCATGATGATAATGGACTGACCCTCTGATCTGTAACCCAACACCTCAGTTAAATGATTTCCTTCATAAGAGTTGCTGTGGTCATGTGTCTCTTCGCAGCAATAGAAACCCTAAGACAGTGGAAATACTCAAGTCTGTGCCATCTGTCTAGAATGTTAAGTCACAAGCTACATATTCCTATCATACTCATTCAAATTCAAATTCAAGTACCCATATGTGTCAAATGCCTAGCCTATTGTGTTTCTATGTGAAAGTGCCAGAAGATGGATGCAGTGGGTATATTCAACAATGGGTGCAGAGGTCTAGATTCCTGTTTTGGAGTTTTATTTCATCAATTTTGCTGCATCAAAAATCTTCATTTGGATCACAAATGAAATGGAGACCTGTAGTTATTCAAACAGTTGCCGTTTTCTAGAATACAGTCCTTCAAGGCAAAATGGCATGGGAGTGAGTAGCTGTTTGTTGTAGGATGCCAAACAGGAAGCTGAGAGAAATGTGTATAGGAAGCAAGGGTTATACTGTAACCTATCATCTTACCCCAACGGTCTACTTTATAAGCTATGTCCCACTTCCAAAAGGTTCTACAACCTTTTCCAAATGAGTTGGGTACCAAGTATTAAAACATATGAAGTTGTAGGGGGCAATTCACATTCATACTATGACAAATTAAATTCATATTTCTAAAAATATGTTTGGGCATTGCTCTGACAGTTGTAAACAAAACCCTCAAAATGTGGTAAAATTATTAACTTGCCTAGTTAACTATCTGGTAGTAGTCTAAATGTTTTTGATATTGTTTTAGTGCACATTAATTGCCAACAGCAATGAGATTCATAAGAACATTTTCATACATTGTACTTTGACCATGTTGCCCCATATCTCATTCCTCCCTCTCTTGTCCCTCCTTCTAGTTAATTGTCTTTGTTCCCTTAAATAGTTTCACTTCTGTTTTAATGTCATATATATGAATTTTTACCTAATATAACCAGAAATGTAGCATGGGTGATAAAAACCCAGAGACAGATGTTGGGGCTTAAGTTGAAGAGCAGAAAAACAAAGCAGCCAACCACTAGAGAGTTTCAAGCCTGGGGTGATCCTGTCATCAGTATGATTGCTGTCTGAATACAGACTGAAACACTGAGCTCCTGTCTTATATTCCTCTCTGATGCTGGGAATAAATGCATGCATCACCACCACCCAGCTTCTATGGCTAACTAGTGTGGCTGCTGGAATTAAAGGTGTGTACCACCACTACTTAGCCTCTATGGTTGTGGTTAGCTTTGCATTCTGATCTTAAGGCAAGCTTTATTAGATCATAAACAAAATCACCACACTTAAAATCTCAAGTAGGAGAAAGCAGGTGACTTTTGTTTTTCTGAGTCTCAGTTCTCATGATAATCTCCAGTTGTATTCATATCCATGAAAAAAACAAAAGTTTGTTCTTTATAGCTGAATAAAATTTTATTGTTTACATAGAGCATATTTTTGTTCATTTCCTTTGTCAAGGGACAGAGCCATATCATCAAAACTGGTATGGTCCTGGTCTGAAAGATACACATAAATCAATGAAACAGAATAGAGGACTCGTCTATAAACCTCCACAGCTACAGCCACCAAATTGTTGACAGAGATGCCAAAAAACTTATGTTTCTCCAGCTAATGGTGCTTGGATAACTGGATATCCATCCATCCATACATAGAAAAATGAAACTATATACATATATCTCACTTTGTATAGCAAATATAGCTAAATCTTTTTTCTCTTGTACCCAGACCAACAATGGTTTTCTAATTAGTCTTTCTCCTGCATCTTTACCAAGAGTGAAATCATGTATCTGTGCAAGTTTTCTGTGCTGAAATTGAAAGTTTGATAATAAACTTGTCACATTAAAAAATAATTCATGGAAGTAACTGAGATGACTGAACTCAGAATCTTTCTATCAGTGAAGCAAAATAGCTCTAAGTCAAGTAATGTCCTGGAACAGTGGCACAGAGAGCTTCATAGTTCCTTGATATTCCTGCTATACAGCTGCTTCCTTTAATTGATAATCATTTCAATGAGATGTAGCAGTTGGAGACATTTCTGTCTAGAGCTTTTGTTTTCCACATTTTGAGACTGAAAATATACAAGAATACTTTTGGGAATAGTAATTGATCTGTGAATGGTATTGGGGATGACATTGCTCTTATGGTTTGAATATGAATCTCCTCAGAACTCTAATTTTTGGAATGCTGGTATCTTTATGGCTTGGGAAGTTACTGTTAAGTGTCCCCCTTTCCAAGTACTCTCCTGTAACTGCTGGGAAAGGTCACTTGGTTTCATAGAACAAGAGGAAATGTGCAGTTTATCTGAAACTGCTCACTCTTGCTCAATGTATTAAATTCATGGGGAATAACCAAAACCCTTAGCAAAGATACAACTGGCAAACAATCACTTATTTAATTTGGATACAGGAAAGTGTTCTGGGGTTTTGTTATGTGGGGATTTTGAGTCTTTTTCATTCTTCTTTTAGCTAGTCATACAACTTGACCAGTAATTCTTTACATATTGTATTTTAGGCAAGAACAATTCTAGCTATATGGCTGCTTGTTTGCTTACAATAAATCTGAACAATTAAAAGTAATTGATTGCAGGAACTGGTCATTTGTGCACAGCGTCGGAACATCTAGTCCAAAGAGACAAATCCATCATAGGGTGAAGCAATGGGAAATTGGTTCAACTAATGATACAAAATAGGGTGTTTTTTGTGACATAAACAGAGAATCTGCTGTGTTGGACACAGTGGACTGGAAGACTAGAATAATAGGCAGAACAAACTTTGGAGCTAGGAAGTATATTTACTAAAGGCAAAGTAGTTATTTTTATTTAACCTAATTTTGTAGGCTAAATTATTTTAGAAATAGTACCTGGGCTAGATCTTAGAATGTAGGGCATTAATACAGCGAGAAAAATCTGTGGGAGAAAAAAAAGCTATAGCAGAGTGGGAAGAAGATGGCAAAATTGAAGTGGCATTGGGGCAAAGGTACCAGGCAACTCTATCAGGTAATCTGTAGATAGAATGACGGCACTTCAGAATTGTTCCCTGACACAGTGAGCCAGACACTAGTGATTCCACAGGAATTGGGGTAGGTGGCTCCCTGTGTCTGAGGGTTCCTGGACACCATTTCAAATTTGGAAACTATTCTTTTCCAGACGAAGGATCTGAATGGAAGTTAAAGGAATCCATTTACTAGGGATGTTAACAAGTTTTTAATCACATTTAAAGGGGCTCATCTTTACATTGGTCTATGAACTAAGCTTATGTATATTAAAGATGCATGATTTCAAGAGATCTCCCCAGAAAAACAACAACAAAAGAAATAATATGCTCGATAGCGAAGAATTAAATCATGGGGAATGGATGACCTCCGGGCTACTAATAAAGAAATGAGTACTGCTGTCAGCCTACTTTTAAGAAATTATTCCAAATGAAGAGCTAAAAGCAAAACTGAAATCATTAGTGGTATTTGCCATTGATAAGAGAATAATTATACAAGTTATTTTATTAATCTAAGAGCAAATCATCTACAAATTCAACTGTTTTGTCAATTTTTTTCTATAAGACAGTGTGGCAGTTAATGTTGTTTGTCAACTATAAAGGATCTGGGATACAGCCATGAGACCAACCTCTGGGCATGCCTGTGAGGGATCATCTAGGTTAGTTTAGTCAAAGTAGCAAAGTTCAGGCCAAATGTGAGCATCACCAGTCCATGGGTTTGGGACTGGGACTGGGGCTGAAGAGGGGAGAAAATTAGCTGAAAGCAGACTTCATCTTTTTTTCTGCTTCTGGACTATGGATATAATGTGATCAACTGCTTCAAGTTCTGTAGAAATGAAGGTTTTGTCTTGATGGACTTCGCCTGTACTAAATTAAACTCTTCCATCCTAAAGTTGCTTTGGTCAGGTTTTTTTGGTGTTTTTCATGACAGGGTGTCTCCGTGTAGCTCTGGCTGTCCTGGAACTTGCTCTGTTGATCAGACTGGCCTTGAACTCACAGAGATCTGCCTGCCTCTGCCTCTGCCTCCTGAAGACTTGGATTAATGGCGTGCATGCAATATCACCACCCTTCTGGGATATTTTGTTGTAGCAATAAGAAATGTAACTAAATACAGATAATTAAGGATTCCTGCCTAAAATTTTCACAGTATAGAACAAAATAACCAAAGATGTTTTATATACTTAGTGCTTGCTTTTCTTTCTATGTGTGCATATGTGTTCTTGTTAGTGTGTGTGGTTGCACATGGATGTGCTTGTATGTGAAAGCCAAAACACACCCTTGGATATTATTCTTCAGGCACTGCTCACAATCGTTTTTGGGACAGGGTCTAATACTGACTTAAAACTTGATAAGTAGATGAGGCTAGGGCTTAGCAAATACTGGAGATCTGCCAGTCTCTGCTTCCCCAATAATGAAATTAAAACTTTATGCCTCACTGGGTGTTGGTGTAGCCAGCCTTTAATCCCAGCTCTTGAGATGCAGAGGCAAGTGTATCTCTGTGAGTTCGAGACCAGCATGGTCTACAAGAGCTAGTTCCAGGACAGCCTCCAAAGCCACAGAGCAACCCTTTATCGAACCCCACCCCACCCCTAATAAATAAAACAAAACAAAAACCTTATGCCTCATATATAGCTCTCTTATTTTGCATGGATTCTGGGGATCAAATTCAGGTCCTCATACCTGAGGCAAGCACTTTACTGGCTGAACTATCTCCCTAGTTCCTGATTTATTTTATTTTACAAAAAAAGTCTCAGTGCTTGGTAATTTATTTGTTTCATGTGGTCAAATATGTCAGTTGTATTTGTTTAAACAGACATGTTTTTAGGAATATGCAGACATAAACCTGGATGTTCAAATAAATTGAATTGTAATAAGTAATATTCCACTGATACTGTTTGTTATTGTTCTTGTGAAAGCCAAGTAGTGTGTCAGATTATGTGGAGCCCAGATTCACTGTCCCTGTACTATCTGTGTAAGATTTTAGCTGTTATAAGTTTTAAGTAGTTGTTTCTTTAAATTTCAATAGTGACTACATTTTTCTATCATTTGAAGCAAGTTGCAGATCTTGTAAATATGGCTTAAAGTTTCATATAATATTATACTGTTATAATTAAAAGCAATCTTATGATGTCTGAAAAAATATTCAAGAAATCAAAGTTGAAGATATAAAAAGAAAATTACTTGGTCACCCAATAATAATTTTCATTTATTCTCATTAATACATAAAGTTATTTAACAACATAGACAAAAACCAATTTCTTACATGTTTAAAGTGTTAAAAGTTGAAGCTTAAAATTTTAAATAGTGCCACAATCTATCTTTTAATTAACATGTATGTGCATATGTATTTATTTATTCAATTTTGTGCTTAAGTGGGAGGAGATCCCAGTACCTCAGAGAGGGAAATTAAAAGGGCTTTCGAGTATTGCCTATTCCAAATAAGAGGCAATTAAAAGTTAGTGTTTGCTTTCAGCATCCTCTAAGCAGATGGCAAATTATCTTCCCTTTGCTCACCTTGGCTTTGCATTCTCAAAAGAATCTCCTAATTTTATGCTTTTATCTGCTCTAGGGAATTTCACAACTGTAGACAACTGTAAGCAAACTGACAAAAAGAATTAGGTTTCTAATATTAATTATGGGAGCACGCTGTTAGAGTTGTTTAATACCATGATTACCTTTGCAGACCTTGATCTACCAACTCCTCTGTTGACAACATAGTTTTTACCTTCATAATAGTTAAGAAAATCGTTATGAAATATTGCAAGGAAGCCTATATGCTTCAGAAATATATCTCAGTAAAGGAATTCGAATCTGCATTCTTGTGTTTTTCCTACAGTAAAAGATCTGTATTTACTAACTGAGGATGTTTTTTCTGTTCTTAGTCTTATCTATATAGAAGTTTCAAGCAGACAAATATTTTCAAAAGGACTGTGAACGATGAGATTTTTGATATTTCAGCAGATTCTCTTGACTGCAGAGTTTTGTTGTTACTGTTGTTGATTGTTTTTTTTTTGCTGTTTTTATTTTTGGGTTCTTTAGTATTTTGTGTGCTTATTTGCAGGGCTAAGGATTAAGCCTAGGGATTTAGGCATGTGAGGCAAGGGCTTTAGCATGATTGAACTACACCTTTAACTCTTCTCTCTATATTTGCCATTTTAATGTAGGGAAGTTTGAGAACACAGACTCTGGGACTTTGATGACATCATCTCTCCAGGATACTCAACCTCTATGGGTTTTAGAACACAGAATGTGCAAGAATAGTTTTACAGAAGCAAATAACTTTGTGAAACTAAACATGTTAATCAGTATTAGTAGACTTGGGTAGAAATGAGTAACACCAATTACAGAAATCTAAAAGAGATAATCTCCTGTAAAGCTGCGGCATATAATAATATGTTTATCAACCGGTAAATGGTGAAAGGTCTTTTGTTATATTTCTAGTTATATATCGATTTACTAGGAAATTATGGTTCTAGCTGTATTTTAAACCCATAATTATCTTTAACAACAGGTGCTACCTAAACTGGATGTTTACATGTAGAAGAATCCTGCATATCACCGTACACTGAACACAACTCCAAATGGCTCAAAGACCTCAACATAAAACCAGACAGAAAAGAACCTGATAGAAAAGAAAATGAGGAATAGATTGACCTTATTAGCACATGAGAAGATTGTCTGAACAGAACATCATCAGCACAGACACTAGGAGCAGCAATCACTACGTGGGACCTCATGAAACTGAGACGCTTCTGCAAGGCAAAGGAGACCATCACTCAGACAAAGCAGCAGCCTACAGAGTGGAAAAATATTTTTACCAATTGCACATCTGGTAGAGGAGTAATATCCAAAATATATAAACAAACTTTAAAATCTGTATATCATGAAAATGAATAACCCAATTCAAAATGGAGTACAGATATAAACAGAAAATTCTCATCAGAGGATATTCAAATGGAGGAGAAACACTTGAAGAAAATGTTCAATGTCTTTTGCCATCAGGAAAATGAAAATCAAAACTACTTTGAGATTCTATCTTATAGCAGTCATGATGGCTAAGATGAATAAAACAAATGAGAGTTCATGCTAGCAAATATGTGGGGTAAGGGAAACACTCATCCATTACTAGAGGAAGAGTAAACTCATATAGCCACTATGGAAATCAGCAGTTCCTCAGGAAGATGAGAATCAATCTACCTCAAGATCCAGCTATACCACTCATAGGCAGACACCCAAAGGATACTTGTTCTTACCAAAGAGTCATTTTACTCAAACATATTCATTGCTGCTCTGTTAACCATAGCTGGAAATGAAACAACACAGATGTCACTCAACAGAAGCATAGATAAAGAAAATGTAGTACACTTATACAATGAAATACTACTCTGCCCATTAAAAAGTAGATCATGAAATTAACAGGCATCTGCATAGAACGACAATAAAACATTCTAAGTGAGGTTACCCAGACCCAGAAAGACAAATAAGGTACATATTCATTATATGTAGATATAAGCTGTTAAACCAGTGATAAGCAAGCTATAATCCACAGAATCACAGAGGTTTGCTATAAAGTAAGTGTCTAGAAGAGATAGATAGCTCTCATTAGAAATGGAAATAGAATAGATAGTGTAGGGGAAGCTGTAGCCACGCCTTCTTAGGGGCTGGCTACAGGAGTACCTGAGGGCTTGTGAGGGCGTGGTCAGAGTGAGTAGGGGGACTGTGTTTTGGTTTTGGTTTCTCTTTGCTTCTTGCTGTATAGACTATCATCAGCTGGCTTGGTAATTTCCTACTATAAGATAGTTATGGATATATAGGGAGAATGCACTGGAATGGTAGGATCAAACAGGGAGGAGGAGGAAAAAAAGGCTAGTGAGGGAAGGAATACAAGGAGAAACAGCTAACATTAAGGAGCATTTGTGGGGTAATATAGAAAACTAACAATATATATATATATATATATATATATATATATATATATCATATATATATCAGGGAGACAGAGCACCAGTTGAACATCTCTTGTTCTCTTGTCACCAAATAACAGACACTTACAATATTGGAAATAGTTTGTCTCTAATTGAGTTACTGGCCAACAGTGTCCCATGTAAATTCCCTAACAACCAATCTGTTGCCAAGAATATGGGTTGTTCTCCACCAACTGACAGAGAGTCCTTATTTCTGAAGATAAGACTTATACATTCACTGAACATGGAGAAGTTGAGCTTGTGCTTACTAGAACCTTCACCCCTACAAGTTAGCATCTCTGGTGCAGGAAGATACTCTTCAGGCTACCAAAAATGAGAGAGATAAACACCAACCCCACTACAACCCTTTGATCTAAAGTGGTGCCCTGCCTTCAAGACATGTTATACAATGGTGGCACAACAACTGTGAAACTAAATAAACAAATATCTGATTTGAAATTAAGGCCCAATCCATGAACCCATAACCCATGTTTTTTTGTAACCATGAACCTGGGATTAGATAGCCCAGGTACCTAGGGAAAAATCAAATACTACTGCACTGTTAAAGAACATAGCAATAAAGTAACTCTTAATGACATCCTACTATACCCATAGATTGGTACCTTGCTCAGCCATTATAGAAGCTTCCTCCTGCTACAGATGGAAGCAGATACAGAGATCCATACCCAGACAATATGTAGAGAATGAAAGACTTTCAAAACACCCAGCTCTAAATAGATGTTTCCATTAAATCTCTTCTCTCAGTGCTCAGGGAACTCTGCATAAAAGGAGGCAAAAAGAGTATAAGAGCCAGAGGGGAAGGAGGACCCCAAAAGACAAGATTTTCTAAGCATAGCATGGGTGATATGAGAATGAACACACAGAGGCTGAAGAAGCATGCACAGGACCTGACATGTCTGTACTAGATGGGGTCCCAGCACTGAGAGGAGAAGTAGACCCAAGTTCCTATCCTTAATGCAGAATCTATCTCCAATTGATAACCACTTACAAATGAAAATTTAATTTTCTTCAGGGTCTCACTGGGACAGCAAATGACTCTTAGGTGTATGCTGCATGCCCAGCAGTAGATGGCCAACAGTAAACAAACTCAATGACATCTTTGGAGATTCCTTGTCTCATAATATTATGAAGGCATTATTCTTTCTTTTTTAAAAAATATCTATTTTATTACTTACTTTTCTTTTGTTTCTTTAAAAGTAAAACAAAACAAAAACAAAAGTTCCACAATTAATTACTAAGCTAACCCTTCCTAGTCCTAATTTTAATTCTATAAAGATTGGCCTATGCTGTAAAAAATGTATATAGTAGCTTGTTCCAGCCAAATTGGAGTGACAGAAGCCTTATTTACCCTATTACTTAAATCTATTAAACATATATACTTAAATCTATTAAATATATGGATGAAATACATGAACCAGAAATTTTAAAGAAACTTGTCCCAGGCATCAAAGGTTAATAACAGCAACTAAAAGATAAAGGAGACAGGAGAGTAGTACAATTTCCTTCAGAGTATTTAGACTATAGCCTAGAGAAGAAGATTCCAATCAGAACCCACAGATTTCCTGCATTGAAGAGATTATCTGAATAACTGGGAAGAACAAAGTGCTTTGGAGTTAGCAGGACAGAATGGAAGAAAGCAGAACTATGCAGAGAAGGAGAAGTTGTACAAATATCAATGTCTGTGCTACTGGCATTGTGGTCATAAAGTGGTCTCCTGTGCCAATTTGTTCAAAGGTACCTCCCACATTCTCTTCTAAGAATTTCAGTGTGGCTGGTTTTATGTTGAGGTGTTTGATCCATTTGGACCTAAATTTTGTGCATAGCAATAGATATGGATCTATCTGAAATCTTCTACATGTCCACATATAGTTATGACAGCATCATTTGCTGAAGATGCTTTCTTTTTTCCATTTTCCATAGTTTTAGCTTCTTTGACAAAGATCAGATGTTCATAGGTGTGTGGGTTAATATCGGGGTCTTCAATTTGATTTCATTGGTCTATCTGTCTGTTTTTGTGTCAATACCAAGGTGTTTTCATTACTATAGCTTTATAGTAGAGCTTGATATCAGGGATGATGATGCCTCTGGACTTGACTTTACTGTAAAGGACTGTTTTTTCCATATAAAGTTGAGTATTGTACTTTCAAGGTCTGTGAATAATTGTGTTGGGATTTTGATGGGTATTACATTGAATCTGTAGATCTCTTTTGCTAAGATTGCCATTTTTACCATGTTGATCCTACCTATCCAAGACCTTGGGAGATCTATCCATTTTCTTGTATCTTCTTAATTTCTTTCTTTAATGACTCAAAGTTCTTGTCATGAAGGTCTTTCACCTGTTTGGTTAGAGTTGCCCCAAGATATTTTATGGTTTTTTGTGGCAATTTAAAGGGTAGTGTTTCTCTGATTTCTTTCTTAGCTGCTTTATTGTCTATATATATTGGGATACTGTTTTTTTTTTTTTTAGTTACTCTTGTATCTTGCCACTTTGCTGAAGGTGGTTATCAGCTGTAGGAGTTCCCTGGTAGAATTCTTCGGGTCACTTATGTAGACTATCATATCATCTGCAAGTAGTGAAAGTTTGACTTTTTCCTTTCAAATTTGTATCCCCTTGATCTCCTTTTTTTTTGTCTTATTGCTCTAGGAAGAACATCAAGTACAATATTGACGAGATATGGAGAGAAGGGACAACCTTGTCTTTTTGCTGATTTTAGAGGAATCACTATGAGTTTCTCTCCGTTTAGTTGGATGTTGGCTGTCAGTTTGCTGTATATTGCCTGCTATATGTATATATGTTCCTGCTATCTCTGATCTTTCCAAGATCTTTATTACGGAGGGGTGTTGAATTTTGTCAAAGGCTTTGTCAGCATCTAGTGAGATGATCATGAGGTTTTTCATTTTCAGTTTGTTTATATGGTGACTACATTGATGGATTATTGTATGTTAAACCATCCCTGCATCCCTGGGATGAAGCTTACTTGATCATGTTGGATGATTTTTCTGATGTATTCTTAGATTCAATTTGCCAGTATTTTTTCTTGGTTGTCTGAGAAAGGGTTTCTCTGTGGTTTTGGAGGCTGTCCTGGAACTAGTTCTTGTAGACCAGGCTGGTCTCTGACTCACAGAGATCCGCCTGCCTCTGCCTCCCAAGTGCTGGGATTAAAGGCGTGTTCCACTACTGCCCTGCTATTTGCCAGTATTTTATGGAGTACTTCGCATCAATGTTCATGAGGGATATTGGTCTGTAGTTCTCTTTCTTAGTTGTGTCTTTGTCTGGCTTGGGTACCAAGGTACTTATCGCCTCATAAAAGAGTTTGGCAACGAACCTTCTGCTTCTATTGTATGGAACAATTTGAGGAGTTTTGGTGTTAGTTCTTCTTTGAATTTCTGGTAGAATTCTGCACTGAAACTATCTTGTCCCGGGATTTTTTTTTTTTGGTTGGGAGACCTTTGATGAGTGCTTCTACTTCTCAAGGGGTTACAGGTATATTTAAATTGCTTATCTGTTCTCTATTTAATTTTGGTAAGTGATATCTTTCCAGAAAATCATCCATTTCCTCTAAATTTTCCAATTTTGTGGAGTGCAGGATTTCAAAGTATGACCTGATGATTCTCTGGATTTTCCCAATGTCTGTTGTTATACCCTCCTTTTCATTTCTGATTTTGTTAATTTGCATGTTTTCTCTCTGCCTTTTGGTTAGGTTGGATAAAGGTTCTCAGGGCCACATAGGACCTTCTGTAAAATTGATTACACACTTGGCAATAAGGCAAACCTCAACAGATACAAAAAATGAATAACCCCCTCTATCTAATCGGGCCACCAAGGCTTAAAATTAGAATTCAGCAACAACACAAATTGCAGAAACCCTACTAATTCATGGAAATTGAGCATTGCTTAACTGCATCATTCCTGGGTAAAGGAAGAAATGAAGAATGAAATCAAATAATTCTTATAATTCAATTAAATTTACGGCACAATATACCCAAACCTATGGGACACTCTGAAAACAGTGCTAAGTTCATAGCACGAAGTTCCAAAATAAAGAAACTGGAAAATAGCCACACTAGAAAATTAGCAGCACACCTGAAAGCTCTAGAACAAAAGGATGTAAACTCACCAAGGAGGAGCCAAGAAATAATCAAATTGAGAACTGAAATCAATAAAGTAGAAACAAAGAAAACAATACAAAGAATCAATGAAACAAAGAGTTGTTTCTTTGAGAAAATCAACAAGATAGTCATTTGAGTTTTTAGTATCAGCCATTTTGACAGGTGTAAGATAGAATCTCAAAGAAGTTTTGATTTGCATTTCCCTGATGGCTAAGGATGTTGAACAGCCATTTGTGTTTCCTTTATTGACAACTCTGTTTAGATTGGTGCCTCATTTTTCAATCGGATTTCTTTTATATCTATTTTCTTGATGTCTTTATTTTTTCTGATTCTATCCTTCTATTAGATCTGAATCTGGTAAAAAAAAAAATCATTTCCCATGTAAGATGCTGCTTTTTTCTAATTACAGTGTCCATCGCTTTAAGAAACTTTTCAATTTCATGAGGTCCCATTCATGGTGATCTTGGTGTCTGTGCTATGGGTTCTATCAGGTTCAGTGTACCTGGTTTTATGTTGAAGTCACTGATCCATATGGAGTTGAATTTCACGAAGGGTTATATGTATGGATCTATTTGTATTCTTTTATATGGAGACATTCAATTTGAGCAGTAGCATTTTTGAAGATGTCATCTTTTTTCCAGTGGGTACTTATGGCTTATTTATTAAAACTCATTTGTCCAGATGGGTGTAGATTTATGTCTGCATCTTCAATTCCATTGATCAACATGACTGGTTTTGTGAAATTAGCATGCTGTTTTTATTTGGCTTTGGAGGCTGCCCTGGAACTAGCTCTTGTAGACCAGGCTGGTCTTGAACTCACAGAGATCCGCCTGCCTCTGCCTCCCGAGTGCTGTGATTAAAGGCATGTGCCACCAACGCCCAGCTGCAGTACAACTTGAAATTCAAAATGGTGAGACCTTGATCAGTTCTTTTATTTCACATTATTGTTTTTGTTATCGTAGTTTATTTGTTTGTATATTTCCATATGAAGCTGAGAATTGCCATTCAAATTCTGTCAAGAACTGTGTCAAAATTTTTCTGGGAATTTCATTGCATCTTTAGATTGATGTTGGTAGGGTATCCTTTTTACTGTGTTAATATTACTGGTCCATGAACAGGGGAATCTTTCCATCTTCTGACCTGTTCTTCAATTTGCTTCTACAATGATCTGAAAGTTTTAATCACACAAGTTCTTAACATATCACTAGCTTGTTTAGAGTTACTTCCATAATATTTTGTATTATTTGAGACCATTTTGAAAGGTGTTGTTATCCTGATTTATTTCTTGTTCCAGTTGTCATTTGTATATAGGAGGGCTACTGTTTTTATTTTTTAATTAATTTTGTATCTAGTTACTTTTCTGAAAGTGTTTATCAGATAAAGGAGTTTTTTGGTTGAAATTTTAAGATCACTTATATATACTATTATATCATCTGCAATAAGGATGCTATGGTTTCTTCCATTTCAATTTGTATATCCTTTTTGTTGATTTATTGCTCTAGCTAAGACTTCAGGAACTATACTGAATAGGTATGGAAAGAGTGGAAAACCTTGTCTTGCTTCTAATTTTCATGGAATTGCTTTTAGTTTCTCTCCACTTAATTTGATATAGGCTATAGGTTTGCTTTAAACTGCCCTTTTTAATATTGAGATATGTCTCCTATATCCCTAATATCTCTAAGACTTTTATCATGAAGGGATGTTGTATTTTGTTAAATGACTTTTTGCACCTAATAAGATACTTATTTGGTTTTTTCTTTCAGTTTGTTTATATGGTGGATTGTATTTATTGATTTTCCTATATTCAACCATCCCTGCAACTCTGGGATAAAGCCTACTTGATCATTGTGGAAGATCTTTTTATGCACTCTTTGATTCAATTTGCAAGTATTTTGTTGAGTAGTTTTGCATCTATGTTCATAGGGAAAATTGTCTGAAATTTGCCTTTCTTTCTTGGGTCTTCATGTGATTTGGTTATCAGACTGACTGTGGCCTAGTCAAATGAACCGGACAATATTCCTTCTGTTTATATTTTGTGGGATAATTTGAAGACTATTTCTTCTTTGAAAGTCTAACAGCATTCTGTGCTAAAGCTGACATGCTCTTGGCTTTTTTGTTTTGGTTGGGAGACTTTTAATGACTGCTTCTAGTTCACTAGCAGTCATAGGTCTCTTTAATTTGTTTATCTGACCTTGATTTAGGTTTGGTAAGTGGTACCTATCATTTTCTTTCAGATTTTCCAATTTTGTAGAGTACAGATATTTAAAGTATGCCCTTATTATTCTCTTTTCAACTCTGATTTTGTTATTTTGGACATTCTCTCTACATTATTTAGTTAATTTGGATAAGAGTTTGTCTAACTTGTTGATATTCTAGTAGATCCAAATCTTAGTTTCATTGATTCTTTTTTGTTTGTTTCTGTTTCATTGATTTTAGCAATGAACTTAATTATTTCTTGCCAACTTGTCTTGTAAAGGGTGATTTCTTCTTTTGGTTCTAGATCAGTGCTTCTCAACCTTCCTAATGCTGTGACCCTCATGTTGTGATGACCCCAACCATATAATTATTTCATTGATACTTCATAACTTTAATTTTGCTACTGTTCTGAATCATAATGTAAATATTGTCATATGCAGGGTATCTGGTGCGTGACCGAAAAGGGGTCACAGCCCACAGGTTCAGAACAATTATTCTTAGCTTACACATCTGCTGTAAAGTTTCTTTTTTTTGTTTCAGATTTTTTTATTTGAATTAGAAACAAAATTGTTCTACATGACAATCCCAGTTCCCTTCACCCTCGAGTCCTCCCCTACCACCCCCAACTAAAACCCTACCTATCACATATCCTTTCTTCTATTCTTCCCCTGAGTCAACCTTTCTGCTCCCTCATGATTTCTGCATCCCTCCTCTTCTTCCCTTCTCATTCTCATAGCTCCCTCCCCCCTCTTCCAGTGCCGTCAATTTGCTCAGGGGATCTTGACCCTTTCCCCTTCTCCAGGGGACCATGTATGTCTCTCTTAGGGTCCTCCTTGTTTCCTAGCTTCTCTGGTAGTATGGATTGTAGGTTGGTAATCCTTTACTCTATGTCTACTATCCACATATGAGTGAGTACATGCTATGCCTTTCGTTTTGTGACTGGGTTACCTCGCTCAGAATGGTTTCTTCTAGGTCAATCCATTTTCCTGCAAATTTCAAGATTCCATTGTTTTTTTTTTCCACAGAGTGAAAGACCCCGCCCCTTAGCTTTTTCTCTCTTGGTGACACTCCCGTATGCGCGCGGCCGCCGGCTCCCTCCCAAGCTGGTTCACCCCGGCGGGGCCCGCGCCCCCAGCCAGCCCGCCTGGCACCGTGCCCCGGGGCTGGGGCCGAGCGAGGAGCCCGAGAGGCGGCAAGAGCCCCCCCCCGCGCCCCCGCCTGATGGGGAACGCTCCGTCCCAAGGACAGCCATCTGGACGTGGAGGGAGATAAGATAGAGCCGAGGCCGTTTCCCCTGATTACCAGACCTTGAGAAAATGCTGACTTGAAATAACTCTGTACCCCATTAAATTGTCCAATAGAATCCCTGTAACTATGCTTTTCGCTTCTGCACTGTGCTTTTTGCTATATAAGGACCCCTCTCCCTTGGCTCGGCGCGCTTGGCCTCACAGAAGCTAAGTTTCCCCGGGTACCCACGTATCCAATAAAACCTCTTGCGGTTTGCATCCAAGTCCGTGGTCTCGCTGATTCCTGGGTACGGGTCTCCTTCTGCAAAAGTACCTCTTCTGAGGTCTTTCAAGAGTAGTACTCCATTGTGTAAATTATCACATTTTTCTCTATCCATTCTTTGGTTAAGGGGCATCTAGGCTGCTTCCAGTTTCTGGCTATTACAAATAATGCTGCTGTGAACATCGTTGAACAGATGTCCTTGTAGTATGAATGTGCTTCTTTTGGGTATATTCCTAGGAGTGGAATTGCAGGATCTTATGGTAGACTGATTGCCATTTTCTTGAGGAGTTGCCATACTGATTTCCAAAGTGGCTGTACAATTTGGCACTCCCACCAGCAGTGGAGAAGTGTTCCCCTTTCTCCATATCCTCTTCTGCATAAACTGTCATTGGTGTTTTTAATTTTGGCCATTCAGACAGGAGTAAGATGGTATCTCAGAGTTATTTTGATTTGCATTTCCAGGATGGCTAAGGATGTTGAACATTTTCTTATGTGTCTTTCAGCCATTTTAGATTCCTCTATTGAGAATTGTCTATTTAGTTCTACACCCCACTTTTTGATTGGATTATTTGGTGTTTTGGAGACTAGCTTCTTGAGTTTTTTATGTATTTTGGAGATCAGCCCTCTGTCCGATGTGGGGTTGGTGAATAACTTTTCCCAGTCTGTGGGCTGCCGTTTTTGTCTTGCTGATTGTGTCCTTTGCCTTTCTTGGGGTAACACTAACCAAAAAAGTGAAAGACCTTTACCATAAGAACTTTGACTCTCTAAAGAAAGAAATTAAAGAAGATACCAGAAAATGGAAAGATCTCCCATGCTCTTGGATAGGTAGGATCAACATAGTAAAAATGGCAATCTTGCCAAAAGCAATCTACAGATTCAATGCAATCCCCATCAAAATCCCAACACAATTCTTCACAGACCTTGAAAGAACAATTCTCACCTTTATATGGAGAAACAAATGACCCAGAATAGCCAAAACAACCCTGTACAATAAAGGAACTTCTGGAGGCATCACCATGCCTGACTTCAAGCTCTATTATAGAGCTACAGTCCTGAAAACAGCTTGGTATTGGCACAAAAATAGACAGGCAGACCAGTGGAATAGAGTTGAAAACCCTGATATTAACCCACACACCTATGAACACCTGATTTTTAACAAACAATCCAAATTTATACACTGGAATCAAAGAGAACATTTTCAACAAATTGTGCTGGCATACCTGGATATGGACATGTTGAAGACTGCAGATAGACCAAAGCCTATTGCCTTTCACAAAACTTAAGTGCAAATGAATCAAAGACCTCAACATAAAACCAGCCACACTAACCCTATTAGAAGACAAGGTGGGAAATACCCTTGAATTAATTGGTACAGGAGACTGCTTCCTGAGCATTACACCAGTAGCACAGACACTGAGATCAACAATTGATAAATGGGACCTCCTGAAACTGAGAAGCTTCTGTAAAGTCTCTAATATGAAATATTTTAATTTTTTAATGTAGGCACTTAATGCTTTGAAGTTGCCTCTCAGAAATGATTTCATTTTGTTAAAGCATAAGATTTCTGAAGTTTTTCTGTACATGGAACTTCACGCTATGAACTTGCCTCTTAGAGTCACTTTCATTGTGTCCCATAAGTTTGGTTATGCTGTGTACAATTCTAGAAAGTTTTTTATTTCTTTCTTAATTTCTGCCTTGATCTATTTTCATTCACTACAAAGATGTTCATTTTCCATGATTTTGTAAGATTTCTGTTGTTTCTGTTGTTGTTGCTATCCAGGCTTAATATGTGATGATCTGATAGAATTCAGGGAGTTATTTCAATTCTTTGTATCTATTGAGACTTGCTTTGTGTCCGAATTTATAGTAAATTTTGGAGAAAGATCAATGAAGTACAGAGAACAAGATATTTGTGTGTGTGTGTGTGTGTGTGTGTGTGTGTGTGTGTGTGTGTGTGTGGGTGTGGGTGTGTGTTTAGGTGAACTGTTCTGTCAATATCTGTTAGGTGCATTTGGTTTACAGATTCAGATAGCTCTAGCACTTCTCTGTTTAATTGTTGTCTGGAAGTCCTATGTATTGATAAGACTGGGGTATTGAAGTCTTCCACAATTAGTGTGTAAGAGTCAACGTGTGATTTAGTCTGTAACAGTGTTTCTTTTGTGCAATCTTGGGTGTACTTTTATTTGTGACATAGATGGTAGGAATTGAAATGTCATCTTAGTGAACTTTTTATTTAACGAGTGTAAGGGATGGATGCCCACTGTAGTCTATAGAAGACACACAGACAACAAGTTCCCAGCACAAAGGAGATTTATTATCCCAGAGGGGCAAGCAAGGGGCATGTCTTTGGACCAGGCAGAGGCAGAGAGCAAGCAGGTGGATTTGTTGTTGTAGTTGTTACTGATATTTTTTTTCAGGAGAAAAAAGGAAAGTCTTGCTAGGGTAAGTTGGTAAATCCTGATTGGACATACTAACCAAATAATAAATTTTTATTGTTAGATCTTGGTGTATTGTCTTGGGAATAAGCCAGTGGCCAAATAAGTGAACCGACATCGGGGGTTATCTTTCAGAATATAATCTGATGATTTTTAGCAAGGGAGAGGGAAAAGAGAGAAAGAGCAAAACATGTCAGTGATGTGTTCGTCATTTAGGTCAGCTAGCCCTTCAATGTGTATGTAGTGTTTCTCTCTATCTCTTCTGAGTAGGTTTGGTTTGAAGTCTGTTTTGTTATATATCGAAACAGCTACACCCAGCCAGCTTCTTAGTTATATTTGTTTAGGATAACTTTTTCCAGTCGTGTACTCTGAAGTAATGACTATATTTGATGTTGAGGTGTGTTTTCTGGATATAGCAGAATGATGGATACTGTTTCACATCAATTCTGTTAGTCTGTGTCCTTTTATTGGGGGAACTGAGACCTTCAGATTGAGAGATATTAATAATTGTGGATTCCTATTATTTTATTGTTGTTGGTAGTGGTGGTTTGGGTGGTGGTGGTGGTGGTGTGTCTGTGTGTGTGTGCGTGTGTGCTTGCCTCTTTTGACTTGGTGACTTTGCTTGTCCCTATTTTTGTATGCAGTTGTCCTTTTTATGTTGGAGTTTTCCTTCCAGTACCTTCTATAGGACTGCGTTTGTTGATATATATTGCTTGGGTTTTGGGTTTTATCATAGGTTATCTTATTTTTTCTATCTATGTGGATTGAAAATTTTGCTTGGTAAATTATTCTGGGCTGGAATCTGTGGTCTCTTACTCTGCAGCACATCTGCATAGGCCCTTCTGACTTTTAGTGTCTCTACTAAGAAGTCAGGTGTAATTGTAATAGGTCTGCCTTTATATGTTATTTAGGCTTTTTCCTTTATAGCTTTAATATTTGTTCTATGTTCTGTATGTTTAGTGTTTTGGGTTTATATGGTGAAGGTACTTTCTTTTCTGGTCCACGCTTTTTGGTGTTCTGTATGCTTCTGTTACATTGGGAAAACATCTTTATGTTTGGGAATTTTATTGGTATGTTGTTGTTGAAAATATTTTCTGTGAATTTGACATGTATTTATTCTCTTTTTGCTATTTCTATTATTCTTGTATTTGAACTTTGTACAGTTTCCCAGATTTCCTGGATGATTCATACCGGCAGTTTTTAGATTTAATGTTCTTTGACCCATGTATCTATTTCTTCTAATGCCTGAGATTCTTTCTTCCATCTCTTGTATTTTCTTGTTGAAGCTTGCCTCTGTAGTTGATGTTCAAATTTCTAAATTTTCAATTCAAGAATTCATTCAGTTTGGATTTTCTTTAGTGATTCTATTTCCATTTTCAGGTCTTGGGAGATTTTATTCATTTCCTTTCACTGTTTGTGTTTTCCTGGATTTCCTTAAGGGATTTATCAATTTCCTGTTTAAGGACCTCAGTCATACAGGAAATTGTAAGGTCTTTTTCTTGTGTTTCAGCTATATTGGATTATTCAGGTCTTGCTCTGGTAGAATTGTTGGACTTCATTGGAGTCATATTGCCCTCGGTGTTATTGTGTTTTTATGCTGGTGTCTGTGCATCTGAGGAAAATTTTCTTTCTAGGTGCTAATACCTGGTTTTGTCTTTGTTGGGTTGGTGATTTGTTCCTGGGTTTCTGTTTTCTCTCTGGTTCTTAGGAGATTGTGTTGGCTATGTGTTGTCTGCTAGGAAATTTCCTGTTGCCTTTGTAGGTGTGGCCACAGGGGGTTCCAGGTAAAATGCGTTTCTGGGTATTGGAAACTAGAACTTAGGAATAGGGATAGGCTAAGTGTCTGAGGGGTTCATGAGAGGAAGGAAAGTAGAGTGCTCTACCGGGATCGGCTTATTAGTCTGTTTGGAATGAAGGGAAAGTGTGAAGAAACCTCATTCTAGAAGGTCTGTTATTAAGGTATAATGAAACTGGGCAACTAGATATGGAGGAATGGGGGGGGAATTTTAAGTCATCCCTACTTGCTTTCATGACAAGAGTGGCCTGTGGGTTAGGTGGTAGTTACTCAAAACTTAAAACTTCTATACTTCAAAGAACACCATCAAGAATATTATAATAACCTGAAATGGGAAAATATTTTCAAATATATATGATTATGGCTTTGTTTTAGAGTCAATAAAAATAATAATACTAAGATAGCTGAAGTGAAAATTGAACAATGTGACCAGTTTTCTGAGAAGATGTACAAATGGAAAATAAACATATAGAAAGTTGCTTATATTATTGTTAATAGATACAGTAAAATCACACACCCCATGAGATATCAATAAATACCTCTAGGATAACACAAATAAGGACAGACTGCAACTAGTATTAGAAGGAATGTGGACAAATCAGAACCTTTATACATTGCTGATAGGGTTGTAAACAGATTCAATCATCTTGGAAAATAGTTTTGTTCCTGAAAAATTAAATATGATAAGCAGTTCTCTTACACACATATGCAATATAGACAAAAACATACATCCACACAAAACTTTCATAAACATACTCAAGCTACATTATTCATATGACCTCAAATTAGAATCAATCCAGTATCTACAGTGACATAGTTGCACAAATAACATATTACATAGCCAAACAATACACTGTCATTTTGGAATCAAAAGAAATAAAGACATATTGATATCATATATATATATATATATGTTGTCACAGTCTGTGGGTTTATATGTGTACATCTGCTGTATTGTGTCTGAAAAAATTATTTATAAGTCTCAGTATATTAATTTGGCATCTTTCTGTTGGACTTCCTTTAGTTTCACTTATGGATCTGCTGATCATGAATTATTTCTGCATATATATATATATATATATATATATATATATATATATAGAGAGAGAGAGAGAGAGAGAGTAAACATGCTAACTGAAAAAGGCTAAAGAATCATTGCCATTTATATAACTAACTCCACTAAATGAATAGACAATAATTGTCAAATGGTATCAGTGAAAAGTAGGCTAGTGTTTTCCTATGCCTACTGGAATTAGAAAATGAAAATGTGTGCAAGGTTTCATTTTGGAGTAATGAAAAATCTCAAAAGTTAATTGTGATGATGTTCATTCAACTCTGTAAGTACAATAAAAATTATTAAATTTTACTTTAAGTGGGTGATTTGTATGGTTGTAAATTATAGTTCAATAAGTTAGTAAGTACAGGTAAAATTAATGCTAGACATACAAAAGCAGAAATAATTCATGATCAGCAGATCCATAAGTGAAACTAAAGGAAGTCCAACAGAAAGATGCCAAATTAATATACTGAGACTTATAAATAATTTTTACAGACACAATACAGCAGATGTACATATAAACTCACAGACTGTGACAACATATACAAGACCAATAAATGCTCCAGCAAGACAAGATCCCAGAATGAAGGATGGGTGGTGGGTACAATGTTCCACTTCTAGCTGAGGCATTACTGGCATTTGATTGTACTGGGAGAGAAAGAGTCACTATTTTTCAGTAGTGTGACACTTGTTATGTCAAACACATTCCAGGGTAGGTTCCACACTAAAGAGTAGTTGGTCAATGCAACCTCAACTAAGATTCTTTTTAGAGTCAGACCAAACACAGAGACAGATAGAGAAGAAGGGAAGGAGGTGCAGAGAAAGAGAGAGTGTGAAATTGCATGGACAAGGACATGAGAGATCTTGGAAAAGTTGGGAGAGGGGACAAGTATGATCAAAATATACAAAATTCTCAAATAATAAATTAAAATTACTTTTACAAAGCAAAATGTAGTTGTTCCAACTGGTGGGACAGCAACATAGAGCAAGAAGTCCAGGGAGGGGAATGGGGACAAGAGACATGAGAGAATGACCACAGACAGTATTCTGATCAAGTGGCAAATTTTATTTTTTCCAGGCAAGTTTATATAGTCAGTAGTATGGGGTAAAGGGGAGGGGGAGCAGAGGCCAAGAGCCAGGTGTTACTTCAAGCAGGATGTCAGAAAACTATAGAAGGAGGATATTGGCAAGGTAAAAATCTCATGGGTGGTGTGGAGAGGGAGGGTTACCTAGGTGAGTGGTGGGACTCCAAATGGTTGCTTAGGTAAGTGGGTTTGTGCTTGGAACAAAGGATTGACGTCGGGATCATGTTGTTCTTTCTGGGTGCTCATGCTTCTAGAAGCCATTTATAATCAAAAGACAGTTCTATAACCCTGTGGCTTGCCAAGTTTGGCCTAAAGGTTCATGCCAAGCTGTATGGCTCCCAACAGCAAAATATATGAAAAGAGTACAAAGATCAGGAGAAGAAAAATTAAAGTGTGCTACAGTGAGATGCTTATACTGAAGAAACTGGTACCCTATCAATTAACAATAGACAGAAAATGTTAAGGTGCATATTAAAACTCAAGAGCAATCTCTGAAACAATCAAAAATGAGGTGGAGCTAATGAGCTAACAAAGGATAAGAAATTGAATCATGAAAAATGTTCAGTTACATACACTTCCATGTCTGGGAAGATGAAGGAGACATACTTTATTCTTACCACTATGTACAACTACAACTCCTGGGCATTTTGTGGGAAACAAGCAGAAGAATGCTCTGAAACATGGAAAGAAGTCAGACTAAGTAAGCCCTCAAGAAAAGCAAGGATGCCATGGGTAGTTTTGTCTTGTTTAGCTCATGTTTCCTAGATCGAATTCTGAAGACTCCAGCAATCAAAATTACCAATGGGAAAAAACAAGGTGCTAAGAAACATTTTGTTTTCTATCTCTAGGACAGGAAATTGGTAACCTAGAAAGACAGGAAACACTTAGAAAAATAAATTGTTTGAGTATAGAGGCATTTCCAGCCCTTAGGAAATAAAAGCAAGGGTATTGGAAGCAAATCTGGGCTACATACCAGAAGAGGAAGAATGATGAGGATAAGGAAGAGGAAGAAGAAGAAAATAAATATGCTAAATAATCTAATTGTAGAGAGGGAAGAGTGACGAGAAAAGGAGTCAAGACTATTCTGGGAAACCCACAGAAACAGCTGACCTGAGCAAGTAGGAGCTCACTGACCACAGTCTGACAGCTGGGACCCTGCATAAGACTGAACTAGGCCCCCCGAATGTGGGTGTCAGTTGTGGGGAGCTTGGGCAGTCTATGGGGCCACTGGCAGTGGAACCAGTATTTATCCCTAGTGCATGAACTGGTTTTAGGAGCCCATTCCCTATTGAGGGATACTCTCTGAGCCTAGATACACAGTGGAAGGCCTAAGTCCTGCCCCAAATGAAGTGACAGAATTTATGATCCCCAATGGGAGACCTCACCCTCCCTGGGGAGTGGGTGGGGGTGGGATGGGAGGTTGGTGGGGGGAATAAGTGGATGGCAGGGAGAGGGAACTGGGATTGATATGTAAAATAAGATTGTTTTTAAATTTAAATTTAAAAAATAAAATAAAATAACCCAGAAAATGCCCAATTCTTCAACTATCGCCATAATGGCCAATTGAGTATGTAGACCCCACCTTGTGCCTGATTCTTGTCATGTCTTCAAAGAGATGACAATTTTCCTTAACCTGTAATGAAGATACCTCTGGAATTAAGCTCTTACGGCCTATTTTAAGTAAATGCCAGTTAGGTAGTAAGAATATGCTTCAAGGTCCAAGGGCAAAGAAAGATGTGTAGCCTTCTTTCTTTAGCCAATTTCTCAAATAGCAATGTGACAGATTTTAGGATAGTGTGCTCTAAACCTCATTAGAATAATCACACCACTAAGGACAAGATAGAAAGGAATTGTCCTAATAACATCAGAAAATAGCATTTTGACACTAATGATAAAGGGAAAACATGCAGTCTTTTGAGTATATATTATGGTTTCTAGTTCTGTGTTTTTGGGGGCCTTCTGTGTGTGTCTCTGCATCTGTTATGATAAATCTTTCCGCCAAAAGCTGCCTGAGCCCCATCGCCATGTGTGCGCTTTATGCAAGCCACCCGCCCAAGTCAGGGCCCAAATGAAAACACAGAAATTTGTATTAGGTTCAATGCTGCTTGGCCAATGACTAGGACTTCTCATCTGCTAGCTCATTCTTAATTATCATAAATCTATATATGTTATAAGACTTATCTTATCAGATGCCTTATTGGCACCCCTCCTTGCCGGTGGCTCACATCCTGCAGCTGGAGGCGGCGAATGGGAAAAAAGGTATGCTTCCTGTTTCTCCTTCACTTAAATATGAGTCTCCTTGCTATGTCACTTCCTGCCTGGATCAGCACTTCTCTACTACATTTCCCAGAATCCTCTTTGACTCCTAGTCCTGTCTACTTGCTGTCTCATTGGCCAAACAGTATTTTATTTAACAGTCAATAAGATAAACATACACAGAAGTACTTCCCCCATCATGCATCTATATGTGTTTCTTGAGCTTTCTCTTTGACTCCTTTTTCATGGTTATTTTTTTATTTTGTCATATCTGGCTTATTTGCTTTTATCTTATTTTATCTTATTTTTCTAGATGCGTGTATTCTAATGAAAGAAAAAGAAAGAATGTAGATTTGAATGGGTGAAGAAGTGGGAAGGATATGGAAATTGGGGGGACCTGAATGGGAATATATTGCATGAAAAAATCTATTTTCAACAAAAATAATATTAGAGCATTTCAAAATCTCAATCAGATAATCATCACCTCTACTAAAATGCATCTTTTCAAATTCTGGGAAGTTAGACTTAACCTTTCTTCAGTCAATTGGGCAACGGCATAAACATTAAACATGTTTTCTTTTTTTTGAGACAAGATCTCACTATGCAACTCAGGCTGACCTCATATGAACAGCAGTCCTCCTGTCTCAGTCTCCAAAGTGCTAGATTAAAGGTGTGTGCCACCATGCATGGATAATATTGGCAGGATCTTTGGTGAGCTTTTCTCTATCTTTGACTTTGTTTGCAGTTTTGTTGGCTTTTACTGGGATCAGAAAGTGATCCAGCAAAATCTGCTTCTCAGAGCACTAAAGTTGAAATCCCCTGGGGAACTGTAACTGCAGAGAAGGGCTTTCTCATCTACTGAAAAACTGCAACTATCAAAGGAAGCACTGTTGTCTTCTATCCCATATCTGATTTTTTTGTTTGCTTGCTTTTTTTGTTGTTGTTTGTTTGTTTTTATGTCTAAGTATGTTTGTGAAAGATCCTACTGTAACTTCCAAAAAATAAAAATATAATATATGAAATTGGAAACTAAATAAATGAATTCATTATCCAATCAAATACAGATGAAAACATATTTAGTGAGATGGCAGATGGATTAAAAGAAACATCCCAGAATGAAATACAAAGGTTAAAGAAAATTTAGTAAAAGAGAGCTACTAGAAACATTAAAAAATTAAGGAAAATTCTAATTAGAGTTCAAGAAGTAGACGAGTGAAGTAAGAAATTTTTTTTTTCGAGACACGGTTTCTCTGTAGCTTTGGAGCTTATCCTGGCATTCGCTCTGGAGACCAGGCTGGCCTCGAACTCACAGAGATCTGCCTGCCTCTGCCTTCCAAGTGCTGGGATTAAAGGTGTGTACCACCAACGCCCGGCTTAAGTATTTATTCTTTAAAAGATAAAATTATTATTTTTCTGGAAGGGTTTGAATTCAACAATATACAGATGAAAGAATGGCAACACATGAAGAAATATCAGTGTCTAGCCCTGTGAGTCTCTACAATATAGCAAAAGAAAACAATCTTAAAAACAATTGGTTGGGAACAGGATTTTGTAGGAAAAAGGAATGGCAAATCCACTGTTAGTGGCTTCTTCAGAGCAGATTTTTTTCCAAGAAAGAACTAGGAAAATTACATTTCCAATGTAATTTGATAAACATAATTTCCAAAGAAGTGTTTTATATGAAATGAAAATGTGTTTTAAGAGAGTGAAAATGTAAAGAAATTTCTTTTTCAGAAGAGGAATATTTTCCAAAACATTGCCTCTGGATAATAGGAATTCTTGAATTTATACTTTCAGATGAGTGGCAATTCTCTTAAGTAGAAGGTTTGAGAAAGAATAAAAATCAACAATATGGTTAAGCATCAACTGTGTAGGGCATCATATTGCACAGGACAACTACAGTAAAGTCAACTGGAAATAGAAAAACAGATTTAAAAGACAGGAAATAAAATAAAATAACAACCAAATTGAGAATATATGGAGTTGAAATGTGTCATATGGGAGAAAACAAACATCTGGTTATTCTTCATTTTTATTTAAATTAGAAACAAGATTGTTTTACATGTCAATCCCAGTTCCCTCTCCATCCTTTCCTCCTCTGACGTCCATTAACACTCTACCTATCGCATACCCTTTCTTCTCCCCAGGGAGGGTGAATCTTTCCATGGTGGGTCTTCAGAGTCTGTCATATACTTTGGGATAGCCGCTAGGTCCTCCCCCCGAGTGTTTAGGCTGAGGGAGTAAACCTCTATGTGGAATGGGCTCTCAAAGTACTTTCCTATGCTAGGGATAAGTACTGATCTACTACAAGAGGCCCCATAGATTTCTGAGGTCTCCTCACTGACACCAACATTCATGAGGTCTGAATCAGTTCCATGCTGGTTTCCCAGCTATCAGTCTGGGGACCAAGAGCTCCCCCTTGTTCAGGTCAGCTGTTGCTGTGGGTTTCACCAGTCTGTTCTTGACCCCATTTCTCATCACTCCTGCTTCTCTGCAACTGAATTCCAGTTCACTTCAGTATTTAGCTGTGGGTACCTGCTCCTACTTCGATCAGCTCTGGATGAAGGGTCTAGGATGGCATATAAAGTAGTAGTCAATCTCATTATCAGGGGATGGCATTTAAGGAATCCTCTCCACTGGTGCTTAGATGGTTAGTTAGTGTCATCCTTGTAAATCTCTGGAGATTTCTCTAGTTCCTGATTTCTCTTTAAACCTATAATGGCTCCCACTTTATGGTATCTCTTAACTTGTTCTCCTCTGTTGTTCCCCTACACAACGTTCCTGCTTCCTTATGTCCTCCTCAACCCTCCCTTCTCATTCTCCTAGTTCCCTCTCCTCTCCCCCATGCTACCATTATGCTCAGGAGTTCTTGTCCCTTTCCCCTTCTCATGGGCATTATGTATATCTCTCTTAGAGTACTCCTTGTTTTCTCTATCCATTCTTCATTTGAGGGGCATCTAGGTTGCTTCCAGGTTGCTATTACAAATAATGCTGCTGTGAACATAGTTGAACAGATGCCCTTATTGTATGAATGTTCTTCTTTTGGGTATATGCCTCAGAGTGGAATTGCTGGATCTTGTTGTAGACTGATTCCCATTTTCCTGAGGAATCACCATACTAATTTCCAAAGTGGCTGTAAGAGTTGGCACTCCCCCCAGCAGTGGAGGAGTGTTCCCCTTTCTCCCCATCCTCTCCAGCATAAGTTATCATTGGTGTTTTTGATTTTAGCCATTCTGACAGGAATAAGATGGTATCTCAGAGTTGTTTTGATTTGCTTTTCCCTGATGGCTAAGGATGTTGAGCACTTTTTTATGTGTGTTTCCGCCAAGTTAGATTCCTATACTGAGAATTTTCTATTTAGTTCTGTACCCCACTTTTAAGTGGATTATTTGGTGTTTTGGAAACCAGCTTCTTGAGTTCTTTGTAAATTTTGGAGATCAGCCCTCTGTCAGATATTGGGTTGGTGATTATCTTTTCCCAATCTGTGGGCTGCCATTTTGTCTTGTTGACTGTGTCCCTTGCCTTACAGAAGCTTTTCAGTTTCAGGAGGTCCCATTTATTAATTGTTGATCTCAGTGTCTGTGCTACAGGTAAAATGTTCAGGAAGCAGTCTCCTGTACCAATTTGTTCAAGGATAATTTCCAATTTCTCTTCTAAGAGGTTCAGTGTGACTGAATTTATGTTGAGTTCTTTGTTCCATTTGGACTGAAGATTTCTGCATGGCCATAGACATGGATCTATGTGCAGTCTTCTATATAACAGCATCCAGTTATGCCAGACCATTTGTTGAAGATGCTTTCTTTTTCCATTGTATATCTTTAGCTTCTTTGTCAAAAATGAGGTGTTCTTAGGTATGTGGATTAGTATCAAGGTTTTCAATTCCATTCCATTGGTCTACCTGTCAATTTTTTGTGCCAGTTCCAAGCTGTTTTAAGGACTATATCTCTAAAATAGTGCTTTGAGTCAGGGATGGTGATTCCTCCAGAAGTTCCTTAACTGTACAGGGTGGTTTTGGCTATCCTTGGTCTTTTGTTTCTCCATATAAAGTTGAGTATTGTTCTTTCAAAGTCTGGGTAAAATTGTGCAGGTATTTTGATGGGGGATTGCATTGAATCTGTAGATTGCTTTTGACAAGATTACCATTTTTAACATGTGATCCTACCTATCTGAGGGCATGGGAGGCCTTTCCATTTTCTTGTACCTTCTTTAATTTTTTTCTTCAAAGACTCAAAGTTCTTGCTATATAGGACTTTCACTTGTTTGGTTAGTGTTACCCCAAGATATTTTATGTTGTTTGTGGCTATTTTGAAGGGTGATGTTTCACTGATTTCTTTTTCAGCCCTCTTATTGTCTGTATATAGTATGGCTACTGATTTTTTTAGTTCATCTTGTATCCTGCCACTTTGTTGAATGTGTTTATCAACTGTAGGAGTTACCTGGTAGAGTTTTTCGGGTCACTTATATAAACTATCCTATCATCTGCAAACAGTGAAAGTTTGACTTCTTCCTTTCCAATTTGTATCCCCTTGATCTCCTTTTGTTGTCTTATTGCTCTAGCTAACACTTCAAGTATGATATTGAAGAGATATGGAAAGAGTGGACAGTCTTGTCTTGTTCCTGATTTTAGTGGAATCACTATGAGTTTCTCTACATTTAGTTTGAAGTTGGCTGTTGGCTTGCTGTATGTTGCTTTTATTATGTTTAGGTATGTTCCTCTTATCTCTCATCTCTCCAGGACCTTTATCATGAAGGGCTGTTGGATTTTGTCAAAGGCTTTTCCAGCATCTAGTGAGATGATCATGTGGTTTTTCTTTTTCAGTTTGTTTATATGGTGGATTACATTGATGGTTTTTTGTATGTTGAACCAACTCTACATCCTTGGGATGAAGTCTACTTGATCATGGCGGATGATTTTTTTTTTTATATGTTCTTGGATTTGGTTTGCCAGTATTTTATTGAGTAATTTTGGATCAATGTTCATGAGATATATTGGTCTGTAGCTCTCTTTCTTAGTTGTGTCTTCATGTGGCTTGGGTACCAAGGTAATTGTAGCCTCATAAAAAGAGTTTGGCAATGAACCTTCTGCTTCTATTGTGTGGAACAATTTGAGGAGTATTAGTATTAGCTCTTCTTTGAATGTCTGGTAGATTTCTGCAGTGAAGCCATCTGGCCCTGGGATTATTTTGGTTGGGAGACTTTTGATGACTGCTTCTATTTTCTTAGGGGATATATGCCTGTTTAAGTTGCTTATCTGTTCTTGATTCAATTTTGGTAATTGATATCTGTCCAGAAAATTGTATACTTCCTTTAAATTTTCCAATTTTTAGGAGTACAGGTTTTCAAATTATGACTTGAAGATTCTCTGTATTTCCTCAACGTCTGGCATTATGTCCCCCTTTTCATTTCTGATTTTGTTAATTTGCATGTTCTCTCTCTCTCTGCCTTTTGTTTAGTTTGGATAAATGTTTGTCTATCTTGTTGATTTTCTCAAAGAACCAACTCTTTGTTACATTGATTCTTTAATTTGTTTTCTTTGTTTTGGCTTTATTGATTTCTGCCCTCAGTTTCATTATTTCCTGGAGTCTTCCTCTGGGGTGAATTTGCTTCCATTTGTTCTAGAGCTTTCAGTTGTGATGTCAACTCTCTTGTGTGACCATTCTCTAGTTTCTTCATTTGAGCACTTAGAGCTATGAACTTTCCTCTTAGTACTGCTTTGAAAGTGTCCCATAAGTTTGGTTATGTTGTGTCTTCATTTCCATGGAATTCTAGGAAGTCTAATTTCTTTCTTCACTTCTTTGTTGACCCAGGAGTACTACAATTGCACGTTGCTCAATTTCCATGAGTTGGTAGGTTTTCTGCAATTTGTGTTGTTCTTGAATTCTAAGTTTAAACCATTGTCTGATAAGACACCTGGGGGTTATTCCAACTTTTTTGTTCTTGTTGAGGTTTGCTATGTTGCAGAGTATGTGGTCAATTTTAGAGAAGGTTCCATGTGATGCTGAAAGAAGGTATACTATTTTGTGTTTGGATGGAATGTTCTATAGATGTCTAATAATCCCAATTGGGTCATAACTTCTGTTAGTTCCTTTGTCTCTTTGTTAAGTTTCTGTCTGGTGGTCCTATTGAGTGGTGAGAGTGGGGTGTTGAAGTCTTATGTGAGATATGAGTTTTAATAATATTTCTTTTACAAACATTTGTACCTTTGTACTTGGGGCATAGATGTTTAGAACTGAGACTTCTTCCTGATGTTTTTTTTTTCCTGTGATGAATATGAAATGACCTTCTTCATCTCTTTTGATTGATTTGAGTTTGAAGTTTAATTTGTTAGATAATAGAATAGCTACCCCAGCTTGTTTCTTTGGTCCATTTGATTGGATTATCTTATCCCAACCTTTATTCTGAGGTAATATCTGTCTTTGAAATTGAAGTGTGTTTCTTGTATGCATCAGAGGATGAATTCTGTCTTTGTATCCCTTCTGTCAGCCTATGTCTTTATATAGGCTAGTTAAGACCATTAATGTTGAACAAAATTAAAGACCATTGAGTGCTTATTCTTGTTTGGTTTTGATTTGTTGTTGGTGGTGGTATTGTGTGTATTTACCCTGCTTTATCTTTTGAGTTTTGGTAAAGTGGGATTACCTATTTCCTATGTTTTTGTGAGTGCAGTTAACTTCCTTAGGTTGGAGTTTTCCTTCCAGTACTTTCTGTAGGGCTGGATTAGTGGTGTGTTTAAATCTGGTTTTGTCTTGGAATATCTTGTTTTCTCCATTTATAGTGATTGAAAGCTTTGCTGGGTATGTTAATCTGGGCTGGCATTTGTGGTCTCTTAGTGTTTGTAGAATATCTATCCAGGACCTTTTGGCTTTCAGTGTTTCCAGTTGTAATTCTGATAGGATTGCCTTTATATGTTACTTGGCCTTTTCCTTTTACTGCTTATAATATTCCTTCTTTATTCTCTATGTTTGGTTTTGAATTATTATGGGATGAGGGGGATTTTTTGTGGTCCACTCTATTTGATGTTCTGTAGGCTTCTTGTACTTTCATTGGCATGCCTTTCTTTAGGTTGGGAAATTTTTCTTTATTGATTTTATTGAATATGTTTTCTGCACGTTTGAGTTGGGTTTCTTCACCTTGTTCTATACCTATTATTCTTAGTTTTGACTTTTTTACAGTGTCCCATATTTCCTGGATATTTTGTGTTAGGGGTTAGTAGGACTTGAATTTTTCTTTGGCCAATGAGTCTATTTCTCCTAGTGTATCTTCAATGCCTTTGATTCTCTCTTCCATCTCTTGTATTCTGTTAGCTATGCTTGCATGTGTAGTTCCTGATCATTTACCCATCTTTTCTAATTCCAGCATTCCCTCAGATTGTGTTTTTTTATTGTCTCTATTTTGACTTTCAAACCTTGCACTGTTTGAATTGTTTCTTGCATTTTTGTTTGTCCTTTCTTCCATTTCTTTGAAGGATTTTCTCATTTCCTCATTTAGGGTCTCTATCATCTGCATGAAGTTGATTTTAAGGTTGCTCTCTTCTGCTTCATCTATGTTGGGATGTTCAGTTCTTTCTGATGTAGAGTCCCTATATACTATTGTTGTCATATTGGTTTTTCTGTTGTTGGATGTGTTCTTATATTGTCGTCTTCCCATCTCTTCTTATAGTGGCTATAGATGGTGTCTCTTCTTCTCCTGTTATGTACGGGTCCAAGATTTACTTCTTGTGGGTGCAAGAGGGTCCAATACTTTGATGGGTCTCAAGGAGGGTGCAGGGGATTCTGAGGCACTCAATTTCCAGTGGGTGGGAGCAGGACTAGCACGAAGATGTCAGGAGTCTCTGGGTTGCTTGGTCCTCAGGGGCTAAGTCGACCAGCTTGCAGACCCCAGGTCAGGAGTTCCCAGAGTGGGCAGGCAGAAGTTGGGCCCAAGGCAGTGGCTGAAACAGCTCACCTCTGCCCTGAGTGGGGTCAGGAATAGCCAAGAGCTCTCAGCAGACTCAAGGTTGCTTGGTCCTCAGGAGCTGAATTGACCTGCCTGTAGACCTCAGGATGGGAGATCCCCGAAAATAAACATCTTAATAACATTCAGACTGCTCAGTATTCATCTTGAATTTTGACTGTAATCAAAGAAAGACACAGAGTTCAACTTCTGTACTGAAATTAAAAATAATGAATCTGGGAATAAAAATATAATGAATCAAAATATTATTCTGAAGAAAGAACATTGGGATAGACAGAAAGTAAGTGAAATTGGGGTATATCTGTAAGTACAATTTCTATTAATAAATTAAGTGCTTTAATTAAATGATTATAAGACAAATATATTACAGATACATAGAATTTATTAGGAAGCACAACAAAAAGAATTTGCATGGAAATAAAATATTCAGAACAAAATTATGATGAAATTCTGATATATACAAATCTTCTGTGTACAATAAAGTTGTACTTAGAAGAAAAGTAACCATAAAAGAGAAAAAAGAAAGTAGAAAATTAAAGATATAAATGATGATCCCATAAAATCTGTTAAATAACAACAACAACAAAGAGTTACAAAGGTCTGGAGAGATCAATGTCATAAAAAACCTAAAGAATGTAGGGGTGGATTGAATTATATTAATTTTCAGAAACTAATTGATAAAAGAAGGCAAACAAAACAATGATGATTAATCAAAAGTTTGTGTCTTGAAAAAAGACTTAGGTTAGGCTGGAGATATGGCACACTGGGTAAAGGGGTTTTAGATCAAGCTGACAATCCCAGTTTGATTCACATTGTAGAAAGAGAGAACTGACTTCCCAGAGCTGATTCAAACATGTGAGCGATAGAAAGAATGCCGTGCGCGCACACGCTCACACACACACACACACACACACACACACACACACACACACACACACAATGCATTTTAAAATGTTTATTTGTGTTGTTTGTGCACATGAATGAAATCATCCTCAAGTGTCAGAGGATTTGGATCCTCCTGGATCTGGAGTTAAAGGAAATTGTGAGCTGCCTGAGATGGCTGCTGGGGATAAAATATGGGTCTTCTGGGCAATATTTGTTTTCAACTGTCATTGCTTTGCATTATTAATGCATTAAGGGAAAAACAGTAAGTCTGAGAAAGTTTGTGCTAAAGAAATAAAAGAAAAACAGGAGAAAAAACTACAAACAGGAATAACCCAAGAAACAGAAACATTCTTTCATAGCATATGGGTACCAGAAAATAAAAGATTTTATTTTTTGACAACCAAAATTGGAACATCAAGATAAAACACAAATTCATAGGAAAATTTAATGTAGAGTAAGATGGTTTGGGTAATTTAAGATGCTTAAAGTTATAAACATCAGAGTCTGGGCACTGCTCTGCCCTCAACCTCCCCCATCCCCTTCTGCTTGGTTCTTCCTGAGACTCCCCCTGGACAAAAGTGGACCTGCCCAGACTGGAAGGCCCACCCTGAGTCCTACTGAAACTCACCCTTGTCCTCCCTCTGCCCTCTGCCCTCCGCGGCCTCCTGAGTGAGTCTTGGAGAAGCTCTGCCCTCAACCTCCCCTCTAACCTCCTTCTTGGTCCTTCCTGAGACTCCCCATGGACAAGAGTGGACCTGCCCAGCCTGGAAGGACCACACTGAGTCCAGACACACCTCAACCTTGTCCAGCCAACTCCCTCCATGCCTGCACATACTGCCTGAGCCTGAGAATGAGCCTGAGCCTGCTGTCAGAGCCTGAGCCTGCTGCCTGCTGCCTCTTCAAGAGAGAGACCCCACCTGCACACACTGGAAGAAGAGATGGGAAGAGGACAGAATAAGAACACACTCAACAACAGAAAGAGCAATATGACACCATCAGAATCTAGGGAGTCCACACCAGAAAGAACTGAAAAGCCCAATGCAGAGGATGAAGAAGAGATGGACCCTAAAATTTATCTTATGAAGATGATAGAGACCATTGAAGAGGAAACAAGAAAATCCCTTAAAGAAATAGAAGAAAAAACAAGCAAAAAATTACATGAAACGGAGGAAAAGACAAGCCAAAAAAAATCCAAGAAATAAACAAATCTCTTAAAGAATCTAAAGAAAGCCAAGAAAAAACAACCAAACAAGTGAAGGAAAATATTCAAACAGTTCACAGTTTGAAAGCAGAATTAGAAACAATTAGGAAAGCTCAGAATGAGGGGATGCTGGAAATACAAAAGCTGAATAAATGATCAGGAACCTCTGATGTAAGCAGAACCACTAGAATCCAAGAGATGGTAGAGAGGATCTCATGTGTTGAAGACTCATTAGAGGATATACAGTCATCTACCAAAGAAAAATTCAAATCCCTAACACAAAATATCCAGGAAATATGGGACACCTTAAAAAGTACAAACCTAAGAATAATAGGTATAGTAGAAGGTAAAGAAATTCAGCTCAAAGGTACAGAAAACATATTCAACAAAATCATAGAAGAAAACTTCCCCAACCTAAGGAAGGATATGCCTATGAAAGTACAAGAAGCTTATACAACACCAAATAGACTGGACCACAAAAAGAAGTCCCCTCACCACATAATAATAAAAACATCAAACTTACAGAAAAAAATAAAAAAATTAAGAGCAACAAAAGAAAAAGGCCAAGTAACATATAAAGGCAAACCTATCCGAATAATACCTGACTTCTCATTGGAAACTTTGAAAGCCAGAAGATCCTGGATAGATGTCCTACAAACACTGAGGGAACATGGATGCCAAAACAGACTAATATATCCAGCAAAGCTTTCAATCACTATACATGGAGAAAACAAGATATTCCATGACAAAACCATATTTAAGCAATACATAACCACAAATCCAGCCCTACAGAAATTACTGGAAGGAAAACTCCAATGCAATGAAGATAACTATGCTCACAAAACATAGGAAATAGATAATCTCACTTTACCAAACACCAAAAGGGGGGGTATCCACACACAATAACAACAACAACAACAAATCCAAAACAAACAAGAATCAACAATGGTCATTAATATCCCTCAATGCCAATGGTCTTAAATTGCCTATAAAAAGATACAGACTAACAGAATGGATGCAAAGACAGAATCCACCTGTCTGCTGCATACAAGAAAAACATCTCAATTTCAAAGACAGACAGTACCTCAGAGTAAAGGGTTAGGAAGAGATTTTCCAATCAAATTAACCCAAGAAACAAGCTGGTATAGCAATCCTAATATCTAACAAATTAGAATTCAAACTAAAATCCATCAAAAGAGATTTAAAAAGGCATTTCATACTTGTCACAGGAAAAGTCCATCAAGATGAAGTCTCAATCCTGAACATCTATTCTCCAAATACAAAGGCAACCACATTTGTAAAAGAAACATTATTAGAGCTCAAATCACACATAAAACCTCACACACTTATAGGAGGAGATTTCAACACCCCACTCTTACCACTAGATAGGACCACCAGACAGAAACTAAACAAAGAAACAAAAGAATTAACAGATGTTATTACCCAATTTGGTTTAACAGATATCTATAGAACATTCCATCTGAACACAAAGAATATACTTTCTTCTCAGCACCACATGGAACCTTCTCTAAATTTGAACACATACTCGGCAATGTAGAAAACCTATACAGATACAAAATAATTGGAATAGCCCCCTGTATCTTATCAGACTACCATGCTTTAAAGTTAGAATTCAACAACAACATAAATTGCAGAATCCCTACAAACTCATGGAAATTGAATAATTCACAATTGCACAATTCCTGGGTCAAGGAAAAAATAAAAAAAGAAATTAAAGACTTCCTAGAATTTATTGAGAATGATGACACAACATACCAAACCTATGGGACACTTTGAAAGCAGTGCTAAGTGGAAAGTTCATAGCACTAAATTCTCACATGAGGAAACTAGAGAATAGTTACACTAGAGAATTAACAGCATAACTGAAAGCTCTAGAACAAAAGGAATCAAACACTCTGGAGGAGTAGATGCCAGGAAATAATTAAACTGAGGGGTGAAATCAACAAAGTAAAAACTAGGAAAACACTACAAAGACTCAATAAAAACAAAGAGTTGGTTCTTCAAGAAAATCAACAAGATAGAAAACCTTTATAGAAAATAACCAAAAGGCATAGCAAGAAAGCATGTTAATTAACAAAATAAGAAATGAAAAGGGGGGCATAACAACAGACACTGAGGAAATCCAGAGATTCATCAGGTCATACTTTGAAAACCTGTACTCCACAAAATTGGAAAATTTAAAGGTAATGGACAATTTTCTGGACAGATATCAATTACCAAAATTAAATCAAGAACAGATAATCAATTTAAACAGAACTATAGCCCCTAATGAAATAGAAGCAGTCATCAAAAATCTACCAACCAAAAAACCAAAAATAAATAAATAAATAAATAAAACAACCCAGGACCAGGTGGTTTTAGTGCAGAATTCTACCAGAAATTCAAAGAACATCTAATACCACCAGTACTCCTCAAATTGTTCTACACAATAGCAACAGAATGGACATTGCCAAGCTCCTTCTATTAGGCTACAATTACCTTGGAACTCAAGCCACACAAAGACACAACGAAAAAAGAGAATTACAGACCAATATTCCTCATGAATATTGATGCAAAAACATTCAACAAAACACTGGCAAATCGAATCCAAAAACACATCAGATAAATCATCCACCATGATCAAGTTGGCTTTATCCCAGGATTGCAGGTATGGCTCAACATACAAAAATCCATCAATAAAATCTACCATATAAACAAACTGAATAAGAAAAACCACATAATCATCTCGCTAGATTTTGAAAAGCCTTTGACAAAATCCAACAGCCCTTCATAATAAAGGTCTTGGAGAGATCACGAATAACAGGAACATACCTTAACATGATAAAAGCAACATATAGCAAACCAACAGCCAACATCAAACTAAATGGAGAGAAAATCAAGGCAATTCCTCTAAAATCAGGAACAAGACAAGGCTGTCCACTCTGTCCATATCTCTTCAATATTGTACTTGAAATCCTAGCTAGAGCAATAAGAAAAAAAAGGAGATCAAGGGGAAAGAAATTGGCAAGGAGGAAGTCAACCTTTCACTATTTGAGGATGACATGATACATTACATAAGTTACCTGGGAAAAACTCTACCAGGGAACTACTAGAGTTGAAAAAAGCCTTCAGCAAAGTGGCAGGATACAAGATTAACTCAAAAAAATCAGTAGCCCTACTGTATACAAAAGATAAATATGCTGAGAAAGAAGTCAGAGATACATCACCCTTTACAATAGCACCTAAAAACATAAAATATATTGGGGTAACAGTAACCAAAAATGAGAAAGACCTGTATAGTAAGAACTTTGAGTCTTTAAAGAAAGAAATTAAAGAATATACCAGAAACTTGGATAGGTAGGATCAACATAGTAAAAATGGCAATCTTGCCAAAAGCAATCTGCAGATTCAATGCAATTTCCATCAAAATACCAACACAATTTTTCACAGACCTCCTAAAAGCAATTCTCGACTTTATATGGAAAAACAAAATACCTAGGATATCCAAAACAACCCTGTACAATAAAGGAACTTCCGAAGGCATTACCATCCCTGACATCAAGCTCTATTATAGAGCCATAGTCCTGAAAACAGCTTGGTTTTGGCACAAAAATAGGCAGGTTGACTAAAGAAATTGAATTGCAAACCCTGATATTAACCCACACACCTATGAACACCTGATTTTTGACAAAGAACCTAAAGTTATACAATGGAAGGAAGAAAGCATTTTCAACAAATGGTGTTGGCATAACTGGATTCGGACATGTAGAAGATTGCAGTTAGATCCATATCTATCGCCATGCACAAATCTTAAATCCAAATGGATCAAAGACCTCAACATAAATTCAGCCACAGAGAATCTCCTGTGAGAGAAGGTAGGTGGTACCCTGTAACAAATTGGTACAGGAGACTGCTTTCTTAACATAACACAGTAGCACAAACATTGAGATCCACAATTAATGAATGGGACCTCCTGAAACTGAGAAGTTTCTGTAATGCAAAGGACACAGTCAACAAGACAAAACGCCAGCCGACAGAATGGGAAGAGATGTTCACCTATATCTGACAGAGGGCTGATTACCAAAATATAAAATGAACTCAAGAAGCTACCCAGCAAAACACCAAACAATGCAATTAAAAATTGGAGTACACAACTAAATAGAGAATTCTCAACAGCGGAGTCCAAAATGGCTGAAAGACACTTGAGAAAGTGCTCAACATCCTTAGCCATCAGGGAAAAGCAAATCAAAACAACTCTGTGATACCATGTTACTCCTGTCAGAATGGCTAAAATTAATAACACCAATGAAAATTTACGCTGGAGGGGATGTGGAGAAAGAGGAACTCTCTTCCATTGCTGGTGGGAATGAAAACTTGTACAACCACTTTGGAAATCAGTATGGCAATTTTTCAGGAAAATGGGAATCAGCCTAGCTCAAGATCCATCTATTCCTCTCTTGGGCATATGCCCATAATATGTACATTCATACAACAAGGAAATCTGTTCAACTATGTTCATAGCAGCATTATTTGTAATAGCCAGAACATGGAAGCAACCTAGATGCCCCTCAACTGAAGAATGGATAGAGAAAATGTGGTACATGTACACAATAGATTATTACTCAGTGGAAAAAACAATGGAATCTTGAAATTCACAGGCAAATGGATGGTACTAGAAGAAACCATCCTGAGTGAGGTAACCCAATCACAAAAAGATAAATATTGTATGTACTCACACATTCTTGATTTTTAGACATGGAGCAAAAAATCACTAGTCTGCAATCCACACTACCAGAGGAGCTAGGAAACAAAGAGGACCCCAAGAGAAAATTGCATATTCCCTCAATGAAGGTGATGGGGACAAGAACCCCTGACCAAAGTGGGAGCCCGTGGTCAGGGAGAGGAAGGAGAGACAGACACCCAAAGGTAAGCACTGAACCACAGTACTGGAATTCAGTTGTGTAGAAGGAGGAGGGATGAACAAAGGAGCAAGACAGGGCTGGAGAGACCTGCAGAAACAGTGGGCCTGACCTACTGATAGCATGGAGACCCTTGTCATAATCCTGGGGAAACAGCATTGGACCAAGCCCTCTGATTGTGGATGCCAGCTAGTAGGCCAAGACAGTCCATGGGACCCCTAATGGTGGAGCCAGTATTTATCTCTAGAGCACAATGGACTTTGGGAGCCCATTCCCTATGGAGGAATACTGTTTTAGGCCAGATACAGCAAGGAGAGCCTTTGAAGGTCCCTGGAGAAGGTCCAGGGAGGAGGAGTTGGGAGGTGGATTGAGGGTGTTGGTGGGGAACATGAGAGTATGGGAGGGAGAGGAAATGGGGGAATGGATATGTAAACATGAGTAGTAATTAAACAATAAACAAAGAAAAGATAAAGAACTGTTACAAATATCTCAGAGATTTAACACACCAAATGTTTGTATCTCACTCATGTCACATAATTTTGGTTTTTTTCATTCATTTATTTAGCTCATAAATAAAGTCATGCACAATTATGATACACAATACAGTATGTTCACAATGGCATGGCTAAATTAAACCAATTAACATGTTATATCACACATATTCATCATTTTTGTTTTGAGAACACTTAAAGTGTACTATCTCAAAACTTTTAAAATATGTCAGATAATTTTGTAGTGGGCAACATTCTCTATCATTCTCAGGCTGACAAAGAATACATTTTTCCAAGAATATAGAAATACTTTAGAGTCTTACACTGCAGATTTTCTTGTTCATATTTACTTGGTTCAGCATGATATGGGGCCATAAAATTTCAAAGACAAGTGGCATAAGATTGTAACAGATTTCTGTATAAGGGGCAATTGGATTATTTGTAAACAGCTTTGAAACTAACTCTCCAAAACTCATTCCAGAAAAAAACTAGGAAGCAATTACTGTGATCTAAGATTTGAAAAAAATATCACATCTGTGTATTTTTGACAGGGAATTTTAGCATATAGTCAAATAAGAAATACTTTTATCCAACTCATGCTCGTTTTTATAAAAGTAATGCAGGAGTTACTTTATGAAGATTATGAAAGGGTGGCAAAGTATGATCTCAATCTGTCTTTGTTGTGTTTTCTATTGAAAACCAAAGCAACTTGGGAAGGAACATGTTTATTTAGCTTGCAGTCTCAGTCCATCACTGAAAGAAGTCAGAGTAGGAAGTCAAGGCATGAACCTAGAGGCAGAGTGTCAAGAAAATGTCCCACAGGCTTGTCTACTTATATTTTTCTTCCCAGGTAGCACAAGCATATGTTGTGTTAACTACCAGGACACTGTTTATATTTATCAATGCAGTATTCACAATATGTTAAGTGACACAAGCCCAACTCAGAAATAGAAATGTCACATATTTCATATAAGAAGCATTCTTAAAAATTATATGTATTTATTTTTATGCATGTGTGTTTTCAGGTCATGAAAGTAGAAAGAGAATCATGAGAGTCAAGAGAGAAACTTATAAGAGGTGGGAAACAGCATGTTAGAATACATGTTGTAGGAAAGCAAAAGTTGAGACTAACAGTAGAAAAAAGGGGAACCAGGTGGAGAAAAGGATGATTCACTGGAGAGAGCATAGTTGGAGGGAACAAATAAGAACTAAGTATGGTATATATGTTGGCAGATACCATAATGGTACCTACTCCTTTGTATACTAATCTAAAATTAATTTTTAAACTGACAGAAGAAAATATTAGGAACCTAGAGCTGAATCATTAGTATTGGTCAACAGTTTAAAAAGTTTGTAGAATACAAATGCACATAAAAAGAATTGCATTTAACTGTGTTAGGGAGCTGACAGTGGGGCCATGTGACTGAAGATGATTATTTCAATATCAGAAGATTCATGTGCAGCCAATAAGCCAACAGACATACATCAGACAGAAACACTAGGACCACCAGTTCAAAGCCTGCCTGAGAAACAGAAGGAATTCTAACCCTGATTTAGTAAGACCTTGTCTAAAAATATAAAGAAAATATCCTGCAAATACAGATCAGTAGTAGCACTTGCCTACTATGAAATAGGCCCTGGGTTTCATACCCACCACTGAAGAACCAACAAGCAAACCATGTTGATGAAGAGTGGAGAGTTCTGGAGAAAATGATGGCCAAAGGTTGTATGACTTAGGAGCACTTCACTGCAGAAAACTTATCAAGTTCTGTGTTCTCAGATTTCCTTCACTGTCCCTTTCCCTTCAGAGATAAGGACGTCCCTTTCCCTCATGACACTGTGGGGGAGAAAAATGTCTACCTAGGCTCTTAATTTGAATGATATTCTATTACAAAAGCCAGATTATCACAAGGAAAATAAGCAGTAATTTTCTAACATGGATGTTTCATATATACATGGGAAGCATCTGGGGATAAGTATGTCTTTGAATTCCAGTTTAAATAAAATTTTCAACAAAAAATAGCAAATATTACAAAGATGCAAGAAAAAGGGGAGTATTTTGAGTAATTCGGAGTAGTGGCATAGGAGACAAAAGAAATAAATGGCAAAGAAAAGCTATTTACACACACATTCATCTGGTACCAATTCCAGACCACTGATGCTGCCATTAATGATTAATTTTTATTTTCCTTGGCATAGAATATATTTAGGTTTGGAAATTTGCATCTTGCTTTTAAACAAATAGCGGGAGGGCAGAGAACCCTCCTTCATCAGTTTCTTATCTCCAGCTCAATAATCTTCCCTCTTGAGAACTAGCATATTCTGGTGATCAATAGAGGAATCCTCTCACACAAGGCCTGCTTTAGTTGTAGGTAGGTCACAATGTTCTTTATGCACATGTCATTTCTCAAATTCGTCAGCTTAAAATATTAAATAGTTTGTGATACCATATTTTGAAGTATAGTGTCCTGCATGAACCCATCAGCTACAATATTTAGATAATGGATATTGCTTTAATCATATACTGGAATACAATGCAACATTAAATTACCAAACTACTGATGCGTCCAACGTTAATAAATCCTAAGATGTTTAAACTTTTTAAGTGTGTGTAAGGAGGTGGGGGTGTCTATGCATGCACAAGTGCCCATGTAGGTCAGAAGAGGGCACCAGATCCCCTGGATCTAGAGTTACAGACAATTGGAAGCCACTGATAATTGGGTGCTGGAAACTAGTGCTCTTAACTGTGGAGCCATCTTTCTAGCCCCAACACTGGCAAATCTTAAAAATATAATACAGATACTAAACAGCAAAGAATGCCACACTACTCTTCTCTTCCTCTCCTCTTTCTGCCCTGTCTCTTATCCTCTCACTCTTACCGTCTGTTCCTTTTACTCACTCTCTGTCCTCTCTTCCTTTCTACTCTTCTCTCTCACCTCTTGTTTTGTTCTCATCTCTCCCCCTCTCCCACTTTAATAAACTATGGTTAAGGAAAAAATAGAATGCCACACTAGTTACCTATTGCTGCATAATATGACAACTAAAACTCAATGGCTTGAATCACTTTCTACCTTATTTTGCTCGTTTAAGAGTCTGAGAATGAATATCTTAGGTAGATGGTGATGGCCCACTATCTGCCTTGAAGTTTTAATTACGGTTTAGTTGTAGTTGTAGTCATTTGAGATTTGACTGAGGGTGGAACATTTGCTTCTAAGTCTAGTCTCATACATGGCTTTTCCCAGGAAGCTTCAGTTCCTTGCCAGGTGAATTCCTCTATAGCACAACAAGTTTTCCTTGGAACAAATAATCCACTGTAGCAAGTTATCCAAGAGAGTTTGAGGGAAAGACACTAAGTTAGAACTTTTATTGCTGTGATAATATACCATGACCAAAAGCAACTTGGGAAAGAAACTGTTTTACCTTGTAGCATGTGGTCCCTCAGGAACTAAAGAAAGAACCTGGAGGGAGGAACTGATGCAGAGGCCATGGAGGAGTGCTGCTTATGGGTTTGATTCTCATATTTGTTCAGCCTGCCTTCTTATAGCATACAAGACCACCTGCCTAGAAGTGGTACAGCCCACAGTGAACTGGGCCTTCCAGCATCACTTCAACTGTTAGGAAAATGTAGCAGTCTTTCCCACATGCCAGTCTGGTGGATACATTTTCTCAATTGAGGTGCTCTCTTTAAAAATGACTCTAAGTTATGTCATGATGACATAAAATTAGCCAGCATAGATATCAAGATACATATTTTATAGTCTATTTTCATAAATGCCATATAGTCACATGCTGCTTGTCAACATGGGAAATGACCTCAAAAGGGCATGAAAACTAAAAGACAGTGATCATTGTGAACCATCATGAAGGATGGCTAACCCAGGTTCATATTTTTAGAATAAACAAAAATAAAGTTAGCAAAAGGAAATGGATTAATAATTCTCATTAATGATGCATGCCTGCAAGGGGACATACAATGGTTTCTAGAAGTATGTATTATTATTATTATTATTATTTATTTTTATTATTATTGTGTAGAGAGATAGAGAGAAAGAGAGAGAGAGAGAGAGAGAGAGAGAGAGAGAGAGAGAGAGAGAGAGAGAGCATTCAATTGGATATCAAAGGACAAGTTCAAGTTTGCGGATTCAATTCTTTCCTTCTTTGTTGAGACAGGCCATTTCTTGTTTATCACCTCTGAGTTTCCAGGCTTCCTGTCTCTATCTCCCATCTTAGCATAGGAGTACTGGGATTACAGACATGATCTTGATTTTTAAGTGAGTGCTAGTGATAAAATTTGGTTTGGGGGGCTTTTGTAGCTAATACTTTTACCCACCGAGGTATTTCCTTGTCGTCTAAGAATGTTTTATATCTTCATATGGGTTATGGTTGGATATATTTGTCAAAACTCACTAAAAAGCACATTCCAGAGTGGATGCATCCTAGTTAAGTAATTTATATCTCAAAGACTTTATTTTTAAGGGGAAATAGAATTTAAATTAAAATTCCATGTACAATAGAATAAATATCAAAGCATTCAGGAATACATTTGGCAACCTAACTAGTAATCAAGGAAATGCAATTTAAACCTTACAGTTTGCTGCATTCCAGTTAATAAGCACTGAAAGTGTTTTCTCTTTTTCATAATGCTCCAAGCAAAAGCAAAGTACATTCCACCAAAATTCATTCTGTGTAACACATGAGCCCACTGGACTTCTTACATAGCACAGGTGATGCCAGAGAAGCTATAATGGAAAGTCTTTGCCCTGAAAAGGTGGTGGCTTTACCTAACCCAGAAGATGCTTGTCTTCTCCAGACTGTATGCTATAGGGTATCTCCAGTTCCAGAGGCATTCTGCAATTAGAGAAACATTGCACACAAATGTCTGAGGAGCTGCTAGAACATCAGATGTGGGTCCAGTGACCTTCCCAACTCTCCTCTGTGAAGAAGCATCAATGGTTAACAAAACAAGCCTACCTATGATGATATTCTGCAAGAAAGCACAGCTTATCTTATATGTTTTGTTCAGAGAATAGCCCTATACAATACTGGTGGAACTGTAAGAGGGAGGGAGGGAGGGAGAAGGTCATGGCAAGAGAGACTAAATGTGTTTTTTAAGAATAGAAGCATCTTTAAAAATACAGGTGCTAAAATAATGGAATTCAGGTGTCTATTATTTTTCACTAGTGTTCAATAGGCAATTATTCTTTTTTCTCCTTTTTTTTAATTTATATTAGAAACAAGATTGTTATACATGTCAATCCCAGTTCCCTCTCCCTCCCCTCCTCACCCCAATAACACCCTAGGATCCCATACCCTTTCTGCTCACCAGGGAGGGTGAGATCTTCCATGGGGGTCTTCAGAGTCTGTCACATCCTTTGTGATAGGGCCTAGACCCTCCCCCGTGTGTCTAGACCGAGGGGATATCCCTCTACGTGAAATTGGCTCCCAAATTATTCTTTTAACTCTGTGTACACCTTTCATGCACCATCTAGTTCATGTCCCTTCCTTTTTATTTCAGTTAAATGAGGCAGTGATTTCTACCTTCAGTGCCTTTCCCCAAACGGGAAACTCGTTGATGCTCCTGTTGTAGTGGTGTGCCCATAGCGTGGTAGCAGAGGAGGCTGTATCTGGTCCTCATCTCTAAAATCATGGAGGCCTCCTGTAATGGTGTTTCTAAGGTCACTTTTCGTTGAGGCCCTCAATCTTGCATTGTAATTTGAAGGGTACTTTCTGAACACTCTATATTTTGTTGCCTGGGTTGAAAAGTATGGACCTATATAAGCTGAACAAAAATTTGACAAAAGAATAAAACACCCATGATTGAGGACAGGAGTGAAGTAGCAATACTACGTTGTTGATAATATCCAGCAGTGCTGTTGAAATAAATGTAGTTGATGTTTCAGCATGCCAGTGTCTTTACATGTTACCTCCTAAGTTCTCCTCTTTGAACTTTCTCACATTAGGACTTAGACATGAGTTCCTAAAACATGGAAGGGAAAACTGAGTCAGGACTGAAAGAAGTGACTCTTGTACACAATTGCCTTTTGCTCAGCCCCACTTCAGTGCCATGTGAGTCTCCTGGCAATGGTTGCTCAAGAGGCAAATCACCTTCACATAACTGCCTCTTCAGATTCTCAGACATTCCCACAATTATAAATCCTACAAAGAGAGACCTACAGCCTGTCAAGCTGCCTAATTCAGGCTATTTTCCTAGGACCCTATGATAATTAGAATATTTTCAAACTGTCTAGAATATTCTTCCTGATTCTAGAGGCCCACGAATGTGGTTGATGTGGAAGAGGAATTACGTATCTTCTTCAGAGTCGGTCAAGAATGAATCAATATATGAGGCTTATAGAATCCAAGGGTTCGTAGCTAGAGAGTTGACTCTAAGGGCTCCAACCCATGGGATTCAGCTACTGAAATATCCATGAAAAATCCATGAGGAGTAAGATGAAAACACTATAAATAAGAGTGAAATAATATGTAGTTTGCCATAAACTGAGAAGACAGTTGACCAGCCTTTCTGCACCCATGGAAATATGAGGATTAATTGGGAAAAGAGCTTTTGCACATGCAGATGCAATTTTAATTCTATCGGCTTTATCCTGATACCAGTGGCCATGACTTTGGGGAGCAATGTACATTCATTTTCCATCCTCAGCATGAGATGGCTCCTTACAGGAAACTGGGACAAATGAAAGCATAACACAGAGAAGAAGTTATCAAGACAATGACTGGGCCTTTAAAAATATATAAATTCCAACTTGAAAAGAACAGTGGCAGGGAGATATGTAGAAATATGGTATTATTAATTGGAATTTCTGCATGCATAATTAAAAGATTAATAAGTAGGCTTTAAAATTGTCCCTAATGTTTAAAACATTATGTATCTAAAATAATGAATTTTGACAACTTTAGCTTTGTGGTATTATCAAAGACAATGTTTAGTATTCAGTTAAGCCTGTGTCACAAGTCAATCGGATTTCAAACCAAAAGAAGGAAACAGAACTGGTGTCTGTTAGATTCTGTAAGACACAGTCGGAACTGAGGACACCAGAGACCAGCCTGAGTTTTGGTGACTCAAGAGTCAAGGCTAGGCATTGGGGCTGTAATTCAGAAGACTAACATATGCCACCTAAACTTGGAAAGAAGCTAAACCAGAAAGTATATTCTTCCAGAATATACTTGATGTAATGATGCCATCAACCTTGGGGTCCCTTTGGACATGTTTTTAGTGCTGTTTACCAGTTTCTTTTTTTTTCCTTTTTCTTTTACAAGAACATACCTGTGATTCTTGAGGGATCTCTGCTCTTGGGTCTGCTTTGCCATAAAAACAAACAGAAATACCTGTGAATTGCCTATTCTACCCTAGGTGGTGGTTAATCCATGATCGCCTAAGACTTTATTTAAGATCAACATACTTTAAAGATTTGGTCTCAAATTTTTCCTTTGTTTCATTTCTTTTCCTTCCTTTCTTCTCTGTTCTACCTTCCCTGCCTGCTCCTCCTCACCCAGATATTTCTTTCAAGTCCCTAAGTCCTTGTTGCAAGATTTGCTACTGGTTAACTGGCAATTTTCATAAAGAGTTCAGCCAATGTGTTAGAAAGCTACTCCCTCCACTCAGGAAGAACCCTGAAGGGCTAGAGAGTGTAGTTTGGTGGGAGCCTGCATGTGTAAGGTCTTGGGTTCCAACTCCACTGTGACAGACAAAACCTGAAAGATGAAGAAGAAACTTGAAGTGCCCAAGTTTCCTGTCTTTCAAGTTCCTCTAACTTGGGAGAAAAATAAACTTTAGCTAAAAGAAAAAGTCAGATAGGTATTGAAATAAACAAATTCTATTTCTTCTCAATGCATGTATATTCTGAGGTGCTGAAAATCACACCTCATAACTAGATTAGTACTGAAGGAAAAGTGGGACTCAGTGCCTGTCCATTAATAAATGCATGTATACTAGTAACTGCTTGAAAACAATCAACTTTAAATCAGGCTCAAACTGCCTGCTGCTAAGAGAGTGGAAATGAAATTCACCCTCTGAGCCAATACATAAAATATTCTGCTTCCAGTTAGAGTCAGACGAAAAAAAGAGAAAGAAAACTTACCCTAACTTTGTTTCTTTTCATCTCCTTTTTAGAGTTGGTTTAAAAGATAAAACTGTTTTGCTAAGTAAATTCATAGATACACTGTTAAGATTTCTGCTGATTAAATTTCAATTTCCATGCAGCAACAATTGACATAAATTGACTTCATGTTTGAGTGCACAGCAAGATTTGTTGTTCATTTGAAATTACTTTTATTCTGTACTATGTATTTTAGTCATTTAGAGGCAAAATCAGGAAATCAAAATGAAAAAATTAATCAATGTGGAGGATTTTTCAGATCTCATGGTTTGGAAACTCTAAAAGTTTGGGATATCTTCTGAATTTGAAAAAATAAAATAACCTTCATTTTGTTCTTGTTGCTCATTTTCATACAATGTATTTTGATCATATTCACTCTCCTTCCTCCAAATTCCTCCAGATCCCCTCCCTTTCCAACCCATATACTTTCTTTCTTTCCTTCCTTCCTTCCTTCCTTCCTTCCTTCCTTCCTTCCTTCCTTCCTTCCTTCCTTCCTTCCTTCCTTCTTTCTTTCTTTTTGGCTTTTCAAGACAGGGTTTCTCTGTATTGTTTTGGAGGTTGTCCTGGAACTAGCTTTTACAGACCAGGCTGGTCTCAAACTCACAGAGATCTGCCTGCCTCTGACTCCCAAGTGCTGGGATTAAAGGCATGCACAACCACCGCCCAGCAACCCATATACTTTATGTCCTTATTTTTTGCTAACTCATCAAGTCCAATATGTGCTGCCCATATGCTTTTAGGTGCAGGGCCATCCACTGGAGAATGGTAAACCTACCATGGAACACATCCTTAAAGAAAACTGACTGTCGTTCTCACAGCAGCTGGCAATTGACAGCTCCCTCCCTTTGTGAGAATGACTTCCTCTTAACCACAACATGAATGTTGGTATCATTGTAGAAATGAGATCCAATCAGAGTCCATACTCTTAGATTTGCAACAGAAACTAATAGAATCTATTGTCAGTATTTATTGTCTGTATTTATTTCTTAAAAAAGAAGTGTAAAAACTTGGCAAGGTAGTTCTTGTTGCTTTAAGTTTTTATTTCCTACAATTATAATAACAATGTTCCCACAGCTAGGTGTTTCAAAACAATAGAAATCCATTCTCTTTTAGTTCTTGCAGCCACAAATCCAAAATCAACCTTCTGTTCTGGGTCTTTGACATTCTTCTTACTCTGGTGTTTACTAGCAATCCTAGATATTACTTCACCTTTGCATGTGTCACTCCAATTACAGAATCTATAAGTGGACCCTGGGTATCTTGTCTCTGTGAGTTTCCAAATTTTTACTTTTTATAAATCACTTGGAATATTGGATTAGATCCCATCATAATTGTTTCATATAGACTAACTATACCCAAAATGATTTCATTTCCAAAATATCTATTTTGGAAAACAAAAATGAATCCTTAACAGTTGAGCTCCTCTGAAGGTCTAAGATGAAGCTACCACCTCCACCTGTAGTCAATCGGGGGTTGGAAACTGTTAAAAAAAAAAAACCATGACCCTATCAGACAATCTCTCTGTCTCTGTCTCTGTCTCTCTCTCTCATATACACACACTCACACACACACACTCTCTCTCACTCTCTCTCTCTCTCTCTCTCTCTCTCTCTCTCTCTCTCACACACACACACACACACACACACACACACACACACCAACACCACCACAAACAAAACAACAACAAAATAATAGGAATCAACAATCATTGGTCATTAATATCTTTCAATATCAATGGTTTCAATTTCACAATAAAAAAGACACAGGCTAACAGAATGGAAGTAAAAACAGGAATCATCCTTCTGCCTCGTCCAAGAAACACGCATCCACATCATGGATAGACATGGCCTTAGAGTAAAAGGTTAGAAAAGATATTTCATGTAAATGGACCCAAGAAGCAAGCTGGTATAGCTATTTTAATATGTAACAAAATAGATTTCAAACCAATACTAATAAAAAGAAATGGTGAAGGACCCTATATACTCACCAAAGGAAAAACCCTTTTCTGTCTCTCATTAGAAAAGAACAGGCTTCTAAGAAATTACAACCAAACATGACAATTAAAATATAGTAAGATAAAGAAAAAACCATTCATATCAAAGTTGGACATGGCAACCCAACTGGAGGAAAAGAGTCCCCAAAGCAGGCAAGAGAAACAGTGACCCACTTGTTCTCATAGTCAGGAATTCCATAAAAATACTAAGCTAGTAGATATGATATGTAAGAGGCCCTGGTGTAGACCCATGTAGGCTCCATGCTTACTGCTTCAGTCTCTGTGAGCTCAGATGAACACTGCTTAGTTGATTCTGAAGGTTGTGTTTGGTGTCCTCCATCCCCACTGAGTCTTAGAATCTTTCCTCCTCCTCTTCAGCAGAATTTCATGAGCTCTGAGGGGAAAGACTTGATGGACACCTCCAATTTAGACACTCTGTCTCTCAGCATAAGGTCCAGCTGTGGGTCTCTGCACCTGCTCCCGTCAGCTGCTGGAGGAAGCCTCTCTGATGATGACTGGATAAGGCACTGATCTCTGAGTATAGCAGAATACCATTAGGTAAGATTTTATTGGTTTGTTTTTGTTGTTTGTTTTGACTGATTGTGTTTTCTTTGACCCTAGGTCTTTAGGCTATCTAGTCTCTGCTTCTTGGTTACCCAGGCAGTGTCATGTATGGGTTCCTTCTCATGGAGTAGGCCTTAATTAAAATCAGACATTGGTTGGCTACCCCCACAAGTTCTGTGCCACCATTGTCCTAGCATACTTTGCAGGAAAGACAGACTGTAGGTCAAAGGTATTGTGGCTGAGTTACTGTCCACATTTCTGTCTCAGTAGCCTACACAGTACCTTCCTGCAACAAAGAGACTGGAACATAGGGGTGAAGGCTCCATGTAGGCACCAACTTGATTTCTCAAAGTTTAATGAGTTGTATGGATCATGTCCTCAGTAATGGGGCTCCCCTGTAGTTCACTGAGAGCAATCTTTTGTGTTAGGATCAATCTGGGTTGTTTGAGGATTTCCATGGGACCCCATTGGCCAACAACTCAATTGAATGCAACCCAGAAGCATCACCTGCATCATCAACTGGCTATAAGAGTTGGCCAGTTGTGACTCCATATTTCACATTACTAGGATCCCCCTTATTAGGATCTGCTTCACAGATTCCAGGAAATTTCCACTGCACTAGGTTTCTACACCACCCCTAAAATGCCCCCCCAACTTTTTGCCATCTCTGTGTACACTTTCTCCTACCCCATCTCACTCACACACCTGATCCTTCCTGGTTCTGTACCCACCTGCATCCAGTCCACCCATGAAATCTATTTTAGTTCACCTTCCCAGGGAAATCCATGCAACCCCCTTAGACACCTCTTTACCTAAACTCTCTTGGTCTTCAAACCATAGATTGGTTATCATTTGCTTAATGACTAATATACACTTATAAGTCAATGAATAGCATATTTGAATTTCTGTGTCTGATTTATCACACTTGGGGTGATTTTTTCTAGTTCTGACCATTTGCAACCAAATTTCATGATGACATTTTTTTGTCTCTGTCCCGCTATGTCTGTGTCTCTTTCTATCTCTGTCTTTCTCAATTTCTGCTTCCTGGTGGTGGATCAGTTCTTTATTTTTCCTTTTTTATTAGAAAGAAAATTATTTTGCATGTCAATCCCAGGTCCCTCTCCCTCCCCTCCTTCCTTGCCCCCCACAACTAACACCCTACCTGTCTTATACCCTTTCTGCCCCCCAGGGAGGGTGAGGACTTCCATAGGGGGTTTTAAAAATCTGTCATATTCTTTGGGATAGGGCCTACGCCAAGCCCCTTGTATCTAGGCTCAGGGAGGATCCCTCCATGTGGGATGGTCTCCTAAAGTCCATTCCTAAAGGTAGCAATAAGGACTGATCCACTACAAGAGACCCCATAGATTTCCAAGGACTTCTCACTGACACCCACATTCAGGGGGTCTGGATGAGTCCCATGCTGGTTTCCTAGCTATCAGTCTGGGGACAAAGAACACTCCCTTGTTCAGGTCAGCTGTTTCAGTGGGTTTCACTAGCCTGGTATGGACCCTTGTACTCATCAGTCCTCCTTCTCTGCATCTGGATTTCAGTTCAGCTCAAGGTTTAGCTGTGGGTGTCTGTTTATACTTCCACCAGCTTCTGAATGAAGGCTATACGATGGCATATGAATTAGTCATCAATCTCATTATCAGGAGAGGGCATTTAAGGTAGATTCTCCTCCTTTGCATAGATTGTTAGTTGGTATCATCTTTATGGCTTATAATGAAGTGATGCTGTATTTTGTCAAAGGCTTTTTCAGCATCTAATGAGATGATCATGTGGTTTTTCTTCTTCAGTTGGTTTATATGGTGGATTACTAATCCACCATAAGGAAGCAGAAAGATAGACAGAGACAGAGAAAGAGAAATAGAAAGAGACACAGACACAGAGGGACAGAGACATAAAAAAATTATGCCATCATGAAATTTGGATGCAAATGGTTAGAACCAGAAAAAAATCACCCCAAGTGTGATAAATCAGACCCGGAGTTTCAAATATGCACCGGGCATTGGTGGCACACACCTTTAATCCCAGCACTCAGGAGGCAGAGGCAGGCAGATCTCTGTGAGTTCAAGGCCAGCTTGGTCCAGAGCGAGTGCCAGAATAGGCTCCAAAGCTACAAAGAGAAACCCTGTCTCGAAAAAACAAAATAAAGAAAGAAATTCAAATACGCTATTCAATGACTTATAAGTGTATATTTGTCATTAAGCAAATGATAACCAATCTATGGTTTGAAGACAGTTATAGTGGGAGACTTCAACACCCCACTTTCACCACTGGGCAAAACAACCAGACAGAAACTTAACAAAGAGACAAATGAATTAACAGATGTTGTTACACAATTGGGTTTAACAGATATCTATAGAACATTCCACCTGAATGCAAAAGAATACACCTTCTTCTCAGCGCCACATGGAACCTTCTCTAAAATCAACCACATACTAGGCAATATAGCAAACCTCAACAGGTATACAAAAATTGGAATACCCTCCTGTGTCTTATCAGACCACCACACCTTAAAGTTAGAATTCAAAAACAACACAAATTGGAGAAAACTTACCAACTCATGGAAATTAAATAATGAGCAATTGAACCATTCCTGGGTCAAGGAAGAAATAAAAAAAGAAACTAAAGACTTCCTAGAAATCAATGAACATGAAGACCCAACATAACCAAACTTATGGGACACTTTGAAAGCAGTACTAAGAGGAAAGTTCATAGCTCTTAGTGCTCACATGAAGAAATTAGAGAATAGTCACACAAGAGAATTGACATCACAGCAGAAAGCTCTAGAACAAATGGAAGCAAAGTCCCCCCTCCCCAGGAGTAGACACCAGGGAATAATCAAACTGAAGGAAGAAATCAATAAAGTCAAAACAAAGAAAACAATTCAAAGAATCAACATAACAAAGAGTTAGTTCTTCAAGAAAATCAACAAGATTACCAAAAGGCAGAGAGAGAACAGAACATACAAATCAACAAGATCAGAAATGCAAAGGGGGACATAACAACAGACACTGGAGAAACCCAGAGAATCTTCAGGTCATACTTTGAAAACCTGTACTCCACAAAATTGGAAAAGTTAAAGGAAATGGACAATTTTCTGGACAGATATCACTTACCAAAATTGAATCAAGAACAGATAAGCAACTTAAACAGACCTATAACCTCTAAGGAAATAGAAGCAGTCATCAAAAGTCTCCCAGCCAAAAAAATCCCAGGGCCAGATAGTTTCAGTGCAGAATTCTACCAGAAATTCAAAGAAGATCTAATACCAATACTCCTCAAATTGTTCCACACAATAGAAGCAGAAGGTTCATTGCCAAACTCTTTTTATGAGGCTACAATTACCTTGGTACCCAAGCCACATGAAGACACAACTAAGAAAGAGAACTACAGACCAATATCCCTCATGAACATTGATGCAAAAACACTCAATAAAATACTGGCAAGCCAAATCCAAGAACTCAGCAGAAAAATCATCCACCATGATCAAGTAGGTTTCATTCCCAGGATGCAGAGGTGGTTCAACATTCAAAAATCTATCAATGCAATCCACCATATAAACAAACTGAAAAAGAAAAACCACATGATCATCTCACTAGAAGCTGAAAAAGCCTTTGACAAAATCCAACACCCCTTCATGATAAAGGTCCTGGAGAGATCAGGAATAACAGAAACATACCTGAACATAATAAAAACAATATACAGTAAGCCAACAGCCAACATCAAACTAAATGTAGAGAAACTCAAAGCGATTCTTCTAGAATCAGGAACAAGACAAGGCTGCCCACTCTCTCCATATCTCTTCAATATTGTCCTTCAAGTTCTTGCTAGAGCAATAAGACAACAAAAGGAGATCAAGGGGATACAAATAGGAAAGAAAGAAGTCAAGCTTTCACTGTTTGCCGATGATATGATAGTCTACATAAGTGAACCGAAAAACTCTACCAGGGAATGCATACAGCTAATAAACACCTTCAGCAAAGTGGCAGGATACAAGATTAACTAAAAACATCACTACCCCTACTATATATGGATGATAAATGTGCTGAGAAAGAAATCAGAGAAACATCACCCTTTACAATTGCCACAAACAACATAAAATACCTTGGGGTAACGCTAACCAAAAGGTGAAAGACCTGTATCATAAGAATTTTGAGTCTCTAAAGAAAGAAATTAAAGAAGATACCAGAAAATTGAAGGATCTCCCATGTTCTTGGATAGATAGGATCAACATAGTAAAAATGGCAATCTTGCCAAAGCAATCTACAGACTCAATGCAATTCCCATCAAAATCCCAGCACAATTCTTCACAGACCTTGAAAAAATAATTCTCAACTTTATATGGAAAAACAAATGATCCAGGATAGCCAAAACAACCCTGCACAATAAAAGGCCTTCCGGAGGCATCACCATCCCTGATTTCAAGCTCTATTATAGAGCTATAATCCTGAAAACAGCTTGGTCTTGGCACAAAAATAGACAGATAGACCAATGGAATCAAGTTGAAAACCCTGATATTAACCTGCACACCTATGAACACCTGATTTTTGACAAAGAAGCCAAAGCTATACAATGGAATAAAGAAAGCATCTTCAACAAATGGTGCTGGCATAACTGGATGCTGGCATGTAGAAGACTGCAGATAGATCCATGTCTATCGTCATGCACAAAACTTAAGTCTAAATGGCTCAAAGACCTCAACATAAACCCAGACACACTGAACTTATTGGAAGAAAAATTAGGAAATATCCTAGAATGAATTGATACAGGAGACTGCTTCCTGTACATAATACCAGTAGCACAGACACTGAGATCCACAATTATTAAATGGGACCTCCTGAAACTGAGAAGCTTCTGTAAGGCAAAGGACACAGTCAACAAGACAAAGCGACAACCCACAGATTTGGAAAAATATTCACCAACTCCACATTTGACAGAGGGATGATCTCCAAAATTTACAAAGAAGGCAAGAAACTAGTCTCAAAACTACCAGATAATCCAATTAAAAAGTAGAGTATAGAATTAAATAGACAATTCTCAATAGAGGAATCTAAAATGGCTGAAAGACACATAAGAAAGTGCTCAACATCCTTAGCCATCAGGGAAATGCAAATCAAAACAACTCTGATGTACCATCTTACACCTGTCAGAATGGCTAAAATCAAAGACATTTTTTTTAACAGCTGAGTGAATGGATATTCGCTCACTTGATCATATGGCTCTGGCAGTCCTTGCCATTCTCCTCATTCCCTCTGCCCTGCTAAAACCCCTTGGATTACATTCCTGAATGTAGTCCCCACAGTCTAGTCCCTTATTTGGCCAATCCTTTCTCCTGATGCTGACTACCACTGTCCAACAACCAAAGGCTGTCTTTGGCTCACCTAATTGACATGCCCAAATAAAATTAAACACCTCATTCTAACGCAGGGTTTCTCCTTGTACCATTATAAGTGGTATTTTTGTATCAGTGTCTGCTCTCTATCCAGAGGCAGTCCTTTTTTCCTCCAGGACAAATACCCCTGTCCCCTTTCTCTGGTTCCTTTTCCCATCGCCCTCTTTCTCTATCTCCTCTCTTGTCCCTTATGCCTGCTCTCTGTCCCTCTGGGGAAAATAAGTCTCCTTTGTAATGAGAACTTTGTCTTTGGAAGATCCTATGCTGATACTTTTCCTTTCACTGAATAATAGTCCATTATGTAAATGTACCACATTTTCTTTATCCACTTTTTTTGTTGAGGGACATCTGGGTTGTTGTCAGTTTCTGGCAATTATGAATAAAACAATAATGAATGTGGTTGGACAAATGCCATTTGAGTATATGCCCAAGAGCTGTATAGTTGGGTCTTGAGGTAGATTGATTCCCAATTTTCTGAGGAAATGTCATATTTATTTCCACAGTGGAGGAGTGTTCCCCTGGATCCACATCCTCTCCTTTATGACTTGTCAGTTGTGAATTCATCTTTGCCATTCTGACAGGTGTAGGATAGAATCTCAAAGTAGATTTGATTTGTATTTCCCTGATGGGTTAAGGATATTGACCATTTCTTTTAAGTGCTTTCCAGCCATTTGGGATTCCTGTCGAGAATTCTGTTTAGATATGTATCCCATTTTTAATTGAATTATTTGGTTTATTTGATATCTAGTTTCTTGAGTTCTTTATATATTTTGCATGTTAGTCCTCTACCAGATAGGGAATTGATAAAACATCTTTTCCCTGTTCTATAGGCTGCCACTTTGTCCTTTTCATCATGTCCTTTGCCTTACAGGAGCTTCACAGTTTGATAGTGTTTTGATTATATATGACCAGGGGAAGTTTTTTCTGGTCCATTCTATTTGGGGTTCTGTATGCTTCTTGTACCTTTATTAGTGTCTTCTTTAGGTTAGGAAAAATTTGTTCTATGATTTTGTTGAAATTTTTTTTGGCTTTTGATCTTGGACTCTTCTCTTTCTTCTGCTCCTATGATTCTAAGGTTTAGTCATTTTAGAGTGTCCCAGGTTTCCTGGATGTTTGTGTCAAGAAATTTTTTGTATTTAATATTTTCTTTCACCTCTGTATCCATTTCTTTTTCCTTTCTTTAAGACCTGAGATTCTATCTTCTACCTTTTGTATTATGTTGGTGAAACTTGTCTCTGTTGTTCCTATTTAAATTCCTAAACTTTTCATTATGCTGGTTTCTAAGCATCTGGGTTTGGGATGATTGTAGGTCTAGTTGCTGATTTCTGGGTTTGTCCTCGTTAGTGGTTGTTTTCTTCCTTAGTTTCTGTTTCCTCTTTGTATTTTCAGACAGTGTGATGGCTGTGTGTTGCTTGCTTTAGTGACCTGCTCAGTTGGTGTATTTACAGAAAATGCCTGCAGGTGTTGGAGGCTACAATGCAGTGATGAGTAGATGAGGGAGTTTTAGAAAGGGATGGTCTGTGGGATCCACAGGAAATGTGGACAGGGGAAAGGGAGGCTGCAGTTGGTGATCTGTTGCAGCACTATGGATGAATCTGAGGGATTGGGTCTGGCAGAACAGAGAGAAGAGAGGGCAAGTTCTGTGGGAAGCCTACTTGGATTTCTGATAGGTGTGGCTTGTGGTTGAGCAGGAAGTGCCTGCTTCAGTTGAGGGTTGTGATACAGTGATGAGTGGGTGGGGGAGTGTTAGGAGAGGATGGTCTGTGGGATCCATAGGAACTGTGGACAATGGGGAAGGGAGGTTGCAGTTGGTGTTCTTTTGCACAACTAGGGACAAGACTAAGGATTTGGGTCTGGGGAAACAGAAAGAGAGGAGAATATTTGTGAGCCAGAGCTTGCTTTCTTAAGAAAGGGATCCTTGGGCTCCACAGTTTTTAAAGACCAATTTACTTTTTTAAGTTGTAACATTCCAGTTCCAGTTCTGCTAAGTACTAGCTATGGGATCTCCAGCAAAGTACTTACTGTCTTAGGGTTGTCAGTGTGAAGTTATCTAGTGCTTATTTCCCGGCATAAACTTATTATTAATTACTTTGCAATATCTGGAGAAATTTTCACCTAGGTTGGTAACTATCCTTCTTTGGAAGTTCAGATTACAAGTTATGATGCTCTTGTAGATTTTAGAGGTTCTGCAGTACCTCTGACCAGCTTTCATTAGGAAAGGAATCCCTAAGCCTGATTTGCTCCCTCACCCCTGTAACTTTAGCCCTCAAGAGGTTGCAGTGGGATAATTGTTTTGAGTTTAAGGTCAGTTTCACACTAAGTTCAAGGACAGCTTGGGCTAAGTAGATCCTGTCTTATGTTTGTTTGTGTTATATTTTATTTTTTTACTTGCAATTATGAAGACTAGTAGGTCAGTATAAGATGCTGAGGAAACTTTCTTGTTTGACTGAACAAGAATGAAAAACAACAAGGACAAGAACTATTGAGATTTTGAAGAATACTCATTTATGCAGAAGCAATTCCGATGCCTCAAGGTAATTTATTAACTTGTTTTGTATTTTGTTTTTGTTCCCCCTTTGTTTTTTACTTTTGTAAAAAAGAAAATCCCTGAACACCTCTCTGATGGAAATGCTATCTAATTTGGGGTATGAATGATAGTTACCTGTCATTTTCAATAAACAATAAATAATGGCATTGTTTAATTCGAAGTAATGCAAGTGTTCAAATCTTTTTCTCCATTTAATATGCAAATATATAGATATATTGGTAAAACAAACATTTATCCCTATTTTCCTAGTTGTAACTTTTTTCAAATCTATAAAATTGCATTAGTTTAAATTATTTAATTTAACTTAATTTTATGTGTATAAGTGTTTTCTCTGCATGTACATCTACATCTGTGTACTAGGTGAGTGCATGTGTGCCCAGTATCCGAGCAGGGCACTGAATCTACAGACAGTTGTGAAACACTTGATGTGGGTAGTGAGAATCAAACTCAAATCCTCTGCCAGAGCAGCCAGTGCTGTTAACTACTGAGCCATTTTTCTGACTCACAATTGTATCTTATGTAAGTACAACAAATGTCCATTTTAAGTTCTTTGTGAATTTATTTGAAGTTCTCTGTGAAGTTATACTATGCTTCTCCATTTCTGTGCATGTGCCTGGCAGACTTGTTAAGTCAGAGAATCTGTATAGTATACCTGCTTTCTGGCATGCAATACTCAGTCAGTTAATAGTTACTTTAGTTGTCATATTCTCTGATCCAGTAGGTAGAAACTCTTTATTCAGAATGTTTTATTCAACGGTGAGCTACACATGAAGATGCCTTACAAGTTGACAGAGGCTTCCATTGGGATCCAGGTACTAAATTTAAGCTGTGTGGCTAGTCTCAGTTTCCTTGTGTTCCTTCATTCATATTATAAGCCCCTTGGTGAGATGACAATCAATTGGTACTTGAAATGTAGGGTTCAGAGTGCCAAGCCTTTAAAGATTAAAATCCACTGACTCAGCTGTGGATTTGTACTTACTGAGCATCTGTGGTAAGACTCTAGGCTTCTAGTTATTTTAAAGGCAGGGCATTCGTGGCCAAGTGGATGGAAGACATAAAGCTGAGCTTCAGCAGGCCTTCATTTGAGAGTTGTCTTTAGAGAGTTTGTGACCTCAGTGAAGTACCTGCAATCTCAGGGCCTCAGCTTCTGAATCTTGATATGAAGAAAACCCAGATGATTTCTACAGGATCCTCTCACTTCTGCCTTCTATTCTAAAAGATAATCTGCATTTCTACCCCCATTCCATACTGAGTCACTTCATGTCATCCCAGACTCCCTTCTTGGAACAATCAGAAGCATGACTTTTGTTTTGTTTTCTAGGAGTCAAGATTCTACAGTGAGTATGAATGTGGGCATTGTGGGGAAAAGACATAGATTTTAATCCTGGCTCTATCAAAGTCTAGCTATGTGTCATTGGATATTGCCATTCTCTGAATGTTTGCACAGTGCCCCCCACCCCCAGTTCATGTTGAGACTTAATCTCCAATCTTAGAAACTAAGAACTGAGACCATGTAGGAAGTGATTCAGTCAGAAGGTTTCTGGCTTCATGGATGGTTGTAAGGAAGCATGTTGAAACTTTTGTGCTTCAGCCTTTTACCATGTGAGGACAGGATCACAAGGTGCCATCTTACAGGCATGGAACAGTCCTTACATGACAGTACACCTTCTAGCACTCAGCCATAAGAACTGTGTGAAATCATTTTACATTGTTTTATACGGGGATTTGCATGTAAAAGAAGCTTGTTTCTAATAAAAATAAAAATAAAAAAGTGGATGTCAGAAATGGAGTATTTATTCACCATGACCGCATTGAGAAGAGAGACAAAGAGACCCAGAAATTCACCAAAATCCATCTTTAGGGTCCTAAAGTGAGCTTAAATTTAGATATAGAAAGACACATAGAATAAATAAAAACAGAAGTAAAAATGAAGCACTTTGGCTGTGAGAACATCCTTGCCTTTCTGATACTTTCTAATTGTAATTTGGCTATGAATAAAGTTTTGTAATCATTTACATTGGTGTTTGAAGAAAAAATTAAATATAGAATCAAGGATATGCACATCTAAATAGTCTATTGCAAAACATGGTCCCACTCACCCTTGACCCTTTATTGTCTAGGCTGCTGTTTCATTCTATAAGTTAATCAATCAAATTTTCCTAGATTAAAGTTCACCATCTTGCTGGCACACTTTACTTCTGCCAGCATGAGAATCCTGAGGAATTCCCATTTCTTTGGGGTCAAATTTACCAATAATCTGATAGTCAGATTGAGAGATACAAGAGTCTCTTTAGAATATGTCCATCTGTCATAACTGTTACATTCTTAAAAGTAGAAAGCAGATCTGAAGAACACTGTACTTCACATAGTCAATATGTAGGGTCAGAGGGACAATGTTATGTCTGTATTTTAGACTCTGTGGAGCATGTGTTCTCTGTTGCAACTTTACTCAATTGCAATACATCATTGAATGATCATGACCTGGATCCCATAAAGCTTTATTTCCAGAAACAGGCATCAAAATGGATTTGGCACATACATTCCAGTTAATTTCTTCCTTGCTTTTAGAAAAATAGTACAGGATTTTAAGCAACGAAGAGACATGGTCATTTTTGGAGGGTGCTGCTTTCAACAGTGTGGTTTATACCAAAGCCAAACACAGGAAAAACCAGCCCACACAAACTGCTGTTTCTAGTGTCAATGCTTGGACTACTCTTACTTTGTCATTTCTTTTACTCTACTATTCCACATGTATTTATTGGATTCCTATCTCGTTTCAGGTTCTTCTCAATCAGGAGGTATATAACAACAGTCTTTCATCTCTAATGACTGTTACATTCTGGTGGAGGACAGATAAATATAGTTCATGCACACACAAATATTTATAATATGATTTTTTATGTAATGTGCTATGGAGAAAAGCAAATTGACAATAAGCATGAATGAGTGGGTTAATTATACAAGCAACAGTTAGGAATAGTTACTAGAATAATGAGACAAACAAAATCTCAAAGGGAATCAATCATGTGACTGGCAATAGCAAGTGAAAGTTTAAAACCTCAATGTGAGAGTATACTTTTCTTGGATTAATTGAGAAACCTCAAGGGTGTCAGAGTGGGTAAAGTCCAGTGATTGAGTTAAGTATTAAGGGGGGAATGGGGTAGACCAGTAGGCAGGATTAAGATAAGAAAAAGAGGTCTGCAATTGCCACAAAAAACATAAAATATATTGGGGTAACACTAACAAAAATGTGAAAGACCTGTACCATAAGAATTTTGAGTCTCTAAAGAAAGAAATTAAAGAAGATACCAGAAAATGGAAAGATCTCCCATGCTCTTGGATAGGTAGGATCAACATAGTAAAAATGGCAATCTTGCCAAAAGCAATCTACAGATTCAATGCAATCCCCATCAAAATCCCAACACAATTCTTCACAGACCTTGAAAGAACAATTCTCAACTTTTTATGGAGAAACAAATGACCCAGGATAGCCAAAACATCCCTGTACAATAAAGAAACTTCTGGAGGCATCGCCATCCTCGACATCAAGCTCTATTACAGAGCTATAGTCCTGAAAACAGCTTGGTATTGCCACAAAAATAGATAGGTAGACCAATGGAATAGAATTGAAAACACTTATATTAACCTACACACCTATGAACACCTGATTATTGACAAACAATCCAAATTTATACGATGGAACAAAGAGAACATCTTCAATAAATGCTGCTGGCATAACTGCTTGCAGACATGTAGAAGACTGCAGTTAGACCCAAGCCTATCACTTTGCACAAAATTTAAGTCAAAATGGATCAAAGATCTCAACATAAATCCAGCTACACTGAACGTATTAGAAGACAACGTGGGAAATACCCTTGAATTAATTGGTACAGGAGACCGCTTCCTGAACATTACACCAGTAGCACAGACACTGAGGTCAATAATTGATAAATGTAACCTCCTGAAACTGAGAAGCTTCTGTAAAGCAAAGGAGACAGTCAGCAAGACAAAATGGCAGCCAACAGACTGGGAAAAGATATTCACCAACCCCACATCTGACAGAGGGCTGATCTCCAAAATATACAAAGAACTCAAGAAGCTAGTCTCCAAAACACCAAACAACCCAATTAAAAAGTGGGGTACAGAACTAAATAGACAATTCTCAATAGAGGAATCTAAAATGGCTGAAAGACAAGCAAGTGTTCAACATCCTTAGCCATCAGGGAAATGTAAATCAAAACAACTCTGAGATACCATCTTACTCCTGTCAGAATGGCCAAAATCAAATCACCAATGACAGTTCATGGTGGAGAGGATGTGGAGAAAGGGGAACACTTCTCCACTGCTGGTGGGAGTGCTAACTTGTTCAGCCACTTTGGAAATCAGTATGGCGACTCCTCAAAACAATGGGAATCAGTCTACCACAAGATCCAGCAATTCCACTCTTAGGCATATACCCAAAGAAGCACATTCATACAACAAGGACATATGTTCAACGATGTTCATAGCAGCACTATTTGTAATAGCCAGAAACTGGAAGCAGCCTAGATGATCCTCAACCGAAGAATGGATAGAGAAAATGTGGTACATTTACACAATGGAGTACTATTCAGCAGAAAAAAAAAACAGAATCTTGAAAATTGCAGGAAAATGGATGGATCTATAAGAAACAATTCTGAGCAAAGTAACCCAATCACAAAAAGACAAACATGGTATGTCATATGTGGATTTCAGCCATAGAGTAAGAATTACCAGCCTACAATCCACACTGCCAAAGAAGCTAATAAACTAGGAGGTCCCTAAGAGAGACATACATGGTCCCCTGGAGAAGGGGAGAGGTTCAAGATCTGCTGAGCAAATTGGGAGCACGGGAAGAGGGGGAGGGAGCTAGGAGAATGAGAATGGGAGAAGAAGAGGGATGCTGAGGACATGAGGGACCAGAAAGAATCAGTCAGGGGAAGAATACATGAAATCAAGAATGGAGATATCATAATAGAGTGAGACATTTTTGGTTTACAGAGAAATTAAGCACTAGGGAAATGTCTGGGGATCTACAAAGATGACACCAGCTAACTATCTCAGCAATGGAGGAGAGACTACCTTAAATGCCCTCCCCTGATTATGAGATTGATGACTGACTTATATGCCATTCTATAGCCTTCATCCAGCAGCTAGTCGAAGTAGAAGCAGACACCCATAACTAGTCACCGAACTGAACTGAAACCCAGATGCAGAGAAGGACCAGTGAAGAGCACAGAGGTCCAGATCAGGCTGGTGAAAACCACAGAAACAGATGACCTGAATATCCAGGAACTCTTGCTCCCCAGTCTGATAGTTGGAATACCAGCATGGGACTGATCCAAACCCCAGAAACAAGGATTTCTGTGAGGAAACCTAAGAAATCTATGGGACCTCTTGAAGAAGCCCAGTATTTATCCCTAGCATAGGTGTGGACCTTGGGAGCCCATTCCATATAGAGGAATACTCCCTGAGCCAAGACACACGGGGGTGGGCCTAGGCCCTATCCCAAAGGATACGATAAACTCTGATGACACCCTATGGAAGGCCTCACCATCCAGGGGGAGTAGAAAAGATATATGACAGATAAGGTTTTAATTGAGGGGGATAGGGGAGGAAGGGTGGGAGAAGGGAACTGGGATTGTCACGTAAAACAATCCTGTTTCTAATTCAAATAAAAAAAAAAGTTGGAAAAAAACTGACCAAAAAAAAGATGTGGATTTTGTGTGAAGGTCTAGTTAAGACTGCAATCAAATGGACTATGGCTACAAACACAGGCTTTGAAGCAGGCATTGTTAACTATTTAATTAGTGAATTGTTTCCCAGGAGAGTAGACTGTTGTCTCAGATAAATAGACTTGAAGGAATTTCCAGATGCAAGTTCTAAATCTATTTACTGGTTCTGTGCTTGTCTTTCCAGAGCAAAGCTTTTCCATAAGAAATTACCAAGGCATGTTCACATATGTGCTTTTGCTTCTTAGTTCTAAATGCAGTATCATACTGATGTAACTGGGGCATGGTTCTCACATTCCAACTATGCTACATCGTGATACACACAAATTACTGTCCTATCCCATTGGAGCTATTATAAAACACAACCATTAACTGGTTAATTTATTAAAAACAGAAATATCTTCACTTGTAAGTCTGGAGGCTAGAAAGTTGTTCATTAAGGAGCCAGCAGCTGGAGAATGCGTTTTTTGCTGAAGCATCGCATGCCAGAATGGCACAAACCAGGCTAATAACCCCTAAAAACGTGTTTGTTTGTGTGTGTGTGTGAGAGAGAGAGAGAGAGAGAGAGAGAGAGAGAGAGAGAGAGAGAGAGAGAGAGAGAGAGAGAGAGGGAGAGAGAGAGAGAGAGAAAGAGAGAGAGAGAGTCCATACACATAAAACAAAAATAACAAAAGCTTGAAAAAAATTAAGAATTACGTAAGGTCAAATGTCCATTTTGCCAGTTATTAACTGTGGAAACTTGTACAAGTCATTTGCTGTTTTCAGCCTCAGTTTCCTCATTTGGAAAAACAAAATTGTAAAAAGATTGTAGTAGTACACACATCATTTCATATAATCCAATCGTTATATCACACAGCTTTCCATATAACAGACGAACATACGATTTAATGTGTGATTTGTGTTGCTGACTCTGGCTATTTCATGCCCCATACATCATTCATTATTCACATTCAACCGATGAGAGTTCCTGTTCACTACAAATTGCTTCCTGCTTCTATCACTTGCTTACTGATTTCCTTTGTCTACAACACATATTGAAATATTCTTGCTTTTCAAGACCTCCACTGAGGCGTCTCTTCTCAGAAAACTTCCCTGAAAGCCATTATAAGAAAAATGAAGAGGTGCTGGAAAGACTAAGGAGCAAGGCAGTTTCATTCTTTTTTCTTTCTTTCTTTCTTTCTTTCTTTCTTTCTTTCTTTCTTTCTTTCTTCCTTCCTTCCTTCCTTTCTTTTTCTCTCTTTCTTGTTTTATTTTGCTTTGAATTGTTTTGGGGGGTGTTCCTTTGGGAAAATGTTGCAGGAGTTGGGGAGGATATGGAGGGAATGAGGGGTAAGCAGTTTCAAGGTGCATGATGTGAAACTCCCAAAGAATCAATAAAGAATTATGTTATAAAAATAAATAAATGAGCAAATAAGGAAAGGAAAGAAGGAAGAAGAGAAAAATGAGAAAGACAGGCAGACAGACTATCTCCACAAGCTGAAGCTGCTTTATTAAAACAGTATGGGGGCTCAACCTTTCCTCTAGATGAAGCATGAGCTCACTTAGAGAGGCTAGAGAACATGTGTATATGGATATACACATATATAAATAAGTAGCTACCAGGAAGTCACAGCTATTTTTTATGGTTTGAGTGGAAGTAGGGTTTTTTTTTTTCAGTACCTGGGCATATTATTTCTACTGGTAGAGGGGAAGAGTCAGGCTACTATAAACCATACTTTATGTTTAGAGGCTATTGCCCCATACAGCTGACTCAATTCTCATGATCTTTGTTTATTACCTAACAATCATCAGTCTTTACTCACATAGACAATGTGATTATAAAGTACCCTTGAAATCAACATCCTCCCTTAGGAAAATGTGAGGATATTGTAAAAATGTTGTAAGTTCTATCTGCTAGACTACAATATCTCGGTAAGTGGAAGTAAAGATGAGGCAGAGGGATTCTTACTGACATGTTCTTAGTTCTCCATGAAGTACCTGAAATACAGATAACAGCATTCACCCTAAGTGGGAGATATTCTTTTTGTTCATTTATTTGTATACGCATGCTGCTTTTAGACATTTGTTGATGCAAAAACCACAGTTCTCATCTTATAGGCAATAAGAGAGATTTTATTCTGGAGCCATTTCTAGTGGCCATGGCCCAGGAACACAGATTTAGGTTGCCTCAAATTCCACATTCCAAAATAGAAGTTTCTCGCAGTTTTACAGTTTTATAGAACAGAGAAAGCTATAGATCAAGGCATATGCAAATACATTGGTGGCTACATCAGCAAGGTACTTAAGGCAAGATGGAGGAAGGTTTCCTATGGGTCTCAGACACTATCTGCTCACATTCCAGGATTGTGGTTTGGTAAAAGCTAGTGGTCTGCTAAGTTAATAGATTTCAGTAGACTTTTATCTTTTAGGCACAGGATGTTTTTCTGACACAGATGTGCACAAGAGCTGGCTATTCAGCAGACTAAAGCTAGCCTAAGATCAGGAAATTAGCATGCAGACCTGCAACATTCCAATGTCTCCTTGCAGTTTTTTTATTTAAATTCTTTAATTATTACTCATATTTACATATCCATCACCCCATTCCCTTGCCCTCCCATCCTGCCATGTTCCCCCCCAATCCCCAACCCATCCCCCAACTCCTCCCCAGGGATAATGAGGCCCTCCACCAGGGACTCCCAAAGTCTGTCATATCATTTGGGGGAGGGCCTAGGCCCTCCTTGCTATATTTGGGCTGCAATAGTATCCCTCCATAGGGAATGGGCTCCCAAAGTCCATTTGTGCTCTAGAGTTAAAGACTGGCTCCGCTGTTAGAGGTCCCATAGACTGTCTTGGCCTCCTAGCTGGCACCCACAATCAGATGGCTTGGTTTGGTCCAATGCTGTTTCCCCAGCTTTATGACTAGTGTCTCCACGCTCTCACTAGGTCAGGTCACCTGTTTCTGTGGGTTTCTGCAGCACCATCTTGGCTCCTTTGTTCATCCCTCCTCCCTCTCCACAATTGGATTCCAGAAGTATGGTTCAGTGCTTAGCTGTGAGTGCCTGTTTCTGCTTCGAACAGCTGCTGAATGAATTCTCTAGGAATGGTAACCAAGGTAGACACCAATCTCATTAAAGGGAAAGGGAATCAATGGCACTTTCTCTACCATTGCTTGGATTCTTATTTGGGGTCATCCCTGTGGATCTCCTAACATTTCCCCTGTGCCAGACCTCTTTCCATACCTGTACTGTCTCCCTCTATCAAGGCATCTCCTTTCTTACTCTCCTCTATTCCTCCCCTGTCTCAGGCCTCTAGTTCTCCCCCCTCCCCCTCCCCTTCTTCGAGGGACTATGCAATCTTCTCTTGGGGTCCTCCTTGTTTCCAAGCTCCTCTGGCAGTGTGGAGTGTAGACTGGTAATCCTTTCCTCTATCAGTCAAATAGTCCTTTTCAGAAACAGCTTCTTCCCAGGAATTCTGCATGAAAGGGAAGGACAGATGCTAGTTTAAGATTATTGAAAAGGGGTGAGGATGAGACAGCTGCCTCAGTTGTTATTGGCTCAAAACAAACCACTCCCTTTTCTACACAGATAGGTGTGGTTGAGTAAAATGACCAATGCAACATCTTTCTGATGATATTCTGTAGCTTGGGTCCTGCTTCTACTACTTTCTAACTATGTTACTCTAGCTTGTTAGTTCTCCGTCTACCATGATTTCCTCATTTGGAAATCCAGGGGAAATGTTCCTTTCACAGAATTAGTGTGAAGAATCTAGAAGGGAAGTCACAGAAGTTCCCAATGCTTTGTCCCATACAGATAAAGCACAAGTTGTGGGCCCATTATATGCTGAACAGAAATGGGACTATCACATATTTGTTCATAAATTGATTCATTTGATAATTGCAAAGATAGTCCTTGGTGACAGCTTAGCTCACCAGATTAATGTAAGCCCTATTTGTGTGACATTAACATCAGCAATTACGTAACCCAATGATACAATAGTCTTGAAAATATTTCTCCCCCTCAAAAAAACCAGCCAATTATCCAAAAAAAATGAGTCTGAGATATTTTATTTTTGAGTGATAATTGTCTGTATGAGTCAAAAGCATGGTGACAACTCTTAATTTCTTTTGGCAAATAACAGACTACAGACTTAGTGTAAGGATGCAATGTTCTAATCTGGCCACTTTGTAACAGTTCTCCTTTTTTCAAAAACACTGACAGGCACCTTGCTGAGACACTGTCTGTCAGTCCCTAGCAAGAAGAATTTTTGGTACCAGGACGTCTGGAAAGTGTATTAAGTCAAAGAGGAACCACATCTTGTTGCCCACTCCTTCCCTGCCTTCTGCTTGGGGCTCAGAGAGCCTGGGTGGTCTTGATGTGAACCTTCCCCATCCTCAGAACTATGAGAAGCAGCTTCCACTTCAAACACACAGGCTCTGATTTCCTTCAGAGCTCTGGCATGATGTCCTTCTCTGATCCTGGGGCTTGAACTCTCCTTACAGCCTTTGCCATTCTGCTACCCACTCAACCCCTGTCTTCTATTCATGGGGTTAAACAATATTACTAATACACTCCATATTCCCTAATAATCTTTCTGTTTCCTCTTAAACCACCCACTGTGAGGTTCCTGCATCTTGTATTCTTGCTGAGGCCATTCCAGGAATAACTAGAATCTGATCTTGATGGAGAATTCCAAGAAAAATTGCCCAATCCTGTTCTAAAAACCAAAGATCAGGATGTCCCGGCTAACTTAGCTTCTGTTAAAACTGCTTGCTTCAAATTGCTTACTCTGTGAAGCCCATGTAGCTGCCAAGTGAGATTCCAGAGTATGGTGTCTGTCATAAAAAATCCATTCTGGATACTCATGTCCACATCAAGGTGAGTGTGGTTCCTGATAGCTGGAATGAAGACTTCTAAGTGGTCATCTCTAGTGGTCTATCCATAACACCAGTACATCCAAAACCAGACACTTGGTAAACTAAAACATGCTTATTTTCCTGTTCTTTCTGAGGTAGAAGTCCAGTACTGAATGAAATGGTTCTTCACAAACATTTTTGCAAAGCTACCATCACAGTATCAACTAGGACTGCATTCTTCTTAAAGGCTCAAAGGGAGAATGCTCTCTCAAATTGTTGGTTCAGTCTTTTGCTTGAAGCTATAGAATTTGTGGCATCTTGGAAAGAGAGGAGAGAGAGAGAGAGAGAGAGAGAGAGAGAGAGAGAGAGAGAGAGATTGCAGCAAGTACACAAAATCATTAATAGTCTATTACTTTTGCCCTATTAGGTTGGCTAAAAGCAAGCCGTGGTCCCAGTTTATTGAAGTTTATTGAAGATCACACAAAGACATGGATACCAGGAAGTGCAGATCATTGGAGTCACTGTAGTGCTGTAAAGTGTAAAATCTGGCCACCATTTTATACAAAGCTTTTTGTGTTGGTCAACTGTCTATCACTGTTGCAATATACCTCAGATAATCAACTTAAAAGATAAAATATTTATTTTGGCTCATGGTTTTTAGCATTTCTGGTCCATGGCTTCTTAACTATTGTTTCTGGTGTTATGATGGGGTAGAGCACAGTGGTGATGAGAATGGGATAGAACAAGAGACAAAGGAAGCAGGGATAAGATATGCCCTTCAAGGGAATGCCCTAGTGACCTACTTCTTCCAAGTAGACCTACTTCCTAAAGGGTCAACTGCTTCTTGATAATCTACTAATTTTTGAGTTTGTCCATGGATAAATCTATTGGTGAGTTAAGTCCTCAATACCCAATCACCCTTGACCTCTGAACATTACTATGTTAAAACTAAGCATTTAAGGATGTGTTTCAGGTCCAATTATAACCCATTTTATTCTTTTGTTGAACATCAGAATGTGTGTGTGTGTGTGTGTGTGTGATGGAAGTGTGTGTTTAATGGTGATGCTCTAATTTTAAGATAGGATTTTTGTCAGCCTTACTCATAATTGAATCTTCAGCACCAGCACGTTCAACTGCATCCAGCACATGGGAGATGTTCAACAGATATTTAGGGAAGGAATGCATGTCTACACAAATGGACACCTACTTTTTGCATGAAACACCTGTGGTTTAGACTATGTCAGCTTGTGTTAGACTTATACTGCAGCATTTTGTACATATAAATAGCATAAATCATTATCCTTTTAGTGTTTCTAATGTCTAAATTGCTGAATATAAAGCATTTAACAAGAGCTATGACATAACTTTGAACTCAGTGAAGACATACAGCTTGTATTTCTGAAGTTCAGTGAGGTTTTTATGATGTGAAATTTATGACAAAATTATCTTTCTAAAACTAATTATGAGAAAATAGAACTTTGAAGAGGAAGAATTTGAATATGATTATAAAACCTCTTCTCCATCAAATTTCTCTTCTTGAATGGGAAAATTTTTAGCCTTTGGAAACTTACGCCCTTCAGTCACTTCTAATGACTGCCATCTGTTAAGGAATAGTCAACATTATAGAATTGTGCAATTGTTATGACTTTCGGGTTCCTTGTTCCTGAGTATGACGAAAACGGTACCTCATGACTCCAGCAGATGTTTATCTTGTTTATGGTCAAATTCTAGTGTCAAGGAGCACATCTTTTCTCTGCTCTCACAAAAAGAAAATATTCTACATTCCACACAGTGAAGTATGAAAAGGGGAAACAAAATAGGAAGGAAATCAGAATGTTTGGGATGCCAAATAGCCCATGGAGAGCTTTGTTTTGCCAAGATGTCTGGGAACATCGATGACAAGATGCCTTCTCCCAGCTGCTGGAGCCCCTTTGATGAGAAGTCTTTATGGAAAAAATAGGCAATCAGCATTCTGCAAAGGATGACATTTTCTATTAAATTATCTCCACTTTTTATATAGCACAGCTGCAACAGCTTTATGCGGCTTTTCCTAATGGTACCTCATCGTACAAGCATACAAAGTAGCAGAGCAGCTTCTTGACAGTTCCCAGTGCCCTCTGATTGCAGAGAGTTCCACTGCACCTGAAAGACCCCAGCTCTCCTGACAGTCCCAGAAGACTGGGACAAAATAAACCATGAAAATCGGCCACTAATATGAAGAGCAGATTGTGTTGCTGGCTTCTTATGCTGTCCTGTTACAGTCAGTGTGGATCTTCCAGAAAGCTGGGATGCAGTTTGATCATTGAAGATTTGGAGGATTGGATGAATAAATGGTCAGTTAACTTTCCCAGGTTTTGTTTTAATGAGAAAGAATGGAAGTTTTATAGTTTCTGAATCCTTGAATTTATAAATCAGTCTGTTTTGTGAATGTGCTGTCCTTCCTCTAAATGAAACTGTTAGTTTTGTTGGCAGATGTGTGCAGTACATCATGATCTTTTGAAGAAATTTCCTAGGTGAATTTAGGTTGAGAACCTTTGCCCTTGAAAATTTTAAAAGTGCTAAATAGGGGCTGGAGCTGATAGCTCAGAAGTGGAGTTTGTCTAGTATGCAGGGGCCCTGGATTTCATTGCTACAACCAAAATGACAATAAAAATAAAATAAGATAAAGTTTTGAAATAAAGTCTATGAGTCAAACTAGGTAGCTTCCTTTTTTCCTTTTCCTCCCTCCCTCCTTCATTCCTTCTGTTCATTCATTCGTTCGTTCTTTCCCTTTTTCTTTCTTTTGTTGGGGGTTGAATTCAGGAACTTATGCACTGAATTCTAATACCACAGAACTTCATCCCCAGGCAAACACCTCTTAACTTTAAACTTTAATGCTCCAAATAAATTCTGTAACTATTAGAAGCACGTTGAATAGAAGGTATATTTTTAAATCAGAGTTTGTAAAATTTACACTAAAAGCTAAACTTACAATCCATCTAATTTTCTGGATTATGCATTGTTTCTTCCCATTGAACATGTTTGACAACATGCTGCATAAGGAAATATAATTATAGGATTGAAGAATTTTCTATTAAAACAGTAAAACTATGTCATTAATACAGTGATAACCAAAAGTTTAGTCAACCCCTCTCTATCTGTGCATCTCTGTTGCTCCCATCTGCTACATTTGCTACAGGCTCTCAAGTTACTCTGTGCTTTTCTTACGTGGTATTGATTTACCACAAACTTTGCTTACATACTTAAATAATTTATTGATCAATTAAGATGAAACTGCATACAAACAGGAACTGAGCTTTAGTCATCCATGATTCTTAGTATGTAGTGAAATTTTGGCACATTGTGGATAATCTAAAAACATTTCTTGGATGAATAAAGGAATGGAGCCTAGCACAACTATAGAATATATTTTAATAACTGTGTAGAAATTACCCATGTTAGTGTATATACTCTAGTTTACTATCTAATTTAATTTCTAAGAACTTTTTGCCATTTTTGCAATTACTGTTATGATCTCTCTCTCTCTCTCTCTCTCTCTCTCTCTCTCTCTCTCTCTCTCTGTGTGTGTGTGTGTGTGTGTGTGTGTGTGTGTGTGTGTGTGCGTGTGTTGCTGGAATAGAATCACATCACCTTATACATGATAGGCAAACGCTATATCACTGAGTCACAACTTATGCTGTTTTGCCATTTTAAATAGAGTTAATGTTAATATTTGAGATATATTAATATATGTGTGCTGGGTACTTTTTGCCAACTTGACACAAACTAGAGTGAAAAGGAGCTTCAGCTGAGGAAATGCTTTCATCAGATTGACCTATGGGCAAGTCTATTGAACATTTTCTTAATTAATTATTGATGTGGGTTGGCCCCATCTCACTGTAAGTGGTGCTACCCACTTGTGGGCAAATGGTCCTGAGTTGTATAAGAAAGTAAGCTACTAAACAGATTTTGTCCATGGGCTCTGCTCCAGTCCCTGCCTTGATCTTCCCTTCATGATGGACTACAGCCTGTAAGCTAAAATGAACTCTTTCCTCCCCAAGTTGTTTTTGGTCAGTGTTTTATCACAGCAACAGAGAAATAAAAAAGGCAATGTGAGATATGTTAAAGCATTTTAAAGTGATATCAAAAAATGGCATGAGAAAAGTCGAGATGACCTACACCACTCAGGGCAAAAGAAGAAAAATTATCAGTCTTAGGTTGGCTAATACGTCAGTCCTTTAGATATGAAACTAGATTTCTGAATGCTAATGAGGCATTTTATTTCTTAATGATTTGATGTCAAGTTCCCAAAATTAGAATGCTCATGTTTGTATGTCCTTAATTTGTTCCTATTCTGATTTAAAATATTTAATGTGGGCATATATTAGTAAAAGGCATTCTGTCCACTGTACTCATAAGACATACACACTTCCATTTGCTAGCTTACTGAAACTTCACCCTTTTTTGGCTGCTGGAGGTGCTAATACAGCAAACATCCTGTGAGAAATAGCGTAACTTTGCATTTTCAGTAGAAATGAAAGCAGTGCTGAGGGTGCAGCCTGACTAAAGCCCAGGCAGCAGTGGTGTCCACTTAAAAGTCACTACATCGTAAGCCTGCATCTACCAAAAGTATTTCTTAACACTTTGGGGGAAAATGCCATTTGTAACTGACCACAAAATATATTAGTAGATTTAATCAAATAGTGTAGCTCCTCTTTCTTCACACTTTCCCCTATGTGTTTGGAGTTACACATAGTCAAGTGAAATCTGAAACAAGCAAGACATTCCACATATCAACATGGTTTATTGAAGTATTTTTGTAAGAACTGTTCTTTTTATCAGGTGGGGTGGTGCATGCCTTTAATCCCAGCACTCAAGGGGTAGAAGCAGGCAAATCCTTATGAATTCTAGGCCAGCTAGGGCTACAAAGTAAGACCTTGTGTCAACAAACAAACAAACAAAAACAAAAAAATTGCTCTATTTTATTATTAGTTATTATTGTTAATTTCTTAGTGTGCCTAATTTCCAAATTAAATTTTACTTTCTCTATGTCCATATAGGAAAAAGTGTGGTATATCTAGAGTTCAGTACTATCCGTGGTTTCAGGGATCCACTGGGGTTCTTGGTATATGTCCCCCCAGTGATAAAAAGGGACTGTTGTACCAGTTTACAAACAAGTAACATTTGCTTCAGTTTTTGGTGAGAACTATTCTTCTTTCAATTGGTGAAATACCGTGAAAATAAAGAGTGAGGCACATCAGTTTAATGCTAACCACGAGGTTTAAATGAAAGCAAATACCTTCTTCTTTCCAAACTTGATCACAGAAGCACACTGGAAGCATAGACACCTACTTTATAAGATATAAGAAAGTGTTATAGAGCCGGGCGTTGGTGGCACACGCCTTTAATCCCAGCACTCGGGAGGCAGAGGCAGGCGGATCTCTGTGAGTTCGAGGCCAGCTTGGTCTCCAGAGCGAGTGCCAGGATAGGCTCCTAAGCTACACAGAGAAACCTTGTCTCGAAAAAACCAAAAAAAAAAAAAGAAAAGAAAAGAAAAGAAAAAAAAGAAAGAAAGTGTTACAGAGCAAGGACTCACTGCCCTGTGTGATTGGAAACCAATATGCAAACACCAGGTTTTTGCAAAAAGAAATAGCTTTATTGCACCTATCAGTTGGCTAGGAAGTAAAAAGCTCAAACCTGCCTTCTCAATCTGTTAGTAGCAGAATTGATAGGAAGAGAGAAGAGAGTTTTTGATAACATGGTATCTTACTCACGTGTTACATGCATTTAGAAACATTATTTTATGTGTATTAGTCTTTTGTCTGCATGCATGCATGTATACCACTTTGTGTCTAGTGCCCACTGAGGCAAGAAGAAGGTGTTAGATCCCCTGTAACTGGAGTTACAGATCGTTGTAAACCACTATGTGGGTGCTGGAGTTGAACCTGCATCTTCTGGAAGAACAAGTGCTCTTAACAACTGAGCTATCTCTAGTCCTATATGCTTCTTTTTGAGGGAGAGTTTGTCTATGTTACTAACAGGCAATTTTTGAGCTAGTGACATCGTCATCAGAGATAGCTGGCTTCTTGTGTTCAGAATCATTTACAAATTCTGGTTTCAACCCATTAAAAATTAGCAGAAGATGTGGTTATTTCATGAAATATAACTTGAGAATTTGTTATTCAAGGAATGTATATCTGCATGTATCCACACATTTTGTTATATCAGTAGAGCAATACTGATGGCAGATCATTGTGATCAAGCCTGGTTGAAATATGGAAAAGGCAGCTTGGTATGACTTTTCAGAGATGGCCCTGGACACATCAAGATTTTAGAGTAGAGACATGAATGGAATTCAAGGGGAAAGCAAAACTTTTGTGACAATATGTAAGTCTGATTTGTTCAGGATATTCTAGGATCATGAAATGTTGCTTTTATTCTTACCTGACCCAGTCACTGGTACCATAAATCAGTCTTATCCACTACCTATTAGTTTACCTCTATTACTTTACCTCAACTGTGAAAGAGGAACTTAAAGGAACAGTGCTTGGTTACTATTGTAAGCAGAATTGCAATGGTAATGATTTTAAGATGCCCCTCTTAGGGCCCCTTATATACCCTAGAGATGAAAGAGATAGTCCTATATGGACAAAGAAGGTAGGGTAAGGACTTGGCAACAGCCTACATAGTATTTTGTTCAGGCAAAAAATGAGGAAGTTGGGTCCAATGATCAGGAATATATATATATATATATATATATATATATATATATTATATGTATTGTACATGCCTCATTGACATCCCTTATCCCACTACCCTACTAACTCTCAACCCTACAGTAAACTAGAATGCTGATTGTGGTCTTAAAACATGCTGGGTTTCCTGCCTGCTGTTTTTGTCCTACTGTAGTTATCCTCTTTGCATCATTATCTTTCACACCATGGACTTCTACTGTAAGACTCACCTCAAAATTCTGATCCTTAATGATGTCTGAATAGATACCCTCTCTTTCTTTCTCCCTTCCCCTCCCCTCCTCTCTCTCTGTGTATGTACTCTGAAAATCCCTTGTCTGTTTTCCATCACCCAGCAGTTTATCAGAGAGCAATGACCAACTTGAGTTAACATATTTTTCTAGTAAAATAACATGATACTTACCAGTATCTGGAGAGCTTCATGTTCCTCCTACCTACATAGCATGAACCTTTATTGGATAACACTAACCTTTGCTTTTCTCTTTACAAAGATCTTGTTCCTTTCTTGTTTCTGTGCCAAGTATCATCTAATCCAGGCCATTAATGGAATTTGGGCTTCTGCTAGCTTTTTTTATAGAAGGAAATGATCCATGGTTCCCCCACCTTATTATCTCCAAATCTTTTCATTCACATAGAATACTCATGTGCCAACTGGTAAAGTCAACAATTCGTCTATTTTAATTACTTCAAATTAAATTCACCAAAAGCTCTACTGCTCATGACTTCCCATGTGCTATGCTTTAGGAATAAATAAAATAGAGTCCTTTGCAGATGGTAACAGGGTCTCAGGGGCAGTATTAATAAAACATCTGTATATTAAAATGTGTTGCGTTCTTTGAAACAGAGGATGTCCACCCAGGGTCAGGTCCAAAAACGAGCAAGGGCCTCTGAATTTATGTAGTGAAGAATGGGAGAAGCTGCCTTTCTGTAAAAGAAGAGCTATGAGCCAACCCATAATTCACAGTTCCAGAGAACATAGGCAACAAGGAGGGACTCAAGGATTGCCCTGGGAAGGGGGAAATAGATGAGGTCACATGAGAAAACTGGGGGTAGGGAGGCAAAGTGGAGGGGATGGGGGATGAGAACATTAGGGAACAGAGAATGAGATGGTTGAGTTAGGCTATGGATGGAGTGGGAGAGCAATGAAAGAGACATCTTGATAGAGGGAGCCATTATAGGGTTAGGGAGAAACATGGTGCTAGGAAAAATCCCAGGAATCCACAAGGATGACCCCAGCTAAGACTTCTAGCAATAGTGAAGAGGGTTCCTGGACTAGCCTCCTATAATCAGATTGACGACTACCCTAACTTTCATCATACAACCTACATCCAGTAACTGATGGAAGCAAATAGAGAGATCTACAGCCAAGAACCAGGGTGAGCTCCAGAAGCTCAGTCTAAGAGAGGGAGGAGGGATCACATGAGCAAGGGGTGAAGGTCAAGATCATGACTGATGAGGAAACCCACAGAGAAAGTTGATCCAAACTCATGGGAGCTCATGGACAAACAGCTGGGGAGTCTGCAAGGGATGGAACTCTGCATGTGGACAACAGTCTTGTAGCCTAGTCTATCTGTAGGACCCCTGGCAGTGGTACCAGGATCTATACCTAGTAAATGAGCTGGATTTTTAAGGCCCATTCTGTATGGGCCTTAAAAGTTGATGCAAGGGGGAGGGGAATGGTCCTGCCTCATCTGACTGTCCCAGGCTTTGTTGACTCCCCATGGGTGGCCTTAACCTTTCTGAGGGTAGGGTAATGGGAGGTGGGGGGAGTGGGAGGAAGGGAGGGAGGGGGAACTGTGGTTGGTATATAAAATGAACAAGAAAAATCAGGAAAAAAATTACTCAGAGCTATAATGGCATGAATTCTGTTCAAGGAAAGAAACTAATAGGAATCTGGTGAGTTTTGATAATTCTTTATGTATTTAAGAAACAAGATTGTCACATATATGGTTTTATAAATATTTTCTCTCAGTGCAAAGCTTTTCTTTTTAGATTTTTTAATAAGGCCTTTGCAGTGCAACCATCATTAACCTGAATGAAATCCAGTTTACTAATATGTTCAATGGAAGATGTTTGTGGTGTCATGTTTAAACACTAGATCTTTGTCTTGAACTAGGCTCTAAAAATAGCCTCCGATAATACCATAGTTTTATATTTTGCACTGAATATTTAAATTCATTTGAAATTTGTAAATAGTGAATCATGTTGCTTATGTATGTGTATCATGTTCAGTACAGTTTTTTCAATATTTATTTAAATTAGAAACAAGATTGTTTTACATGTCAATCCCAATTCCCTCTCCCTCCCCTCCTCTCCTGCCCCCCACAAACACCCTACCTATCCCATACCCTTTCTGCTCCCCAGTGAGGGGAGGCCTTCCATGAGGGATCTCATCAGTCTGCCAAATCCTTTGGGATAGGGGCTAGGCCCTCCCCTGTGTGTCTAAGCTGAGGGAGTATCCCTCCATGTGGAATGGGCTCCCAAAGTCCATTCCTGTGCTACTACTGGAGGCCCCATAGATTTCTGAGGTCTCTTCATTTATACTCACGTTTATGGGGTCTGGATCAGCCCTATGCTGGTTTCCCAGCTATCAGTTTGGGGACCATGAGCTCCTCTTGTTCAGGTCAGCTGTTTCTATGGGTTTCACCAGTCTGGTCTTGACCCCTTTGCTTATCACTCCTCCCTCTCTGCAAGTAGATTCTGGTTGAGTTCAGTGTTTAGCTGTTGGTGTGTGATTCTACTTCCATCAGCTGCTGGATGAAGGCTCTAGGATGGCATATAAGTTAGTCATCAATCTCATTATCAGGGGAGGTCATTTAATGTAGCCTCTCCACTGTTGCTTAGATTGTTAGTTGGTGTCATCCTTGTAGATCTCTGAACATTTCCCTAGTGCCTGATTTCTCTTTAAACTTATAATGGCTCCCTCTACTATGGTATCTCTAATCTTGATCTCCTCTATTCTTCCCAGGATTCAATCTTCCTGCTCCCTCTTGTGCCCCCCTTCTCATTCTCCTAGCTCCCTCTCCCCTCCTTCCATGTTCCCAATTTGCTCAGGAGATCTTGTCTCTTTCCCCTTCTCCAGGGGACCCCGTATGTCACGCTTAGGGTCCTCCTTGTTTCTTAACTTCTCTGGTGGTGTGGATTGTAGCCTGGTAATCCTTTGTTCTATGTCTAAAATCCATATATGAGTGAGTACATACCATGTTTGTCTTTTTGTGACTGGGTTATCTTGTTCAGAATGGCTTCTTCTAGTTCCATCCATTTACCTGCAAATTTCAATATTCCATAGTTTTTTAATTATTATTATTATTTTCCTGCTGTGTAGTACTCCATTGTGTCCTCAGGAAAATGGGAATCAGTCTACCACAAGATCCAGAAATTCCACTCTTAGACATTTACCCAAAAGAAGCACATTCATACAACAATGACATCTGTTCAACTATATTCATAGCACCATTTTTTGTAATAGCCAGAACCTGTAAGCAACCTAGATGCCCTTCAACTGAAGAATGGATAGAGAAGATGTGGTACATTTACACAAAGGAGTACCACTCAGTACAATTTGTTATGAATATTTTTCTTCCATCGATAGAGTTGAGTCAGTGTTTAGGAGCCTGACCACTTTTGCAGAGGACATGGTTCAATTGTCATTGCTCACATTATGGCTCTCAGTCATTTGTAACTCTATCATAGGGTATCTAATGTTCTCTTGTGACCTCTGTGGGCATTGTACATGGGGCACAGGTATACATACATGCATGCAGGCAAAACATACATACATATATGATACTAAAGTAATTTAATTGTTTTTCTTCCACTACATTGCTATTGTGCCTTTGTTGAAAACCAACCATGTGTATGTGTGTTGCTCTATTTTTGTACTCTGTTGAATTGATCTATTTATTAATCATACACTTTCCAATAACACACTCTCATAATTAGTATAGCTATAGAGTTAATTATCAGCTCATATTTCTGTCCTTTAATTCTTTGCAAGAACTGTTTTAACCATCTAGTTCATTTGCCTTTCCTTATAAATTTTGGAATATGTTTGTCTGTGTCAACAAGAAATCTTTCTAGTAAATAAATGATGTTAAACTTGTAGATTTATTTGTGGAAACCCTGAATCCTTATCATGGTGAGTCTTATCAATAAATGCAAAGTGCCTATCAATTAATTTATATCCTTTTTGTATTTATCCTTTAATATATAGATATTTTATGATTTTTGTCCATATAAAAAAGATACTGTCTTGAATTACTTTAATTAGTTCCTTCATAATTACATGCAATATATTTTGAACATATTCACCCCAACTCCTTCCAGATTTACTCCCACTTTTGTACCCATCAACTTTGCATCTTCTTTTTTAATAACCCATCAGTACAATTCATGTTACACAAATATTCTTGTGGGTGGGGCCTGCCCTGGAGAGTAGTCTTGTATTTTTAGTTTTCCTTTTTCCATATGTCTGTTAGTGTATAACCATACAATTGAATTCTGTGTGATAAGCCAATATCCTGTAAGCTTGGGGAACTGGTGAGTTGTATGAAAATTTCTGTGAGATTTTTTTCCCTCATTTTTGTAGTTGGATTGAGCTGTCTACATAGTATCATTTGAAAACAAGGACAGTTTCATTTCCTTTAAGACTGAAGTCCACTATTTCTTCTCTTTTTTTTGATGTGAGTGGTTATTCCACAATATCTTCTATACTATATGGAATACGAGTTGTAACCATAGAAATATTTGCTTTGTTTCCAATCTTAGGCGAAAATAATGTTTTATCTTTGGCTGCTGGTGTAGTTTGAGTCTCTAATGTCTCCTATAGGCTCATTTGTCTAGTACTTTATTCCCAGCCATTTGAGGAGTTGTATAATGTTAAATATATGAGGCTTAATTGGTGGAAGCAAACCACCAAGAATGGGTCTTGAGTTATAGTTTAGCCTAATTTTCAGTCCAAGACCTCTGTTTACTGACTGAAAACACAGTAAAAGCAATTGCTTGTGTTCCTGATGATACAGCTGTATTGTTCTTGACAACATGCCTTCCCTGCCACAATAGACTGCATTCTCTCAAACTGTGAGCCAAACCAGAAATAACCTCCCCTAAGCTGGTTCTATCAGAAATGCAATGAATGTAACTTTTACTCTATTCTCCCATACTGCCACTAAAGTATGAAAGATACTAAACTTAGTTTCCACTTGTAAATCCCAGCCTTTCCTATTTGGTAATTTACTTTTCCACATGGCTTGGAAATAATCTAAGAAAGTAACTATTACCTCATCACCAGCCAATAGTTGTATTTGTGGTAACAAGTTAAACTTACTTTGTTACATAATTTTGATGAATCTTTCTCATCTGGGCTGGTAGTATGCCCTCCAAGAGCCAAAGATCAAGCCCCACACAGTACCAGACATTAGAAGAGCTCTTATGAGTTGGTGACCAAGCCTGTCCTAGAGACTCCCAAAACATACAACATATTGCTGTTGACCTTGGTTACCTTCCAGAGGTGGAAAGTAAGTCTCTATTGCTCAAGGTATCATGTACTTCAGAAATAGGACCCAGTGACTCTTGAGCTAGAACTGAGCTTGAAAGCCTGTTCCCTGTTCCATGGTACCAGGCGTTTCTATCCAAGCTTCCAAAAGAAAAAGGCAACCCTACCCAGTTGTGATGCCTATGAACCATATTAATGAGAAACATGGAATAATAACCTAATAACCCTAAGGGTACACATATACATACCTTGGCAGTATCCATCAGATCTCTGGTAAGACTTAAGACTGACTCAACAGGAGGGATGCCTGGTGCAATAACAGTGAAAAACAGAGGTCATAGATTTGAAGGAAAATGGGGATGGGTTGAAAGAAAGAAAAGCAATGGAGAAATATTGTAATTAAATTATAATATCAAAAATAAAGAAAAGAAAAAGTAAGAGGATTTGAACTATAACCTAACAATGAAGTATGGTGACTCACAAAATTATTTTCTGTGTTCTCTGATTTATCTTGTGTTTTCACTAATGGAAATAGTATTACATCTATCAGACAAAATTGGTTAAATTCTCTAAACAGCTATTGACTCAGTCTGGTCCATTTTTCTTGGCATTATAATTTCAAGATAAAAGCAATTCCCTTCTTTCTATTTATTCACACATAATTACAGAATGTTCTGGATACATGCTTGTGCTGGGGCGAAAATGCTATATTCTATGAGTTTTCATCTTAGTTTTTAAGATTGTTTATTTTATATGTCTCATACACTATTCTGTGGAACTTTGTTTTCATTTTGTAAGAGTCTAATAATAGCTTCTCAAATTATATTGGAATACTGCAGAACACAATACAACCATAGACCTTCAAGATGTTAAAAATGTGTGAAGAAACCATCTGACTGGGGTGAATGTTCTTGTTCAATGTAGTTGATTGTTTTGCTCAAGATTAAATGTGTAATTAACATCATAATCTCAGCTATATATCTGATCTCTCATGTGTAGGAATAGTGCCAAATTTGTCATCTATTTTTTGTCTTAATTAATTACAGACTATAAATGAACAGTTAAACCTGAGTGTCCTCTCTTTTACAAATGTTTTGGTTTGGCTTTGTCTGATTGTAGGGAATCTGAGACTTATTTGGATTATTGACTCCATAAAGCTCAAATTTTAAGGGTCTTGACTGGAGTTCCTGATTCTGTTTCAAAAGACCTCTGGTGTCAAGATGACTTTTGTTTTCTTCTGGTATTCATATCCCCTAGTTAGAAAACACTAGTCCTTAACTCTTGCTTAATTAACTTCTAATGTGCTTGGATCCCTATGGCTTCCATTTCTATATAATCACTAACTAAAATTGCCTTTTAAATTATGGATAAGTGTAGTTTTTTTCATTTTGAAAAAACTTTATTTTTTCCATATCATATTCCAAATATGTGTCTTACAAATAAGAGTTAGTATGAGTCAGAAAATATTCTAAGGAAGGAAGCCATTTAGATCCTGGGAAAATGCTAATCAAAAAGCCAACATTCACCTACATGTGTCTGCTTCATGGGAAAAGCTCACCACCCAAAGTGCAAAGACAAACAACTAGCTTTTCTGCCACATGAGAATAGTGACCATCTTCTGAATTGTCAGCTGACTTGCACACTGACTTTTAAAACAGAACAAGAGGGTCACTCACCAGAATGAATTTAGCTTTAGATCAATCTGGCTTTAACCCCAGTCAACTCCAAAAGCCTGTCCAGAAGCTGACTACAGACTACAAGGTGTAGCATTGTAGACTGCAGCACTTTGTACGACAAAGACCTGTGAACCCAAATGAAAGTGAAGCATACTCAATTTAGCCCACTGAGGGCTCCACATCACAGCTCGATTCCTAAAGGAGCACTGGGGCTGGGTTCTGAGAAGGGACCTTCCAGCAGCCTCTGTCCATTTGTCCCGTCCTAAAATTTCTTGTCCTGAGACAACTCAGTTTTGCCCAAAAGGTAGGATTTCCATCATTCTCTAAGTGACACCAAAGGAAAGTCATGAGCAACCTCTGGCTTTAAGCCAAAGTGTTCCCCCCCAAAAGTCACAACCAATGCCTACTACCCTTCCACCCTAGTAAAGATGCCAACAACTAAGACAGTGCTGCTAAGTCAACAGAGGCAAAAGTGGTTAAATAATAATGAACTCACACACATTAAACTTTATTTAAAGTCTGGAAAAGGCTAAAAGTAATAAGTACACAGGAGGCTGCAGAACAAACAGCTATGTCCTGTGGGTAGTAAATGCTGGGACACTGGGCAGAAATGGCTTTACTTGAGGTATGGAGCAGGGAAAATTTTGCCTTCTTGACCTAAGTTGGTTGCAGACTTGCTTTTGTTCCCAAATTTGGGAGTGCTCTTGGAGAGGTTGTATAATCTCTGTGACAGGGAACTTGATAAATGAGTCTTGGCAAGTTGGAATTCAGGAATGGTCACAGGCCCCAGGAAGTTCACTTTAATGTCTGGTGTCCATGGTGTTGAGTTCCCATTGCCATGCTGGATGTCAATGTTCTCTTATTCCACCATCATGAATTGATTCCAGTACTCCAGGGGCAGAGAAAGCAGGCATTCCACCACCTTGAGTTGATGCTTGATATCCTGGAAAATTGTCACTGGGTCTGGATTAGGCACTGTATGGCTAACTGTTGTCTTCATCTGTTATCTCTGCAGCCTCCATAAAGGCTGTGCTTAGTCAAAATGTCAGAAGGGGTTCTTTGAGGTTTTGAAGAAAGTCTTTCAGGAGGCTACAGATGGCATGGATGTCATTCACTCTGCTGAGGAGGGGTACAGTTTTCATTTTGAGGAATCTCTCTTTCAGCTCTTTTACTGTCCGGTCACAGCCTGAGATCCTGTATAAGCCTGCCTCGGTCAGGCCTCGATGCGCTATCTCATTCACACAGCTGACAACAATAGCAGGAATCATTGGAGAAGTCTGGGACACAAAATCTGTCTACAAATATGACACCAGCTAACAATCTAAGCAACAGAGGAGAGGCTACCTTAAATGCCCTCCCCTGATAATGAGATTGGTGAATGACTTATGTGCTCTCCGATAGCCCTCATCCAGCACTGGACGAAGTAGAAGCAGACACCCACTGAACTAACCACTGAACTGAATTGGAATCCAGAAGCAGAGAAGGACGAGTGAAGAGCAAAGGGTTCCAGACCAGGCTGGTGAAACCCACAGAAACAGCTGACCTGAACATCCAGGAACTTTTGCTCCCCAGACTGATAGCTGGGATACCAGCATGGGACTGATCCAGACCCCAAGAACATGGGTTTCAGTGAGGAAACCTCAGAAATCTATGGGACCTCCTGTAGTAGTTCAGTACATATCCCTAGCATAGGTGTGGACTTTGGGAGCCCAATCCACATAGAGGAATACTCCCTGAGCCAAGACACATGGGGGTGGGCCTAGGCCCTATGCCAAAGAATATGATAGACTCTGATGACACCCTATGGAAGGCCTCACCATCCAGGGGGAGCAGAAAGGATATGTGATAGGTAGGGTTTTAGTTGGGGGTGGTAGAGAAGGACTGGAGGGAGAAGGAAACTGGGATTGTCATATAAAACAATCTTGTTTCTAATTCAAATAAAAAAATCTGGGAGAAAAAAGTTGTGGATAAGGGAAAGGAAGAGAAAGACAATGCCCACCCCACTTCACTAGCTCAATACTACTCAAACCAAAATAATTTAAGCTTAGTTGCTAACATAGGTTGGAAAATTTTCAACCTCTTTTGGAAGTTCACTAGCAGATTGAAATCAGAATTATGAAGTATGTTCAAAGTACATAATGTCTATAAGGATGGTTTTGTTTCAAAGTTCTTGTCTTTGAAATTATCAGCTGTAATTCCTGTTAGAATTCAGAATGGTACTTTGCACCCACAAGCTACTCAATGATTGTTGTTGAAGAAGTATTCCAAAATGAATCCATCTGTAACTACCAAAAGGTATATTAGAAAAAATGAATGCAATATTGTTATTTACTAGCAACTTCATCACTTGATATTTTGAAATTTTTTGAGAATTTGTTCAAAAGATATAGGGGTATAATAGTCTAGTTTTCATTTAATTTGTGGTACGATGGATAGAACCCAAGACCTCAAACATGTTAAACATAAGTTTTCCCACTAAGATACATTTCTGGAATTTAACTTCTTAAACATTTTTTCACTAGTGGAACCTTGCAAAAGTTATTTCATCTGGCCATGTCCTAGTTTGCAAATCTATAGAATGAAAGTAATATTTGTCACCTTACAGGACTGTTGTTAATAGGATATACAACACAACATAACACAAATTATTTAAGAATGGCTGGCACAGTGTGTGTGCATGTTAGAAAAATGTAAAATAAATTAAAATCAAATCATGTCATTTACTAAACAGACGCTATGTTCCAAGTATTATGTGTATTGAGAGTTGGGGTGCCATTTTCAAGACTTTCTCAATTTCTAGTGTCTGCTATTTCAGGTTTTTTGTTTGTTTTTCTGTTTATTTGTTTTCATAACAACCCTAGGCCAAGAGAAATAGCCAACTGTTTAGGGTTTTTTGTTTGTTTGCTTTGGTTTGGTTTATTTTTAACAATACTTAGATCTAGGCAACTTAACAGTTGTAATTCATTCTGTATTATTTTGTTTCCTTTGATGATTAAATTAATTCACAATATCACTTGTGACTTCACTGTAGTGCTCTGGAACACCTAGGCATACCGCTTTGGAAACCATAGTAATACAAAAATGAATAAAATATGTTCCCTTCTCTAAAGGAGTTTTAAAATACAGCACTCTAGCAACATGCAAATCACTGTCTGAGATATTATAGATGGGTCACTGAAAGTATTGCCAGACTCTATGGGGGTATACGAAGGGAACATGGGTATTACTATTTGAGTACTTATTTAGTACTCAAAACACTATTTGAGTAATTATTTAGTTTTGAGTATCAAATAACCAAGTGGAGAACAAAAGGAAAGCAGAGAGGTAGCAGAGTCAGTCAAACCAATCCATGTTAAAACTTAGGGAAATTTAGAAGATTTTAACTTTGTTGGTTATGACTGTGAATATAAGAGTAGGTCCACACTGGTATTTCAAATAATGAAGAGGAGTGTGGCAGTCATGGACATGCAAACATGGATTGCTCTACAAGAAAGAGTGGGAACTATAGGCCAGTAACCTTTCTTTGAGGTCTACCATAGTATTCCTCTTGAGGCTACACTGTTTCCAGAATGTCCCATCAAAGATCAAGTGCAATAGGCATCCAGAGTTGGGCTGCTTCTGCCTAACATGAAGCATATCTGATATGTACCTTCTTCTCTGCACTCCCTATTGGACTCACTGAGACTTTCTCAGAGACCTGCTACCACCTGGGCTCTGTCTTTTTCTCTGCCTCTGTCTCTATCTCTTTGCCCTCCCATTTTCCCTCCTCTCTTACTTCTTTCCTCTTTCTACATGGGTACTCTGTATCAGAGTAGACATAAAGTTCAACCACAACCTTTGACTCTTTCTATTATTCTCAGAAATGTCTTTTATTTATCATTCTGTCTTGACACTTGATGTCTGGGGGATTATAGCTTACTCAGTGGTAAAAACTGATGAGATTTTTTGTTATTATTTATTTATTTGTTTTTAACATATTTTTACTTCAAATAAACCAACTGAGAGATTGGCAAGAAAGTTTTGATTCATTGAGTTCTCATAGGATGTGTTCTGACCTAGATATCAAAAGCTGTAGACCTGTGTAATGAGAAACATTTTTGACAGACTGTCTTAGCACATAGACAAAGAAACCCTTCTCCAAATTAACTCACAGAAAGTGTTTTGGTAGAAGTTGCCCAAAGGTTACCCTATAAAGATTATCTAAATTGAAAGACAAGGTGGTGCATGTTCTTAATCAGGAGGCAGGTAAATCTCTGAGTTCAAGGCTAGCCTGGTTTACAGTACCAGTTCCAGGACACCGAGGGCTACATTAAAAAAAAAAAAACCCTGTCTCCAAACAACAACAGTCTCTAAATTACTTTGCTTGTCTCAGAAGCCTAAACTGCTTCATAATGTAATCATCTGACACAGTAAGATAGATCTTGGATAAAAAAAATAAGTAGGTTAAAATAGGTTGTCAGAAGACAGAGTGATATAAGGCAGAGCAGAAAGAGTCTCCCTGAAAGGCTCATTAGTGCAGACCTTCCTATTTATGAAACAAGGAGCCATCAAAGCTATAGAAGGATAGCAGAGATGATGCTTTTTCACACATGGATATTAGCATAATGAAAATGGACAGTTAGCTGATGAACTGGGAGAAAAGCCTGACTAGAGCAGGGAATAACCAGTATGAGTTTAGATCTACTGGCTTGATGGCCCTTCCAAAATGACACCCATTTCCAATAGGCAGAGCTGTTTGTTTCATTATTGAAAATGATAGAGGGTCTCTGGCTTCACAGTGTTGGCCAGATGCCAGATGAATGTGACTGTGCTATTCTCTTCTTGCTTGCCTGTCACATTGTGATTGATGCAAAAATGCAAACAATCACTGCTAGTAGATGTCAACTTTATTTCAAGGCAAAGGTCATAGACATTTATGAAACAGGTTACATAAAGCAGGAAATAACCTGGCATGCCCTCAGCAGGAGGTTAAACATTGCGGGACTCCATTTTGCCTGCCAGTCTAGAAACTGGCTCTGTTCCAGTTGCCTCACCCTTTGCAATTGACTTCCAGTGAACCCTTCGAGCTGCTGGGAAAGTCTACCAGTTTCTCAAATCAATTCATTCTCCCATTTTTTAAATGCTTATTCTTATGCCTTTCTTGCTTTCAATACATGAATAGCTCCTGCCTTCCTTGTTATTCTCAGGGAATAGGCTTGCTTTTTATTGATGAGAAAATATAAGCATTCAAAGCATAATTTTCATTTTCTTTTATTTTTGAGATTCATAATTTAATTACAACATTTCCCCCTTCCCTTTCCTTCCTCTAAACTCTTGTGTATACCCCTCCCTGCTCTCCTTCAAATTCATGGCCCCTTTTTCACTAATTGTTAATGCATGCATATATTTTCCCATCAGATTTAGCTTCATTATTCACTATCTTTGTCCCTTGTGTTACAGAAGTGAGCTACTTTTAGAAGGCCAAGCCCTCTCCATGCATGTGCATTGTCACTGTGGAATATTTACTCAAGTACAGGGTTCTGAGACTTGTTCTATTCTCACTTACATCATCAAATCTCCATCTCCACTCCATCAATCATCTCAGTATGCAAATGTGCCTTGTTTCTTTCCATTCATTGTCCATTCTCCTCTGGGTATGATACCATCTCTTTGTGGTCATTTATAACAAAATTCCATAGCAACCTTTTTTGTATTTGCTTTCTTTTCCTATTTTCTCTTGAGCTCATTCTGACTGGGACTCCGGACCCACCAGCCCACGAAAAATGTCCTCGTGACAGGTATGGTAGCACTTACTTTTAATCCCAGTACTTGGAGGGAAGCAGAATCAGTAGGATCCTGAGGATCCTGTCAGCCTGAACTACATAAAAAGATTTTGTATCAAAAATAAATAAATAACTGGGCGGTGGTGGCACACGCATTTAATTTTAGCACTTGGGAGGCAGAGGCAGGTGGATCTCAGTACGTTCTAGGCCAGCTTTGTCTACAAAGTGAGTTCCAGGATAACCAAGACTGTTACACAGAAAAAAAAAAACTTGTTTTGCAATAATAAATAAATAAATAAATAAGTAAAAAATTATTTCACAGACAGCAGTGACTTTCTTATTGCTAAATCCAATGAGCATTTCACAGATATTATTTTGCCAGGTCTTCCATCTTCATAAATCACAGTTGACCATGTGCTTTTATCAAAACTCCCCTTTCCACATTATTTCTGAGAATCTATTCTCTGAGCATATTCTCCTTACCTAACTCACTTAAAAACACAGCAGTCCTACGCTTATTTTCTACCCCTTGACCATAATGAAATATACCATGTCACTAGAACTAACTGGTAATGGTATGCTTTTTGTAAACCCACAGTGATATCCCTCCTCCAAAAAGGTCACACCTTTTAATCCTTCTCAAACAGTCTCATCAATTGAGAACCAAGTATTCAAATAGTCTTTGGGGACTATTCTTATTCAAACCACCATACTCCATAGTAGTAACAATTTATACATTACTTACTGCCATAACATAGCACCTAAGGCAGTATTTTCAATGTCAGATACAATTGTGTTGAAAAACTCTATGAAAATAACCATAATATGGGCTTCCTTCACCTTTATGTCAAATGGACCTTAAGACCATCTGTTAGAGGTCTCAGCTTTATTTCCAATGGGGGATCATTCCTTTATTTTGTTAAAGAAAACCTGAAGTCATAAGAGGATTCAGAATGTTAGGGTTTCTGGGCTTAACATGTTCATAAAAGTCTCATTTCAGAAATTAGCTTTTGGGCTGGAGAGATGGCTCAGTGGTTAAGAGCACTGCCTGCTCTTCCAAAGGTCCTGAGTTCAATTCCCAACAACCACGTGGTAATGAGATCTGGTGCCCTCTTCTGGCCAGCAGGCATACATGCAGGCAGAACACTGTTTACATAATAAATAAATCTTTTAAAATAATAAAAAAGAAATTAGCTTTTAAGGTAAAAATTCCCTATAGTTTAAAATATTTTGGAAAGATTCTTGATCAACCAAAAGGCATGATATGTCCGAATTTAAATTACAATTTTTGTATTAATTGGTATGCATACAAAAGTTTGTGAGCCATTGAAATATATTAAATAGCATGAAAGGCAATGTGCAGATGTGACATGATAAGAAATTTTTCTTTAAATATCAAATTATACATGACAAATAAGAGTGGAGAGACTTCTGATGTCTTCTTGCTTCTTGCAAATTTCACTCCACTCTGTTTCACCATGATTTTATACCAACAGATTTGGTTATTGTGAGGATTTAACAAGATATATTTGAGTAAGTTCCTACCCAAAGTCCTGACATGTAATATGCTCCAAAATGTTAGCTAGATTAAAATTTATATCTACTTTGACCACAACAGCAGAGAAATACATAGAAAAATCTAAACTCTCTATTATCTCCAGCTTTTCCATTTTCTGAGATATGGTCTACATGGAGTCACCCTTTGGGTGGACGACTTTGGGAAAAAAGGAGGGATTTCAATATCACATCAATGAATTATTATGCGTGTCATGAAGAAAATGTAAGTTTTTGAGTTGTTAAAACAACTGGCCAGAGACTATTTTGATTTACGAAGCAAGTGATTCTCAATGAGACAAAGCAGTGGAAACTGAAACAGTTTGTCCACACTTGACCTCCTCTCAGTCCCTTGAAATTAGAAAAGACCAAGACCTGGTCCCAAATGCAGTTTTGTCTGTGAGAGCAAGGAGGAGAGGATAGATAGAGAAAGGAAGGGGAGGAAGCAGAGGGGGAAGAAAGGAAGGGATGGAGGGAGGGAGAGGGAGGGAAGTAGAGGGAGGAGGATAGAGGAGAAGAGAGAGCAAAAGGAGGAAAGACAAGGAGAGGTATGAAGAGGGAGGGGAGGAGGAAGGAGAGATGGAGGCAGGGGGCAGAGAATAAAGTTGGGTAAATCTGTGAGGAATTGGGAAAGCAGAAATGATCAAAATACATTGTATGAAATATTTTTCAATAAAAAGGTTTTTTTTAAAAAAGAAATGCAGTTGCTCTTATTTACCATTCTAAGAGGATGTTTCTCAGCTTGTCATTTTCCAGCATTCTGTGAGTTCTTATGACTGGTCAGGTGTGCTTCAGTCTAGTCCTTAGGATTTGTTTGCAGCCATCTGCTCCTTAGATGTTATTGTTCCTCTCTGATTTTCTTCATTGCTGAAACTGTCTTAAGGCACAGATGTGAGACTCAAAGATCACAAGTGGAAAAGCACAGATTTTTTCCAATAACAACAGCATTGGCAATTAAAAATTTGAACATTTTCTATGCCCCAAGCTTGGCCATTCCAGATGTTCTCTCATTCTGTCTCCATATAACCTTGTGGGCATGAATCTCAAAATCTGTTTCCCAAAGCAGTAGCAGCAGCAGCAGCAGCAGCAGCAGCAGCAGCAGATTTTTGACAGACTGTTAGGTTGAAAATGCACATCCTTAGGTCCCATTATGGAACTGCTGGACCAGATCATCTAGCGATAGGGCTTAACCACCCTATGTTGGCACAAGAAGTACTATCTTAGTCAGTGTATATGTGAGGAAAGTAGACACAGTTACATTGACAAGAAATTGGTCAGGCCGTAGAGTTGGTATACATTCATGTTACAAAGATACACAGGCTTATTCAAAAAACACCAACTTCAACAGCATTATTAAACAAGCTCCTTAACATCTGTTTCTCATTTACCTTATCCTGTGAAAATGGAATTTGATTCCACTATTTTGTTTTGACACCAAACAATAGGATTAACATTTATCTGTTTAGGTCATGTCATGGAAATAGACTTTTAGGCAGAAGAAACTAGTCTACAAAGAGTGTCCTTGGTCCCAATACCATATACGGGTTATGAGAAAAGTTACTCAACATAGGTATTCCCAGAAGTTGGTGTTCTGACCTTGCCAACATGACTAGATGAAATTGCAGATTTCTGGGATTGGGTTTTAGCAGACACCCACCAACTGCAAATATTCATAGCAGCCAGGAAGGATGAGTGTCTCAATCCTGAGGGAAACAGAGTGAGGAATTCAGGGGGCATGCCATAGCAACTCTCACAGTATTATTCTCATCTCCTAACTAACTTGTTTGTAAAGGTTCCTCATAGGTGCTTAGTGTGACTGAATCACTTTGGTAGGTCAGAGGGGAGTGACATTGGCCTCAACTATCAGCAGTGTCAGAAGGAAAGAAGTTCAGCAAAGTAGACACTTAAAGGGGAGAGTTAATGCCACATAAATGAATCGAAGAGAGCTGAAGATTTGAAGACAACGACAAGGTGGAAACTAATCAGTCACACATAAAAACAAATACCGAGTGAGAGAAAAACTGTGATATGCCACAGGAGATCACAGAGTTGCAGAAAGAAGGTGTCCCAATGTCAAACACTTCTCAGAAGTCTCCAACCAGGCTAGTGTTATTATCACATGGGAAATCATCTGGGACTCTTGGGGTTGGGGTCCTGTGCCAAAAGGTAGTGTCAGTTGAATGACTCATGAACAAAAACCAGTCCAACGTTTGCTTCCCAGCCTAAGGGAGAAGCTACTCTTCAGAGAGACCCCTGCTTTCTATTTCCTTACATGATAAGGACTTAATATTTGGGCTAGAAACCTCCTACCCAAAAGGAATAATAAGCTAGTATAAAAAATGTCTTGACAATATTTATTTACTTATTTAGATATGTACTGAGGATCATACTCAGGGCTTGTGCAATTAAGCACACACTCTACCTCTGAGCTACAGCCCTAACCTTGACAAAGCTTTCTGCCTCATTTCAATTTTCCCAGTATCTTTGGAGTAACTTGTAGGGAGACACCCTAGCCCCCGCCGGACATGTGTGCCAGGTGTACCGGGACACACCCATGAGGGCAGGGTAGAGGGAAGTGGGGGGGGGATGTAAGGGAAAGTTCTTAAGGGCTGCACGTTGAGGCCCTGGCCCTTCTCTCTTCTGCCCCCCCCCCCCCGCCCTACAGCACTGGTTCCAGCTCCCTCCCTCTCGTTTGATTGGTGTATCTCAATAAAGAAAACCTTAGCACTATCAACTGTGGGCTGTTCACTCTTCACGTGGCGCCCAACCGAACCCACCGCCCGCCCAGGTCCACGCTGCGCTGGACCGTTGAAAAACCTGGTGAGTTGAGTTCCCTGGTACTCAAAACCTGCCGGTTCTCCTCTCAGCCTCGGGCACGAGCTCCCACCGTCCCTGCAGGCCAGCAAGGTCAGCCTCCCTCAGCCGCTCCTTGTGTATGGAGTCCTTGAGGAATGGTACTATTAGGAGGTGTGGCCTTGTTGGAGGAAGTATATCACTGTGGGAGCGGGCTTTGAGGTCTCATATATGCTCAGGCTACTCCCAGTACACAGTTCACTTCCTGTTGCCTTCAGATCAAGATGTACAACTCTCAGATCCTTCTCCAGGACCATGTCTGCCTATATGCCACTATGCTTCTCACCATGAAGATAATGGACTGAAACTCTGAAACTGAAAGCCAGCCCCAATTACATATTTTGTGGTCAAGGTTCTTTTCACAGCAATGAAACACTAGCTAAGACAGGTGTTTATCACTAGATCTGCTTCAAAGTAAAGTAGCTCTAAACAGAAGGAATACAAAGTGCAAAACCTCCATGTGGTAGAAGCATAACTGCTTTGTTCAAGAAATAGCAATAAAGGCTAGAGAGATACTTAAATGGTTAAAGAGAACTTCTGTTCTTCCAGGAGACCTGGGCTGAATTCCCATTACCCACAGAGCAGCTCACAAGTCTTTTAACTTGTTCTAAGAGATTTAATGTCTTCTGGCCTCCATGGGCACTATACATGTGTGTTTCACATACAATAGACACATTTTAGGGTTTCAGTGGGCCACTGCTCCAAGCTCTACAAAGACTGATTCTGTTATTACACACCTATTAGAGGTAATGCCTATTATGGCTATACCTGCACAAATAAAAACTGACAATGCTCCAGCCTATGTCTCTACCAAATTGAACCCGTTTTTTAAATATTACAACATAAAGCATATAACTGATCTACCACACAGGACAAGCAGTGGTTGAGACATCTAATCACACTTTAAAGGAAATGCTCTATAAACAGGTAGGGGGAACAAAGACCCCCCAAACAGAGATTACATAATGCTTTACTAACGTTAAACTTTCTTAATGCTAATGAAAAAGGAAAAACAGCTGCAGAAAGACACTGGACAATAGAAAAAACTTCTGATCTAAATCAGCCAGTATACTTCTAGGATGTATGGAAACCAGGATATGCATTACATTGCGGTGGTGGTTTTGCCTTTGTTTCTACAGAATAAAAGCTTTGGATACCATCAAAGTTGATCAACATCCAGTTTGAACAGTAGAAACCTCTTGATGAAGAGAAATGATAGGTGATCCACTAAGGTATATCCCACGAGTTGTATGGAGACCTCACAAAGGTAGGGGGAGTGTTTTGTTCTTGTCTTTACAGGAAAACCCAACTCCAAAAAGCAAAAAGACACCGAACATGTAGATACCTAAAGAAAGAACCATCATAAAAAGAAGAATCTGATGTATGGTAAAGTATTTATATGAAAGTTTTGTTTTCTGTTTCTTTGCTTCCCAGCACTATCGTACTCCCAATTCACATAAAAATCAAACCTGGCTTTGGAGTTGGACTTGGCCCTCATCCAAATTCAAACATGTTCTTTAAATAAAGTTCAGAGTTTCTGTCTCATATCAAAAGGCTATTGGTGTAAGACAGAAGAAAACAAAATCTAGGACTATTTTCTTAACTCTGTATTCTCTAAAATCCTAATTTTCCTCATTCTTAATTTCACACTTATTATCTTTCCCTGTATGTTTACCTATGATAGTTAAACTTTCTGTGATGATATTAATGCTTAAGTCCTCCACAGTGAACAAAAAATTTTATAACAGCAATCTTTGAACTCTCTGGAAATAAGATGGGCCCCACTTTGTTTCCAACTTGATGCCTCTAAACTAACAAACACCACTCTAAAACGGGTTTGGGACTATAAGGCTCGAGACAACTCCGGACTGAAACCATGCACCTTCTTATTACACCCTGACCAGAGCTTCAGAAGAACTTCAGTCAAGCATCTCCTACCACAAAGAGACTAGCTACAAATGATACATCTAGTCCTCTCCAGAATTTTGTTGCTCTATTTTTTCCCCTACAGGATCCCATGGAGTTATCGTCATCCTGAAAGGCCCGCTGCCTCTCTGTCTCCCCCCCTCCCCCCCCCCCCCCCGCCTTGCCGATGCTGGGTGTTCTCTCTGGAGCAGCCGGGATGGGCTGGGAAGGATGGGGGCTGGAGAGTGCAGCGAGGGCGATGCTGCTTGTCCGGGAGCCGCCCTGCTTCCCCCTCATCCTGCTGTCCCTGCCCCCGCCGGCCTCCACTTCCCCCGCCCCCACCCCCCCCCATGGGGAACCTTCGTCCCAAGGTCAGCCACCTGGGCGCGGAGGGAGGAATCAAGTCTGTTGTACCAGACACCAGACCTTGAGAATATGCTGATCTGGAATGGCTCTGTGCCTCATTTGAACCATCCAATAGAATCCCTGTTCCTCGCTTGCGTTTTTTTCTATAAAAAGGCACCTCTCCCTTGGCTCGGGGCGCTTGGCCTCAGAAAAGCTAAGTCGTCCGGGTACCCGTCTCCTAAATAAAGCCTCTTGCGGTTTTGCATCCAAGATCGTGGTCTCGTTGGTTCCTGAGTATGGGGGTCTCCTCCTATGAAAGTACCTCTTTGGGGGTCTTTCAATCCCATTTCAGCAGAAAGTAATTCTAATAAAACAATGGCCCTTTTCCCTACAGTTGGCTTTAAGGGATAGTATTCATCTACATAGGGTTGGTTTTAGTTGTTTAGGCTTGGGTATGCAAGGTGATACTCAGACTCGGGTGTCTCTTTTAGATAAGTTTTAGGGTATAGATGGGAAAGGTATGGTTAAGATAGGATATAGGTAGATTAACATATTTTCTAGTGAACTAACTTTAGCAACTGTTAGCTATATATAACTTTAATTGTTAGATTATTGTATGTTGACTGTTTAGGGTCTTCTTTTGTTTACAATGTTTTACATACAAATATAAAACTATCTTGATGTATATACATTTTGTATATTGGTACAACTTAGGATATTTTATCATATTGCACTTTACAGTTCTACCTCTAGTCAAGACATTTCAGTTCTATTTCTGTTATTTTTTGAAGTCATTGCCCTGGATAATTATTTTGGGAAGCTTCAGTCATTGTACAACTATGTTTCTGAAAATTAAAGACTAATAACACCCATGTTTCTTATCTGTGAGATTAGTCAGACATAGATATTTGATCTTCAAACACTTCATAGACTTCCAGAATATGGCATTTAAATGTTTTAATATTACTACTCAGTTGACATGAGACACAATTGCTCCTGACAACATCAAGCTATTCCCACGAAAATGTTGGGCACAGATGTCACTCCTTCTAGAGTCCATTCTCTCCTTGGCTAATGGCCTCTTTGGCAAAGAACTGCCTCCACCTCGACTGCTGACTTTAGACATGCCGCCCTACTGTGCTTGCAGGAGGTAAACTTAAAAGACCGCTGAACCTTTCCAAGTCAGGGTAAGACAGCCTTTCTACCTCCCTGGTTCTGTGTTGGTCAGTCAGATACTCCACACCTTAGCCAAAGCTGGTTGCTCCTATGCTGCTGTGAGACTTTGGGTCCATGTAGCCTGCTATTTCTGTCTTCGCTGCACCTTTTGGAAGTTGCTCACCTGCACTTCCTGCCTACCCTAGTATTGTTACCCTCCTTCTCCGGTCTTTGATGAGGTTAAAGATTAGATTGTCACAATTATTGTTCTTTCTTTGTAGATAAAAATTTTAGGTACAAGTCTTAAACTTTCCAGTTTAGGACAACTCTATAGTAATCTCTATTGTGCCTTTACCCTAGGACTGGATATATAGTTCTTGCATTTTGCTCTAGTTGCTTCACTGGCCATAGATCTTAAGTGTGTTTGTTCTTACTTTTCCTTCTCCTAGAGCATACTTGATATTTTCTATCTTTGTATATAGTCTTGTATCAAGCCTAAACCTGTTTCTTTAGACTAAAGGGGGAATTGTAGTGAGATATCCACCCTGCCCGAACCTGTAGCACTGGCCACGACCATTGGGGCATGTTCACAGGTGAGGATGTGACTGTGAGTGAGTGTAGGTCTGAAGTCTGGGCAGGTGGCCCTCTCTTGCTTCCAGTCAGGTCACAGGGAGCAGCCTGTGTGGATCCTTAAAGCAGGAACCTGCAGCAGCCATCTGCTTCTTCTGTAAGTGACTTCTCCCTGAAATAAATGACATTTAACCTATATTTGAGCCCGGTCCTGTAAATCATTATCAATGCCTAGGGAAGGAAGGGTTTATTTCACCTCACAAGCAGAGGAAAAAGTCCATCATGGTGACAGGAGTATGAGGTGGCTGATCATTCTATCCATAGTCAGGATGCACAGAGTGCTGAATGTGGTTTTCAACTCACCTTATCTTCTTATGCACTCTGATACCCCAAACCATGGAATGATGCCCTCTCACATTAGCCTGGCTCCTCCCCCCTTCGGTTATCGCAGTCTAGAAACACTCACAGACATGCTCATGTTTGTTTTCTAGCGTACTCTAGATTCTGAAAAATTAACAATCAGCATTAAGCATACACATATGCAGCCTTACCAGAGCAGACCACAAAGGTTCAGGAATGGAAGTGGGGTTGCCTGGGATGGAAAGTAGGCTCTCAAATGAAGAGATGTGGCTTGTATTTATAGAAATGATATGCCTTCTTAGTGAAAAATCAATCCACACACTTCCAGATTAATGAAACCATTGTTTCAGCACTTGTCCAGCTCTGGTTAATGCTCCAAGAGGAGCTGGCACTGAATAGAAGATGTTACTAACTTACATATACCTTAAGCTTATGCATTCCACATATGCTGTTATCCTTAAATCTCTTTTAGGTCCTAACCCCAGGTTACACTTTGAACATTTTAAACAGAGACAGGAAACTGCAAATCTGGCCACTTGGGCAAATGGGAGATTTACAGAGAGAACATTTTTTGTCAGATTAGTCTTAAACACACCAGTGTTGTTCTTTATGAATAGTTGTTCTCTACAGTCATCTCGTCTACCTAGCAGAATTATGCTTCTCCTGATAAGAGCCCAGAGAACTTAATGGCAGATCAGGACTTAAGGGGGCTTGTGATCTTGCACTGTCCCCTTGAGCTGCCCATTACAGGTGAGTTCTTTGATATGGGGATGGGCCTAATGTTAACCCTAGAATCATGGATGTCTCTTTTCATTATGGGAATAGAGCCTAATTGGAGGTAAATATTAGTGACCAAACATTATCAGAAACTTTCTCATCAACCCACAACTTCAACTATGGTACATAATGTTTTTCTTACAATTTGTAACAAGACTTGCTGGTACAATATTTATCTTCTAGTCAAATTGGAGTCAGCTCTCCTTGGGATGAATTCTATTATGTATAACTTACTATTTCCTAAGCAAGTTTATTAGTAAATCTTTTACAGCATAAGTTTTATTGCTTCAAGTTTCTCCTGCATCAACAGAGTGCATGAGCAGCACTTAAGATTAAACTCAGATTCATCAAGGCTAGTGAGAATGGCTAAGTAGTTAAAAGCACTTGTTTTGCCAGCCTGACCATCTAAATTCAATCCTCGTGTTCCAAAGTAGAGGGAGAAAGCTTATATTTGAAAGCTTTCCTATGACTTCCATATATATGCACCCGAAAACTCGTATCATTCATACGTTTGTAACAACAATAAAAATACATAAATAAAAACTAAAGCAAAATTAATCACAAATTCTTACCTTGGTTGGTGGCAAAGTCTAGAAATTTTAGCCTCCTATAATGTGAATATGGTTTGATTGTATTCCCTCCCCCACCACCGAGGTTCCCATTAAAATTTAATCTTCATAAAATTTTTGTGGGGGACCGAATATCCCTGTTATGGAATATTATGGGTTCAGGCCCTGGCTGACATAAACAGTGATGGCACCATTGTATTGTTAATTAACACCAGGCTGTAACTTTACCTGGCCAGAGGGTAATATGCCTCTTATTTTACATCTGTATGGGCCTAAGCTTCTGGATAGGCCCTCATCTGGGCGGAGGGCTAGAGATAGGTGAGTAATGGATGAGGACAGAAGGAGAGGAAGAAGTGGGCGAGGGCCAGAGGGAGACAGGAGAACAGAGAGAGAAATGGTTGCCTCGTAGTGTTAGTATGGTTGTTAAGGAACACATGGAACTGAGAGCTCTCTGAAGATGACACGATGCCTGTGTTTGGTCTTTATCACCGTTGGGTTACTAGAAGCTTCCAAGTCCACACACCCCCACTCAGGTAGAACCTCATGGTTGTCGTGGGTTAAAGCTGAGACAAGCCGGGCCACAATTTTTGAAGTATTAAGTGGGTGGAAACAATATGACTGTGCTGTCTAGAGGATGGGCCTTTGGGGGTGATTAAGATTAAATAAATTTGTTATGGTGAATCCTCTATGAGTAAATTCTAGTGGTTTTGTAAGAAGAGAGAGTGATACAAGAATTGATCCCCACTCCTGCCCAGTCTCTTTTCAGTTAAAGCCCTGTGTTCTCCCAGGACTCTGCAACTATATGCATGTTGTTGCACCTCCAGGACCATAAAACCAAAAAGCCTCATTGTATTAAAATTTGGTCTACAGTATTGTGTTATTGGCAACAGGAAACAAACTAATGTACACTATGTAATGAACTTAAACTTGAGGACCCTGACATAATATGTTTTTGTAGGATTGCTCACAAGGACAAAATCTAAACATCAGAACTATGGTTGAAGACCCCAACCCCTTCATTTTCCTTTTCAAGTATGAAAAGACTTGCATAGAGAAGCCAAAATTTTTTAAGAAAAAAAAAACTTAACTTCAAGGGAAAAAGTTAATCAGTTTTACAAGAAACAAAATTTAAGCATAGCAACTGTACAGATCAAAGAATTGTGTGAAATGTGTAATAATAATGAAAAAAAGAAAGCTAATCTTTCCACAAAGTAAGGGGGAGAATAGCCAATAGAAAGAGGAGGCTTTAAAGTTGACCTGTGTTGGGTGGAGGAGGAGTAGAGTATCCCTCTCCCCCAAATAAAGGAAGGTTCAATTGAGGCCAGTTAAGAAAAGGCAGGACACAGATTTTCAAATACTAACAGGATCCTGCCCCCTTCTCTAACCAGAAGACAGAAGGTTAACCTAAGGAAGATGAGCATGGGTTGATAAGCAGCTTCTACCTGCAAATTATTGTGTTTATCCCAAGCTGGGGACCCTAAAGGCTCAAATTTTCTTCCTTTGTTTTGCCATTGTTTTCAGGGATTTACAATTCTTTGTTGAAAGTACTAGAATTCAAAGCTTCCTGTTCAGACTTTTTTTCCTATTCAAACTTTGTGTGTCTTCCCTGGATATATGCTAATAAGCTTCTCCTCCCCTTTCTTTTGTTAACCTGAGTTTGACATCAGGAGTCTATTTCAAATAAAAGTCTTAAGAATGAAAAATGATCTATCATTCCCCTATATGTGGAAAAGGGGTGACTAAGAGCAGAATCTTCATCTTCCATAGTAGAAAGTCAGTAGATAGCATTGAAAATAAAGCTAACAAGGAGGTAGCACTTGGTAGTCCTGCATTTGTGGATGGAAAGTCTATGTGTAGCTGCTTCTGAGGCTTAGAAAACAAAAATATTTGCTGTTTAAAACTGCACATGTCAAGTTGCATGCAAATGCTTAAGATAATGTTATATACACGCAAATAACTTTAAATGGCCACTCATGGCCTTTTCCACGGGATTAGAAAAATGGATGGCCCCTTTTATAGTTTTTCTTTATAATTAATGAAATAATCGTTATATGTACCAAGGGTACCATACATTACTTACTAACTGGAGTGTGTTGTGCCGGCTATAACAGTCTTTCTGAAAACGAGGGCAGAAAATTAGGGCTTTAAATTACAGAGACTTCAGGTGATTATGGTTAGGAAAATAAACCCACTTATGGGGACTGTAGCAAGAAGGTCCATTTTTTATCCATCATCGAGTAGAAGCTGACAGTACTGTCAGTATGTGGCACACAACTGTGTTTGATTAACTTCACAGATATAATGGTACTCTTTCTTTTTGTCCCTAATAAATGAGTCAGGTAAAACAGGTTGATGTGATAATACACATAAGCTGTGACTTTGTGCTTGCCTATTGTGTAGTCAATCATATTGCATACAGTTTGATTCACATTTTACCTGAATTTCAATGCTCATTCACTATTGATATTGAACTTTGGACATTTTCAACCTAAAACAAATACTTTAAAAATATTTTATTAACTGTTTGAGAATATAATTCTTTGTGTTTTGGTCATATTCACCCAGTTCTCAACTCTTCCCAGATCTGCCCCCACTTCCTTACTGGCCCAATTTGGTGTTTTAACCCATAGATTCCAATCTGTGTTGCTGAAATATTCTCTCCAGTGTGAGGTCTGTTCTGGAGTGTAGTTACAAGGGGGCAACCCCTTCTCCAACAATTATAAAATGCCACTAAATCTTTGGCTATGGATGGGGCTTCATGTCCACCTCCCCTGTTCTGCTGAGATTTCTGTCTGGCCTTAACCTATACATGTCTTGTGTATACTGTTACAGTCACTATGAGTTCCTGTGTGATTGCGTATTGAGACTGGAAAACAGTTAGTTTCCTTGAAGGCAGCCACTTCCACCTCTGGCTCTTAAAATACGTCATTTCCCTTTTCATGAAGATCCCTGAACCTTGAGAGGAGTATGATATGGGCATCCCATACAGGGGACTCAACGGTCTTTCACCCCCTTCCCATTCTCTGCCTCTTTTTCAAGACTCATTACACAGGCCAGGTAGGAGATCTATGCTCATTGCCTAGATTTTCTCACTCCTGTTTCCATCTATTCCATACACTGATGCAAGTCAGCATGATACTCTGTTACAAAAACCTAAGCCTGAGTAAACTGTCTCCTAATAGCTCTTCACTGGACAGTCTCTTACTTTTAATGGACCATCCTTCACAGTTTGAATATGGTGAACTTAAAATGTCAAAGATTATAAATCTTCAAAAAGCATTTCATTTATAGCAATCTTCAGCATAAGCCATAGTTTGATGGAATCTATGTAAATTATTTAAATTGAAATTTGCATCTTGGAAACATTGCTTCTTTTTCATTAGTAGTAATATTTTATGCAGAAGAGTGCTTTTCCTCAACAAATTATAAATACTTCTGAATTTATTAACTTGAATGAAGACTGTATGAGTCAGTGAAGAGATTGCATTGCAAGTAATTTCCCAGTTCTTCCCCACATAAATATTTCTTTGAGTGTCGCAAATATAAATAAAGCTATATGAATAAATCTTGTTTTCCTCATGGGTCATACAGTCTGATGTAGAGCCTCAGTGTGTTAGCTATATTGATGCATAACTATGACAAAATTGTTGTGGGCCTTAGGAGAAGTATGTTGGGATTTACCCAGTGATGTCTGAGTTAGATCTTGTGGTAAATCTTCATTTCTTAATTCATCATTGATGAACAGATAGATCCCTAAAAATAGTTTTCTTTTTTGTTGTGGTCCAGTCTATATTAGCCAAACACTGCAGAGGCCATCTATTCCCGACTGATGTCTTTGGGGTCGCGATCAGGACCAGCCAAACAACCCCCCCACCCCACCCCTGTCCAACCCTGGGTGGGGGAGTGTGGATGAGGGAAGCCCCAGGTATCCAACAGCATTAAAGACAAGACAGAGATATCTAGTCACATAAAGAATGCTCTCAGTTAATACTGAAATGCCATGGTTTATTGTTCCATCATCTTAAGTAACCATCCAAAGGTGGGGCAATGGCAGAAGACATCTATTATCATGTACAAAAGGCTGATAGCAAATATTTCCTTTAATTCTAGAGATACTCCCAAGCAGCACATACTCAAGCCCTCAGACATTGCATACCAGCTCATCTCATTAGCCCTCAGGGTGGGTGTAGACTCACCCTGGCCCAAGTCTTTTGTTATACAGAATAGGAGCTATTCCCCACTGAGGCCAGGCATCCAGTGTGAATCAGCTGACATCTAAAAGACAATAGAAGTTCTGAGCTCTTAGAACTCATGGCCGGCCGGGTGGAACATATTTCTAAAATATTACATGGCCCCAACACTTTTAAAAATGATAGGTTTGATCATAGATTCTTTTTAAAAATTAAGATTTATTTCTGTTATTTTTTATGATGGTAAGTATTTTAAGCCTGCATGTATGTATGTGTAGCATGTATGTGCTTGATGCCCATGGAGATCAAATGAGGGCATCCGATTGGCTGAAACTAAAGTTATAGATGAGCACAAGCCACCATGTGGGTGCTAGAAACAGAATTTGGGTCCTCTGCAAGAACACATGCTCTTAACCACTAAGCCATCACTCCAGCTCCTTCTTGTGACCCCTGTTTTTCTACATATGTGCCATTACATGTCATTCTAATTCACCTCTTGTCTCCCAGCAACAATCTTAATGAACTGCTCATCACTATTAACAAACTTCTTGAAAGTAGGTCAAGGCAAAGAAGTTGAGGCTTCAGCATAAAAAAAAAAGACATCCACAGCATAAGATCAGATGGAGAAGAGAGAGAAGGATCAGGCAAGGTTTTTGAGGCTGAGTGGTGGAAAGTAATCAGAGCACATGCTTGTGGAAGTGAATTATGAATTGGAAAGGCAAGAGACAGAGAGCCAATGGCAGCAGAAGACCAGCACAGTAGATCCAGACAAAATGTGAGCTAAGATTCAGAACTATAAAAGACGCCTTTTTGATTAGGAGGAGAAGTGGGTTTCATTTCCATGGCTTGAGTCCTTAAGCAAGAAAACATTTACTAGAATTAATGTAAAAATCAAGACTAAGTCTTAGCCTTGAAAGAATAGCAACCCATACTGCAGTGGAAAGACCCCAGGCTGTGGTGCAGACTGTGTTGTTTCTGTCTGGTTAGTACAATGCAAAAATTGCAGTGAATAATAGAACCTCAATAATCTAAAGTTATCCAGATTTTTATTAGTAGTATATAGATAGGTTGAGATTATATTATACATATATCAATATATTTGATCTTATTCATTCTGCATTCCCACAACCCTAACCTCCCATTCCCACCTCTCACTAGTCTGTTTCTCACTCCTACAAGTAGTGATTACAGGCAGTTTTGGGCTACCTGGTATGGGTGCTGAGAACTAAAATCAGTTCCTCTCCAATAGTAGTATGCACTCTTACCAGCAACTGCCTTTCTAGCCCCTGTGAATGATAACTCTTCAGTTTTCCTCTACAAGTTATTTAAACAACAAAGATGAAAATATGGAGACATAATTTTTTATTTTTATTTTTTATTTTTGTTTTTTTAAGACAGGGCTTCTCTGTGTAGCTTTGGAGCCTATCCTGGCACTCGCTCTGGAGACCAGGCTGGCCTTGAACTCACAGAGATCCGCCTGCCTCTGCCTCCTGAGTGCTGAGATTAAAGGCATGCACCACCAACAACTGGCTTTTTTATTAATTTTTTATTTAAATTTAAAAATGATCTTATTTTACACAATAATCCCAGTCCACCGTCTCTCTCTTTCCTGATCCCATTCCCCCCACTATCTCCCCATCCCACTCTCCATCCACTCCTCAGAGAGGGTGAGGCCTTCCATAGGGGGTCATCAAAGTCTGTCACATCAATTGGGGCAGGACCTAGGGCCTCCACCATGTATCTAGGCTGAGAGAGTATCCCTTCATAGAGAATGGACTCCAAAACTCATTCATGCAGAAGGGATAAATACTGGTTCCCCTGCCAGTGACTCCATAGAATGCCTAAGCCTCCCAACTAACAAGCATGTTCATCGGTCCTGGTTCTGTCTTAATGCAGGTACTACAGATGTCAGTATGGAGTCCCTGAGCTTGCACTTGCTCAGGTCAGCTGTTTCTGTGGGTTTCCCCAGCATGGTCTTGACCCCTTTGCTCATCACTCCTCATTCTCTACAACTGGATTCCAGGAGTTTGGCTCAGTACTTGGCTGCGAATCTCTTCTTCTGCTTCCATCAGCTACTGGATGAAGGCTCTAGGATGACATATAAGGTAGTCATCAATCTCCTTATCAGGGAAGGGCATTTATGGTAGCCACTATTGCTTAAGTTGTTAGTTGGGATCATCCTTGTAGATCTCCAGACATTTCCCTGGTGCCAGATTTCTCTTTAAACTTGTAATGGCTCCCTCTATTGTGGTATCTCTTTTCTTGTTCTCCTCTATTCTTCTCCTGACTCAATCTTCCTGCTCCCTTATGTCCTCCTAATACCTCCACTTCTTCCCTTCTCCTTCCCCTAACTCCTTCTCCCTTTCCCCCATGCTTCCAATTAGCCCAGGAGATCTTGTCCCTTTCCCCTTCTCCAGGGACCATGTATGTCTCTCTTAGGGTCCTCCTTGTTTCCTTGCTTGTTTGGTGGTATGGATTATAGGCTGGTAATCATTTTCTCTGTGTCTAAAATCCATATATGAATGAGTACATACCATGTTTGTCTTTTTGTGACTGGGTTACCTCACTCAGAATGGTTTCTTCCAGTTCCATCCATTTGCCTGCGAATTTCAAGATTCCATTGTTCTTTTTTCTGCTGAGTAGTACTCCATTGTGTAAATGTACCATATTTTATGTATCCATTCTTCAGTTGACAGCATCTAGGTTGCTTCCGGGTTCTGGCTATTACAAACAATGCTGCTATGAACATGGTTGGGCAGATGTCCTTGTTGTATGAATGTGCATCTTTTGGGTATATAATTAGATGAGTTTTACCTAATTGGCTGAAGGCCTTCAGGAGAAAATGTAACATTTTCCTAAAACAAATCCCCTCCTCTCTCCTTTCCTTCCCTCCCCTCCCCTCCTGTCCCTTCCTTCTCTTCATCCATTCTTGATAAACTGTCTTACAGATTTCAGATACTTTTATGATCTTATAATTGCATAGATGGATTTGTTATAATAAATATTTTTACTTGCAGATGTCCCTCAAAATCTTAGGGAGTATTATAAATTCCAGGAGTATATCCCTTCCTCCAAATAAAAAAAATACTGTGTGTTTAGATTACTTATTAAAAATGGCATCGAAATTGTGTATCTTCTATACTGTAAAAACTATCACTAGATTACCTATAATACTAAATATACTATAAATGGCATCCAAATAGTTGCTATATTGTATTGCTTCTAGAATAATGCAAAGAAAAACATATTCATATATTCAACACATATACCTCAAAAACATTCTGCCCTAGGGGTCAGGGCACTGAGATATTATACACCAAGTCTCACTGACATCTCTCATCAGGTATAAATTTCTCCCAGTGAATGTTAGTTTCCTGGTACTTTCATCCTCCTATCCATGTGGGCTCCAGAGGACATAGAGACTGCTCAAATTTTGGAGGGTGTAGAGTGTCCAAGAGAATATTTGAAGCAGTAATCTATAAAGGTCATAAAGGAAAGGGCCCATAATTTCAAATTTCAATGTCCAATATATCCCCTGGTCCTTCTCAACATGACCCATATCTTTCCTGTCCTCTCATAACACTATGCATGGTCAGATGATCACATTTATGAACTGTTTCATAGGATGTGATCCATCATCTTCAAAAATTCCTAGTGTCAGGCAGACACTAGGCAAGACAGAATGGTGATAGGGCTTCCCAACTGTTCAACTGCTGCAGTTCCCATAACCAAGAAGTCAATTACCAAGTGCCATCCTATCTATGAAGAGGTGACCAACCTAATGGCAGCTTTTATTTGTGACTATATTTTAAAATCTTCCTCCAAAGGTTTGGGGTCATCGTAATTAAAAATATGGACTCTGAAGCCAGACTGCTACTACTGACTAGCATTTTGCTCTTGGCCAAGCAGCTTGCCAACTCTGGGTATCAGGGTTTTTGTTTATTTATCTGTTTGCTTTGGTTTTTGGTGCAATGGTTACTGTGAATTTTAAATGAATTAATATATTCAAATGCTTAGAAGGATAAATGACTTAGAGTATATAAATGTACTGTTAATAGAATTGTTATCATTATCATTATTATTACTGACTTATGGCCTTCCAAAGAAAGGTCAAGCTGGCTTGAGGGGCTATGTTGGAAAGGAAATGAATGAGTAGTAAGTGAAATCACATTATAATGGTTAAAATGTCACAAATAGTGCAATTTCTAACTAAGGCTTGTTAGAATGAAACATGTACTTACTTTTTCTTGGTATTTCAAGGAATGAGTTTATAGTTAAAATTTGAGACAGTGATCTTTAATTTACTGCTGGATTCTTTCTTTCTGTACCAAATGATGAGTATACATGTCTACCTCTGGGTAGGTGATTATGATGACTAAGGAAAGAAACATTTAGTTCACTCACAATCAATGTATATGGAGAGGCCTTTACTCTTAACTTTTCTACTTAATAGAGGTTTGCAACTTATGTCCAAGGGCCAGAAATGATTCAACATTAAAGAGTGGGAGCTCTGGACTAGTCTACTTAGGGCCAAATATCAGTTCTGCTCCTACTCTTTGACAAATTGAGTGAGTTGATTGGCTTCTCCTGATGCTTTACTCTCATCTGTTAGAGGAAGACACAAGTTACCATCATGAATTGTACAAGTCACAAAGTTGTGTTTTGTTGGCTAAAAATAGCCTATTGCCCATTCCTTAAAATAAAGTTTTATTGGAACCATAAACATAAACCATATATACATATATATATATATATATATATATATATATATATATATTATTCCTAAGCAGAAAAAATAATCCACTATTTGGCCCAATCCAGAAAATTTTAACAGCCATTTCTCTGAGAATCCTGGGTATGTACCTGACAAGTGTCCATCTTCCTGGTCAGTATTTAATAATGCTTGCTTCAATTGGGGAAAAAAGGACATAATTTTTGTTATTGTTTTGTTTAAAAAGAAGAAAAGAGAAATGCTGAGACAGACATATTGACTATAAGTTTATTATAAGGCCCGGCAGAATGGGGAGACTAAGAAGAGGAACAGGGTAAATGGCTGACCGCCACGGCCGGTCGCCATAGAGAGACAGAGTGAGAGCATAGGTGGGGGACAGAGTAGCACAGAGAGCGGGACAGAGAGCGGGACAGAGAACGGGAACAGAGAGCGTAAATGGGCAGGGGCCTATCTTTTAAAGGGGTCCTCTGCACCTGCGTGCAGACTTAGTTCCCATGGAACCTTGGGCTGACCAGGGTATTGCCTGAGTGGATTCCACCAGGTAACAGGGGCAGGCCAGCATAATCCCTGAACCTTTCAATTTTAACAACCTCTGACTTCAATGAATCAATTAGATAAAGCACATAAATGTGTCCCTTTGTTTCTGGCACACTGCTACAATATTTTCTCAATTACCAAAACTGTAAAAGCCATTGTCTAGGCATAAAAATATAGCTAATATCCATAAGGAATGTGTACCAAAATGGACTTTTGAGATACTTGGAAATTGTCTTAATATCCTACTATTTACGTATCTAATTCATACATTCAGACTTTGACTTGTCATATCCTTGTTATGTTCTCATATCTAGTATCTAGAAGTCAGTAATCTGTGGGCATCTGGATATTGATATTCATGTGGGGGAAAGGCCTCTAGATGTTTAGCACCTGGGGATATAGAGATGTTGAGGCCACTGTCAAAACAATTTTGTGATACTTGGATTCTGTACCTGAATGCTTTGGAGATAGACTTTATGAGAGGGGGATGCTTGCTCCATTCTCAAAATTTAGAGAAAAAGTAGAAAATCAAAGGAAGAGAAGGAAAGCCTACATATCTGGCCTTGTCAGTATGGCTCATATCATTGCTGCTGCTCCTTGCATATATGATATTCTATCAGCAATTACGAGTGATTTTTCAATAACACATTCTATCTCTTAAAGTGGCTTCAGAAGCATAGTGGAGGATTAAAGAAATTAGCGCTCTTCAGCAGACATGAAGCGGCATCCTAGACTGGGAATGTCCCAGACTCATTAAGAAATTGAATCATAAAAAAAGGGTGGCTGCATGTCAATAGTTGGGTGAAATTTTAAGAAGAGTATTAAGCATGCATATAGGAAACATTTGAAATAGGATTTGGAAGTGTTTCAAAATCATGTTTATATGCATGAGTCAATGAGACCCAGAGCAACTCCATTTCATATTCATTAATCAAATATATAGAGGGTCCACTCTGGAAGTTCAAAGGGACTAAAGTCTCCACTCTGCACCCCCTCTAAAACCCAAAAAGAGTAGTTTCCTCTTTGATGATGATGTTTCTTGAAAAACTTAAAGGCACCTTTAGTCAATGTTGTTCAATCTTCTTGTTTCACAAATGGAAAAACTGAGACTTAGGGGAAGTGACAAGTAAAGGTAGGCCCTTGAGTATAATAATAGGAAAGCCTGGGCCAGATTTCTTTTTAAATCTTGTTCTTACATAAGAGAACTAGTCCAGAAACTGGACAAACAAACTCCTCTACCAGGAAGAACTAGCGCCAAGCAAGCCTGCTCTCCGTATCTGTAGGGCCTAGGTCAAGAAAATAAAAGCCCACAATTTACTTACATAAGTATGTAACCAGTAAAAGTCAAGTTAGCAAACTAGTCAGTGATATACATATTATATGTAATATCTATCTGTGTTTACAAATATGCTTTCCTTAAAATATGGAGACTCTGGTTCAAATCAGAATCCCCCCTCTCCTCTCTCTCTCTCTCTCTCTCTCTCTCTCTCTCTCTCTCTCTCTCTCTCTGTAAAGCATCTTGCCATATAATGCTTGCTGTCTTGGAGATCTCTATGTAGATCAGATTGCCTGTAAACTCAGCGAGATCCACCTGCCTCTGTCCAGGATTCTGGGCATGCACCATTACTCCCAGCACTTGCAGACTAATTAATGACATGGCTCTCCCCTGTGTAGCAGGATATAGATTAGGGATGACCAGGCTGGAACTCTCTACAACTGAATTCTAGGTCGGGAGTTTTTCTCACCAGAATCTAAACAGAATATTAGTGTCCAGCTTTGTGAAAGCAATTCATTATCAGAAAGGTGAGAGGCACATAAATCATTGTGTAAGACACCTGTCAATGAGCTATGGCCCTGTGTTTCCTGAATCCACCCTGGCTACCCAATCCCCCTCTTTCTAAACCCAGCTGTGCCCAAATGGAAGGAGCAATGATTACAAAACATTTCATCTCATAGAGCACTGGTCTGACAGGCAGGAGGTAATCTTAGGGAACATCTATTTTCAGGAAAGTGGAGAATTTTGGAACCATGTTGGGATAAATAATATGGGGTCCTGTAGGCTGAATCGAATTAAGCTGAACTTCAGGTTGAGATTTCTCTAGCTGTCATCTCTACATAATAATCTCAATTCCAAGGCTCTCAGGGACACCTGAGCCTATTTAGTCTCATTAAAATGTAGAAAAGAAAAAGAAAATCCTCCATTATATTTGTACTAGGAGACAGAAAAGTGGATTTTTTCTGTTCAATTTTATAGACCTTTAGCTCTTCCACACAATGCTTCTTTAAGCAGTTTAGTACTTTTCTTCACTTAACATTTAATGCTGCTTTTAGCAATACTGGCAGTGAGCCAGTTAATCTCGAAAACATGTCTTTTTTCCTCATTCTATCATTACTTCTAGCACACCTTCCTCTTGGCTTCATTTAGAATGCTTATACTGCTTATTACTGTATCCAAAGAGTGACAGTGTTCAATTTTCTTATCTTTTCTACGTGATTTTCCTTAAAATGGGAGAGAATTATATTCACAGCAGATGAAAATTATGGGTATAATTACTTTATACTTTCAACCATACATCTTCAAGACTGCTACTATTGATCCACCTAAGATCTAGGATATTCAAGAATTAAGGTAGGTCTATCACCTAGGATACTTTATTATGATAATTAAAAAACCACATCACAAAAACCTCGAAACTTATTTGGGCATCTAAGAAGGTTCATATCTAGATGACATAATTTAATAAAGAAAGAAAAAGGATGAACAGAGCTATTTAGCGAATGTAAACAATGAAAGCTGTATAAATTAGTCTACCATGGCCTCTTTGTGTTTTGTAATTCATCAAAATCTACAAATATTTCTTGAGGACTCCTTAAACACTTGATACAGATCAATAATATCTTGATTTTCAAGGACAGCAAGTAATCAATATGAAATTGACAAAACTTGAGAGGAAAATCTATTTCTGGTGCTAATGTGGCCACATTTCTTAGATGTTAGCCCAACATATGTGTTTGTGTGCCTGTGCTTTATTAATCTACTTACCAATTATGGAGCATGCTTAGAATACCATCACCACATTTTAAAAACATCTGCTGGGGGTTTGATGGCCCAGTGGCTGAGAGTGCTTACTGCTCTTTCTGATGACCTTAATTCAATTCCCAGCACTCACACTGGGTTGCTCACAGCCACCTGTAATTCCAGCTCCTGATGATCAAATGTCTTCTGGGCTCTTTGGACATCTGCACATATAATGTGCATACCGATCCACCCACAGTCAAACACAAATCAGTCTTTGAAAAAACATGTCTCCTGGCAGAGAGTCACGTGATCCTCATTATATGATTTGTCTTTAACCAAAACCTATGTGATATTTCTACACCTGGGGAAATTTTAATATTGATTAAAGAAAAAAAATGAACCCACTTACTTAAAGGAAGGTATTCAGGAAGGTAGCACCTTGAACACAAGTTTTACTGTGTTTTTTATTCCAGATTTCTGATGGAATGGATTTCCAGTAAGTCAAAGTGAGTGAGTGTGTGTGTGTGTGTGTGTGTGTGTGTGTGTGTGTGTGTGTGGTTTTGGAAAGGCTTACAAATGGTGTAGAGATGACCATGTTTCATTGTAGTCTGAGTGGTAGCCCATACAACTGGAAACTCCAGACTTCCCAGATGAACTTAGAGAAATAGAGAAACCAGGCTCCAAGGAGAATATTACTTCCTCTGAAGCATGATTTCAATTACCTGGAACGAGGAGACTAGTTTTTCTTTCGTTTTATTTTTCCAATATTTTTTTGAATTAGAAACAAGATTGTTTTACATGTCAATCCCAGTTCCCTCTCCCTCCTCTCCTCCCCTATCACCACTCCCCCACAACTAAAACCCTACTTATCACATATACTGTCTGCTCCGTAGGGAGGGTGAGGCCTTCCATATGTGGTCATCAGAGTCTATCATATCATTTGGGATAGGGCCTAGGCCCACCCCTGTGTGTCTTGGCTCAGGGAGTATCCCTGTATGTGGAATGGGCTCCCATAGTCCACACCTATGCTAGGGATAAGTACTGAACTACTACACAAGGTCCCATAGATTTCTGAGGACTCCTCACTGAAACCCACATTCATGGTGTCTGGATGAGTCCCATGCTGGTATCCCACCTATCAGTCTGGGGACCAAGAGATCCCCATTGTTCAGGTCAGCTGTTTCTGTGGGTTTTACCAGTCTGGTCTGGACCCATTTGCTCATCACTCCTCCTTCTCTGCAACTGGATTCCAGTTCAGTTCAGTGATTAGTTGTGGGTGTCTGCTTCTACTTCCACCAGCTGCTGGATGAAGGCTATATGATGGCGTATAATTCACTCTTCAATCTCATTATCAGGGGAGGGCATTTAAAGTAGCCTCTTTGTTGTTTAGATTCTTAGTTGGTGTCATCTTTGTAGATCTCCAGACATTTCACTAGTGCCTGGTTTCTCTATAAACCTAAAATGTCTCCCTCTATTATGGTATCCTTTCATTTTCTTCTATTCTTCCCCAGACTCAAACTTTCTGCTCACTCATGTCCTCCTCACCCCTCTTCTTCTCCCCTTCTCATTCTCACTGCTCCCTCTCCCCAATTTGCTCAGGAGATCTTGTCCCTTTCCCCTTCTCCAGGGGACCATGTATGTCTCTCTTAGGGTCCTCCTTGTTTACTAGCTTCTCTGCCAGTGTGGATTGTAAACTGGTAATCCTTTACTCTATGTCTAAAATCTACATATGTGTGAGTACAAACCATGTTTTTCTTTTTGTGTCTGGGTTACATCTCTCAAATTGTTTCTTTTAGTTCCATCCTTTTTCCTGCAAATTTCAAGCTTCCATTGTTTTTTTCTGCTGAGTAGTACTCCATTGTGTAAATGTATCATATTTTATGTATCCATTCTTCAGTTGGGGGGCGTCTAGGTTGCTTCCAGTTTGTGGCTATTACAAATAATGCTGCTATGAACATAGTTGAACAGATGTCCTTGTATGTATGTGCTTCTTTAGGGTATATGCCTAAGAGTGAAATTGCTGGTTCTTGTGTTAGACTGAGTTCCATTTTCTTGAGGAATCGCCATAGTGATTTCCAAAGTGGCTGTGCAAGTGTGCACTCCCACCAGCAGTGGATCAATGTTCCCCTTTCTCCACATCCTCTCCAGCATAAACTGTCATTGGTGTTTTTGATTTTAGCCATTCTGACAGGTGTAAAACGGTATCTCAGAGTTGTTTTGATTTGCATTTCCCTGATGGCTAAGGATGTCGAACACTTTCTTATGTATCTTTCAGCCATGCTATATTCCTCTATTGAGAATTGTCTATTTAGTTCTGTACCCCACTTTTTAACTGGATTGTTTGGTGTTTTTCTAATGCACACTGATGCAAGGAGTTCCCATTCTTAGCTCTTTGAGAATGCAGACAGCAGTTTGTAGGGATCATGCCAGCTTCTGGAAAAGACCCCTTTCTACCATTTTATCACTGAGTCTCTGAGATACCTGGCTGATCCCATGATCCCATGGATTCTTGTCACCCTCTAAAGGAACTGCAGTTGTTTGCACACTTTCAACGAGAAGGAAAGTGGAGAGCCACTCAAAAACTCACACCTAGAAAGTACAGAAAGCCTGGACTCTTCAGCACTAACCAAGCCAGCTGTCTTAGTCCTGTTTCTGAGGACCTGCACACCCAACAGTTTCCAAAACTTTACCCAGAAAAGCCCTGAAAGTGGTTCCTAAACTGGCTGAGTAACTGGATATCACAGAGTTCAAGTGAGGGGACTTCAGTTGTTCATAGAAAGAAGTTATAACATCAGAAGCAAATTTTAAAATTTTCACTTACACAATAGGACAAGGAATATATTAACTATTCACAAGCTGATAAAGTTCTTCGGGTAGCTATAATTAAATTAGAAAATAGTTCTAAAATAGAGAGATGGGGTCAGGCATGGTGGTGCTCACCTTTAATCCCACCACTCACAAAATTGAGGCAGATGGGTCTTCTGTGAGTTTGAGGCCAGCCTAGTCTACATAGATAGTAGTCCCAGTTACATGGTGAGACCCTATCTCAAAAAATAATAAAAAGAGAGATGAGTATTTAAGAAATAATGCATGATAGCATTAGCATCCTCTGCTTAGTTATCTCAATGTCCTTTTCATTTTCTTTGCTGTCACATTAATTCAGTCTGTCATAATTCACTGAACTCTTTCAGTCACTTCCTATGTGTTCATGATATTTCTCTTTATTTTTTCAAAACACTGCTTTGGTCATGCCACATCCAAACTCATAAAATAGCATCTTTTCATTATTCTTAGCTTAAGCTAAATCTTCATTTTTCTTTAAGAAGGCTTTTGTCTGGTTGGACTCTAACTACTTTTACTGTGGACCACTTTTGCCTTGATTTCACATCATGGAGATTTTCCACTTAAACCTATTTTAATGAAGCAGTCTCCTTTTCATCCTGCACTTGGTTAACCTTTTATCCACCCATTTTGAAGAGAGATCCTATGTACAGATTACTTTCTGAAAAGAAAAAACAAAAACAAAACAATCAACACACAAGTCATAAGGGGTCAAATACAAAAACTATAAATATCTTTCTTGTTTTCTTTTGTCTTACCGTTAAAGTAAAGGGATAACTTCCTGGATGGATAAGAAGGGGTTAATAGAAGGAACACACAACAATGATAACATTGGATAATATCCTCAAGTTAATGGCAGGGCTCAGTTTCTGATGAAAGAGAACTGAGTCAATTTGTTATCTTCCAGAATCTTAAATGCACTCACTCACTAGCTGGTGCTCCATAACACCACTCCATATCCCATGACATATTGGATAGCTGACTATGGTAGTTTGAATGTAATTGGCCCCCATAATCCCACAGAATGTGGCACTATTAAGAGGTGTAGCTTTGTTGGAGGGGGGTATGGCCTTGTTGGAAGAAGTGTTTCACTGTGGGGGTGGGCTTTGAGGTTTCACATGCTCAGAATACCTCCTAGTGAATCAATCAACTTCCTGTTGCTTGCAAGATGTAGAATTCTCAACCATTTCTCCAGTACCACATCTGCCTGTTTGCTGCCATGCTTCCCACCATGATGATAATTGACTGAACCTCTGAAACTATAAGTGAACCCCCTCAAGTAAATGCTTTCCTTTTAAGAGTTGCCATGATTATGGTGTCTCTTCACAGCAATAGAAACCCTAACTAAGACACTGGCCATGGGTAGAAGAGATTTTACATAATTGCATTTGCTCTAAATACTTTCAGAGCTGTCATGACTTTGAGAAATTCTTATTAAATTAACATGGTGTGTTAGTGTGCTATGTTTGTAGAACAAATGCCCACAACTTCCATGGTTAAAACCAACATATTCTGTTTGTGGTCATGCATGTCTTTACTCCCAGCTCTCAGGAGGTACTATATACAAGCAGGATATGGTGGTGCATGCTTTCATCTCAGCATTTGGGAGGCAGAGGCAGGTGCATCTCTGAGTTTGAGGTCAGCTTTGTCGCCATAGTGAGTTCCATAGCAGCTATAGCTATGTAGAAAGATCCCATTTCAAAAGGGAAAAATAAATTTAAAAAGCACATGTTGATTGTCTTGTACTTTCTGTGAGTGAGGAGTCTGAATGGCTGAGCTAGGTTCTATGTTCCAAGGTCTCACAGGCTGTAATAGAAGTGTCATCTAGAGTTATAGTCTCAACTGAGGCTCCACTAGGAAAGGATCAGCTTCAAGGCTTTGATGGTTTTGGGCAACAAGCTCTTCAACAAGGACTTCAGTTTCCTGTTTTGTATTGGGCAGAAGTTACCTTAATTTTTTTTTTTTTTTTTTTTTACCATATGGCCTACTCCTTTCACCATCTCACACTGTGTCATCTAGGTTTTTCAAAGTCATCATAGGAAAGAGCCTCACATCAAATTACAACTTTATTTAATATTATTATGACCACACAATCATATACAGTCCAAGGTCACATTGAGATATTTTGGTTACTAGTATACCACCTATCTATATGAAAGAACATATCATGTAGGCAAAGTCTACGATAGTATTTGAGTTTAGCTAAGTGTATTTTTTATATTTGTACAATAACAAAATCACCTAGTGATGTACTTCTCGGCCAATGTTCCCATAATTAAGTGGCATGATTATATATCTCATTACCTTTGCTACATAAATTAGGTTAGAAAAAATAACATTAAGAAAAAAGAAAAACTTTACATGCTTCTAGTAGAAATATCAGTATTGAAGGTCAGTAAAACCCTAAAAATAGAATTACAGTACTGCAACCACTTCTGAGTATATATACCAAAAATGTAAGTCAGCTGATGACTCATATTTACACATCCATGTTCATCACAGCATTCTTTGTAGTAGTAGTCAAGCTATGGGCCTAGCATATATGTGCATCAACAATTTAGTAGGTAAAGAAAATCGTGCATGCACGTGTGTGTGTACCCCTCCACACACACACACAGTGGAGCTTTATTTGAAACTCAGTTATTTGCAGTAACACAAACAGGACTAGAAAGCATCATTTTAAGCAAAACAAACAAAATCAACAAAACAAACAACCAAATGAAAACCAATTAGACCTGGAAAGACATAATTTCTTAATTTATTAAATTCATAATAATAAATTATTATTGCCATTGAAAGGGGGTTTAATATGGGGAGGGGGACAAGCAGGAATATGAAAACTAATGATTGTAAAGGAGAAAACCTGAGTTTCCCAAATTGGTAACTAGAAACTTTAAAGTTCTCAACTTCTAGAGAATGTGAAGACTTTTAAACATTATTACAAATTAGGGTAAGGAGATCAAAATGGCCAGTAGGATAACTTGGATCCAGACCCTATTATAATTTGGCTTCCCAACCTTTTCCTATGAGGAATATTGTGAGTTAACCACATGGAATGTTTTTAGCTAGAGTAAAGTATTCAGTCATATTTATTTGCCAGATCTTATGCCACTCCTTAGTGAGAATCAGTTTCTCTGGGAAGTGGGATGCACATGTTATCAAGACACTAATAAAATGGCTTTTCACATATTAAAACCATATGACTTGAATGCCTTGTTTAGGCTGGTGCTTCATTTTACAGATGGGAACACTGAGACTAGAAAAGGTTCTATAATCTATGTAAAAAAAAAAAAAGTGTAGCCAGGTGTTGGTCGAGCATGCCTTTAATCCCAGCACTCTGGAGGCAGAGGCAGGTGGATCTCTGTGAGTTCAAGGTCAGCCTGGTCTACAGAGCAAGTGCCAGGATAGGCTCCAAAGCTACACAGAGAAACCCTGTCTCGAAAAACAAACAAAAAAAAAGTATAATATTTGGGTTTCAACTAAGGTATGTCTATGAACATATGTGTAGTAAATCCAGGTAAGTTAATTTCAAAGCTTTCACTATTAGACAAACCATGGGACATTCTCTCTGACTTCAGCCTCAAGCATAGGAAATACACAACAATGCTCTAGGTTCTAAAAGCCAAAGAACTTCGTTAGGCTTAATGGGATGGGCTAAAAGCTAGACTCCAAACAAAATAACAAGTTACTGCACCATGCTGTTCAATCTAAACACAAATAGGACTCTTTATTCAAAAGGTCTTTAGCTGCAAGGGGTGAAATGAATTAACCTCAACTGGAAGAAATGTGTGGTATGGATAACAGGAATAGAATTGTTCTTGCTTGGCGCATGCCTTTAATCCCAGCACTTGGGAGGCAGAGGCAGGCAGATCTCTGTGAGTTCGAGGCCAGTTTAGTCTCCAGAGCGAGTGCCAGAATAGGCTCCAAAGCTACACAGAGAAACCCTATCTCAAAAAACCAAAATAAAAAAGTATTGTTCTTGCTAAAGAGAGATCAGCCTGCAAGGTGTTGAATGAATCAATTCCAGTTGAGAGAAATATGGAGTAGGGAGAGACTGGCAGGTAGTTTGGCTGATAGAGTTTCATTACTAGCCTTTGGTATGAATTAGTGTCTGTGAATTGTATATTAGTATTGTAGCAATATTTACTTCTGCATTAGGAAGGATTTAGTCTAATTATACAGGAGAATGTTGTTGTTTCAGGGCATGTCATCTTGAGATCATCAACCTTTCAGAGGTAGCTGTCCAAAGGTTCAGAAAAGGAAGACTAGAGCTTGGAGAGATGTCTCAGTGATTAATAACAAACTTTCTGCTCTTGTGGAAGACTAGGGTTCAGCTCCTAGCACCCACATGGTGCCCCACAATGACCTTCAACTCCAGTTCTAGGGGATCTGATACCCTCCTCTGGCCTGCACTGTGGCAATATATTATTTATGATTTGTTAAAACTTGCCTGAGGATTCAGAAAGCAAAGCCAGCCATGAGCTATAGAAGCTGAGCAGTAGTGGCACACACCTTTAATCCCATGACTCAGGATTAAGAGGTAGATGGATGTCTGTGACTCCAAGGCCACCTAGATCCATACAAGATTGATCCACTCCTAAAGAGAGACAGCTCATACCAAGATGATCTCAGCATTTGGGACCACTCGCCTTTAATCCCAGGGAAGTATAAAAAGCAAAGAGTCTCATGTGGAGAGTTAGTCTCTAGACACATTGAGGACAGCATAGCAGTCTAAGTGAATCTGAGTAGCAGTGAAGTTGGGAGCAGTTTGAGGATAGCCACTTTGGTTTGAGCTGATGTAGAGGTAAGAGCTAGTGTCTGGCTGCTTTGCTTTTCTGATCTTCAGCTTAAAGCCTGAACCCCAATATCTGTCTCTGGGTCTTTTATTTATTGTGTTATACTCCACTGTGCATGTAGTGCACATGAACTCATGCAATAACACACATACATATGAAAATAAATACATACATATTTAAAAGAAAAACTAATGGTGGGTGATGTCTCAGTGATGTCAGAGAGACAGAGGGACAGATAAATGTGGCTAAGGAAAAGGAGAAATGCAGTTTCTGAATAAAAGCAGAAAATGAAAGAACATACTAACAATCAGAATTTAAAACTATGTTGTAATTTTCAATTTGTTTGAAAACAAAATAGATAGAAGCAATAACAACAATGATACCATACTGATTTGATAGGCCTTATGAATGGGCATATTTTACAAGTATGAAAAAAAGGCTTGAAGCAGTTATAGAACTTGTCCTAGGTCACATAGTTAGTAAGGGATGGGCTTCTGCCAGGCATCTGAGTAGGTATGGAAAGAGGCACAGGTAATCATGTCACTTTCACATTAGCATGTCTTTCAAACTGCACAATAATGAGTTCAACTCAAAGACATTGTCCACAGAAATGGAGCTGACTCTGCACAGCATGCTTTGGCAAGCATCTAGCTGCAGGGAGCTGACATCCAAACCCAGACTCTGCTGAAATGCAGCATAAAGTTCTGTAAAAGCTCACACTGGGAGATGAGCATCCAAAGAAAGCAGAGGCCCAAAGAAGGACATGAGATGTTGAAAAGGAGGTTTGCTTGGGTCTCTAAAGACCTGTCTGTGACCATGGCTGTGTGTGGAAAGCACTGAAAGACAAGTGAGCTCTGGGCCCATCTATTGCTTGTTTCTTGAGGGAAAAAGTTATGATTAGCTGAAAGAAAAGAAATGCATAGTGAAAAAAGTAATGAACTTTAAAATAGGTAATTTATCATTTAGAAGGTAAAAGATTAGCATTTTGTAGCTAAAACAAGCATAATTATTCAGTAACTATCCATTTTGTCTTCTTTGTAGAAAGTACAAATTATGTGACAAAAGAGAATATTTTTTAAAAAACTGTTTCTCCCCTGAAAGTAAATCCTTGAGCTGAAGATATATCAAGTTATAAACCCTGGGTTCCAGACATGTAACAGATACTAGAAAAAAACTTTGCTTTTCTTTTTCTTTATTTTTATTTAGATTAGAAATAAGCTTGTTTTACATGTCAATATCAGTTACCTCTTCCTCCCTTCCTCCCCTGTCCCCCAACAACCACCGATCCCATCCCCTTTCTGCTACTCAGGGAGGGGGAGGCCTTCAAAGGGTGATCTTCAAAGTCTGTCATATCATTTGGAACAGGGCCTAGGTCCTCCCCTATGTGTTTAGGCTGAGAGAGTATCCCTCTATGTGAAATGGGATCCTAAAGTCCATTCATATACTAGGGATAAGTACTGATCTACTACAAGAGGCTCTATAGATTTCCAAAGTCTCCTCACTGACACCCACATTCTGGAACAGTCCTATGCTGGTTTCCCAGCTATCAGTCTGGGGTCCATGAGCTCCCCCTTGTTCAGGTCAGCTGTTTCTGTGGGTGTCTCCAACCTGGCCTTGACCCCTTTGCTCATAACTCCTCCCTCTCTGCAACTGGATTTCAGGAGTTCAGCTCAGTGTTTAGCTATTGGTGTCTGCTTCTCTTTCCATCATCTACTGGATGAAGGCTCTAAGATGGCATATAAGGTAGTCGTTAATCTCATTATCAGAGAAGGGCATTTAAGGTAGCTTCTCCACTATTGCTTAGATTGTTAGTTGGGGTTATCCTTGTAGATCTCTGGACATTTCCCTAATGCCAGATTTCTCTTTAAACCTGTAATGGCTCCCTCTATTATGGTATCTTTTATCTCCTGAGCAAATTGGGAGCATGGGGAAGGGGAGAGAGAGTTAGGAGAAAGAGAAGGGAGGAAGAGGAGGGGAGAAGAGGACATTAAGGAAGGTTGAGTTAGGGGAAGAATAGAGCAGAGCAAGAAAAGAGATACAATTTTGCTTTTCTATAGTGAACACATTCTAATCATCAAGTTGAATTTTCTCTCCAGCACCACTCAGTTAAGAGATAAAGAGCATAAAAATTGTATGAGAAACCATTAGCTCATTTGACAAACAGTGTGTTAGAATTTCACATTCTTGGCTGGAAATGAATGCAGTGATAGCTCTAAGTGACCCAAGTGTCACATTACCCACAGAAAAATCATAACTGTCATTTCCTGTTTTGCCAAGTCTGAATTGTCCATGTGACCATTGATTGATGGATGCCACGTTGAACTGAATTAACTGCATTTCAAATAGCAATCATGAGACTCAAGACAAAAATCAGCTAATTATCCACGAAGGACCTGTTTCCCAAATGTTTTTTTGATCTTAGTTGTTTAACTTTATCTCAAGACTTGCTGATTATCTACACAAGGTGAACAGACAATAGATTTCTTTTGAAAAAAATTCTAAGCATTCAGACAACTCTTGGTTCCATGGCATGAGTAAATTTAGCGGTAGTAGGTAGTAACATTTTCATTCAAGATCATGGTTAAAATTTCTTTGATAGGAGACCTCCAGAAATGTGTCTGATGTTTCTGACATGATCACACTGTATGTATTTTCCTTTCAATTATGCGAAACACCTGTTTCTTCTATTGCTATACACAAAAAGCCTCAACTGAAAATGGTCCTTTCAAGATTTAGTCAAAAGATCAGTTACATATGTATTATATTATATAATATTATATAATATTATATATAACATACCACATCACATATCACATACAATATATAATATATATAAATATATAATAAATAATATATCACACAACATGTTATATGGCATATAATATGTCACACACTACACAGACATACAATATACACTATATCGCATACATATGACATATCACATGTACTATATGGCACAATTAATATGTCATATGATATGTGTCATATGATATATGTAATATATGTTATATATCAAATGACATATAATCCATCATATGTGATATGTTATATATTATATGGTGTGTGATGTCATATATTATATGGTGTGTGTTTTGTGTGTGATATGTTATATGTTATGTATTGTATGTATTATATTATATGTTATGTATTATATGTTATATACTATTACATATAATATATATAATATTATATGCAGGTAATATATAATGTTAAACTTTTGTTATTTTATTTTTGTGTATGAGTTTGTTATTTTATTTTATGTGTACCTGCATATATTTCTGAACCACGTGTGTGCCTTGGACAGTAGATACCAAAAGATAAAAGATAGATTCCCTGGGACTATTACAGACAATTGTGAGCTACCATGTGGGTGCCAGGAATCTAACCTGGATCCTCTGCAAGAGCAGCAAGTACTCAACTGCTGAACCATCTCTCCAGCCCCTTTTTATAGTATTATATTACTTGAATGTCTTATTGCCACTCCCATTTCTTTGGGATTTTTTGTTTTCTTTTATTTTTGAGGGCTGAACTTACTCATTATTCTTTCCTGTTTAAAATAATTGTTAATTTTTGAAACAGTAGTAGTTCAACAGCACACACACTTACTTTTCCACCCACCAAACATGAAGTGAACATTCTGAGAGTCAGATTAAGTTACTTAAATTGCCCGGAAGAGGGCCTGAGCTCAGTTCCTAGCAGCCATATTAGGTTGCTCACAACCATATCAACTCCCACGTGCTGGGATTTTAGACATGCACCATCACACCAGGTTTAAAATTGATTGTAGGAATGTAGGTAGAGACCTAGCTATGCCTAAATCTTGAAACATGTCTAACCCTCTGTCATACATTTCCTTGCTTCTTGCAAACACTACTTTTCAAGGCTTGAGATTCTGTAATGAAAACTCTCAACTGGACTTCAGCTAGCTTGGTTTTGTGGTGTATTCCCTTTCAGAAATCCCCAGGATATATAATTTAATTTCCCCTCCTAATTATTTTCATGTTAGTTTTTCTTTTTAACTACAGAACACCAGTACTAAAAATTTCATTCTCTAAAAGAAGTCAAGTGTATTATTAGAACACATCAAGAAAGAATTAATTGATTCTATTAACAGTTTTCATTAAACAAGAAAGGACAATGTTGACTATTTAAAAGGAAGACAAATTTAATACTGTGGTTTTTTTTTATAAAACTATTATACAGTACCTTTCAACAAATGAATCCAACATTGCTAAGATGTTTGTGATGGAACAGAAAGCTTAAATTTAAAACCTGGGAAAGTACAAAGATGGCATTTTCATCCATACCATGGTGTTAGGAGCTATGCCTCAGGGTTCGTGTGAAATAGTATATTTGAACATTTAAATTTTTGCTTAAGATTCTTTTTAGATTTACTTATTTTATTCTATGTAAATGAGTGTCTTGCTTGCTTGTGAGGAGATGCACTATGCCGGGTGCCTGGTACCTGTGGACCTGGAACTGGTGTTACTGATGTTTATGAGTCAATGTGTGGATGCTGGGAACTGAACTTGGGTTGTTTGCCACAACAACAAGTGCAACAAGAACAATAATCTCTACAGCCCCCCATTTATTTTGTTAGGAATAATAAACATGCAATTTACAAGCATGGGGCATACTCACTTAAAAGTTGATATTAGATATAAAGCAAAGGATAATCAGGCTACAATTCACAGCCCCAGAGAAGCTAGGCAACAAGCAGGACCTTAGATAGACATAGATCACCCTAAGAAGGGGAAATAGATGAGATCTCCTGGATAAACTAAGGGTTGAGGGGCTACAGAGGGATGTGATGGGGGATGATAACATGAAAGGATGGATGAGTTGGAGGAGGGAGAGAGAGGCAAAGAAATGAAAGAGATATCTTGATGGAGGAATCATTGTGGGGCTAGTGAAAAATATGGTGCTATGAAAAGTCCCAGAAATCCATAAGGATGACCCTAGCTAAGATTCCTAGCAATATTGGAGAGGGAGCTTGAACTGGTCATCTCCTGTAATCAGATTGATGACTGCCCTAATTGCCATCACAGAGCCTTCATCCAGTAACTGATGGAAGAAGATGCAAAGATCCACAGCCAAGCACCAGGCTGAGCTCCAGAAGTCCAGTCCAAGAGACAGAGGAGAGAATATATGAGCAAGGCGGGTCAGGATCATAATGGGGAAACTCATAGAAACAGCTGACCCAAGCTCATGGGAGCTCATGGACTCTGGAGCCACAGCTGTGCTGCCTACATGGACCCCAACTAGGCCTGCTTCACTGGAGAATAGTTGTGTAGCTTGGTCTGTTTGTGGGTCTTCTGGCAGTGGGACTAGGGCAATCCCTGGTACATGAGCTGACTTTTTGGAGCCCATTACCTATGGTTGGATGACTTGCTCAGCCTTGAAGCAGGGGGGAGGGGCATCGGGGACTTGGTTCTACCTCAACTTGATGTGCCAGGCTTTGGTGACTCCCCATGGGTGGTCTTACCCTTTCTGAGGGGTGGGGTATTTGGGGGAAGGTGAGGGGAGTGGGAGGAGGGGAAGGAAGAGGAAATGTGGTTGGTTTGTAGAATGAATAGAAATTTAAAATGAAATAATGATTCTGTCTTTATAATACTTCCCACTGGACTTGAGTAGATATCCACTGAGATTTATTTTTCATAAAATATTTTTATTAATTTAAATTTTTATTTATTTTACAACCAATCACAGTTTCCCTGCACTCCTCCCATTTCTTCATCAATCCCACTCCTTCCACCCCCTCTCCTCTCTACCCACAAACCACCTCTCCTCTGCCTCTATCCTGAAAAGGGTCAACTACCCATGGGAGTCAACAAAGCATGGTATATCAAGGTGAGGTAGGAGTAAGCTCCTCCCCTTGTATCAAGAGTGGGCAAAGTAATCCTGCATGAAGAATAAGTTCCCCCAAACCAGGCAAAGTTCTAGGGACAGGTTCTTCTCCAACTACCAGGAGCCACACAAGTAGACCAAGTAACACAACTGTCCTGAAACTCATTCTGTAGACCAGCTTGGCCTTGAAGTCACATTGATTCACCTGTTTTTGCCTCCAGAGTGCTGGGATTAAAGATGCGTGCCACCAATGCATGACTAACAATACTTGTATGTATGTACACCATGTGTTTTAAGTGCTCGGGGAGAAAAGAAGACATCAGATACCATGGGACTAGAGTAACAAATAGTTATGTGCTAATATGCAGGTTCTGGGAATCAAACTTGGGTCCTCTGTAAAAGCAGCCAAGACTCTTAACCACCAAGCAATGTCTCCAACCCCTAAAATAATACTTTGAAGGACTGTGTCCTATTTCTGCTATTAGTCTTTATTTAATGTAGGTATTTTTAGCACCTACTAGATGCCAAATCACAGGATACATATCTTTTGTAAATAAATAAACAAAGGTGGTACATTTACTCAGTGAAAAGAAGAAAAACAATGGAATCTTGAAATTCACAGGCAAATGGGTGGAACTTGAAGGAACCATCCTAAGTGAGGTAACCCAGTCACAAAAAGACAAAAATGGTATGTACTCACTCATATATGGATTTTAAAAATAGAGCAAAGGATTACCAGCCTACAATCCACACCACCAGAGAAGCTAGGAAACAAGGAGGATCCTAAGAGAGACATGTATGGTCCCCCGGACCCTTCTCCGGGGGAGAAGGGACAAGATCTCCTGAGCTAATTGGAAGCATGCGGGGAGGAGAGAGGGAGCTAAAAGAAAGAGGGGGGAGAAAAGAAGGGGAGAGGAGGACATGAGAGGGTTGGAAGATTTAGTCAGGGGAAGAATTAAGGAGAGCAAGAAAAGTTATACCACAAAAGAGGGAGCCATTATAGGTTTAAAGAGAAATCAGGCAGTAGGGAAATGTCCAGAGATGTACAGGGATGACACCAACTAACAATCTAAGCAGTGGTTGAAAGGCTACCATAAATGCCCTTCCCTGATAAGGAGATTGATAACTACCTTATATGCCATCTTAGAGCCTTCATCCAGTAAGTGATGGAAACAGAACCAGACACCCACAGCTAAACACTGAGCTGAACTCCTGGAATCCAGTTGCAGAGAGGGAGGAGTAATGAGCAAAGGGGTCAAGGCCAGGCTGGATAATCCCACAGAAACATCTGACCTAAACAAGGGGGAGCTCATGGACCCCAGACAGATAGCTGAGAAACCAGCATAGGACTGTCCCAGACCCCCTGAACGTAGGTGTCAGTTAGGAGGCCTGGGCAATCTATGGGGCCTCTGGCAGTGGATCAGTGTTTATTCCTAGTATATGAATGGACTTTGGAAGCCCATTCCACATAGAGGGATACTCTCTCTTCCTAGACACACAGGGGAGGTCCTAGGCCCTCCTCCAAATGATATGACAGATTTTGAAGATACCCATGAAGGCCTCCCCTCCCTGGGGAGCAGAAAGGAAATGGGATAGATAGGATAGGGGGGTCTGTGGGAGGCAGGGGAGGGAAAGGGGAACTGGGATTGACATGTAAAACAATCTTGTTTCTAATTTAAATTTTAAAAAATGAAAAAGAAAGCCTTTGCCTGAAATCTACTTTTTGTATATTCATTTGTTTCTTCACCATCCCTGACTAATTTTTCCCAATTCTTTTCTGCAGAAGTACTTCTGTGACAAAATCTTTGCACATCCATTGTTATCTTTTAATCTACTGATAGGGCACTCAATCTCAAATACTATTTCCAGCTCAAATTTATGACATTAAAATGTGGGAAAAATCCCACTGATTTCATAGAAATACACAGGCAATTCTTTATAGACTCATTCAAAAAGAGAACAATTGCAATTTCCTTTAACAGCCAATTGTGAGAGATGGAATGAGTCACTGGGTCACAGTGCCCATCTAAACAGATTTTTCTCAGTATGGTGTCAATCTTTCTGCACATAAATAGTCGTAAGCTTTGGACATTTGGAAAATATACAATGTTTTATCACAGACAGGAACAAAAAGAAAGTGAATATATAAGAAAGAGCTTATTATTAATGTCCTTTCAAAAATACAACAGAAAAATGTCGAGTAGGAAGGAATACTAATGAAATTCTCTTCATTCCCTCCAGAGTTCCCATTATCTCTCTTTCTTACTTCATTTCAGCAGAGGCGTCTTTTTTTTCTGCTTCTATGGTATAAATCTGGATAGTAAAATGGAGAAATAAATTGACACTTTATAAAAACTTTAAAATACTGAAAAGCAGCCAAAAGCAATAACTTTGATGTTATACTTTAAATAATATATGAGATGTGACTTTAGCTCTAACCTCTGAGACTGGAGAAACAAACAGTATACCCCTAGTTCATAAAGGGGAAAGAGGCACTCAAATATGGAAGATAAAGGCAGGCAATTAATAATGAGAGACAGAATATCAGCAGGATAGGTAGGACTCACTATCTAATCATTGTGGGATCATTATTAGCACAAGAAATATTTCTGCTTGTTATAGACTGAATCACTGGGAGCTACCTGTGCATATCTGGTACAAGGATTATCATTAGTCATCACCTTTGTTTATTTTTATTAGAAACAAGCTTTTTTTACATGTCAATCCCAGTTCCACTCCCTCCCCTCTTCTCCACATTTCCTTAGTGCCAGATTCGTCTTTAAACCTATAATGACTCCCTCTAATATGGTATTTATTTTCTTGATCTCCTCTATTCTTCCCCCGACTCAATCTTCCTGCTCCCTCCTGTCCTCCTCTCCCCACCTCTTCTCCCCTTCTCTTTCTAATGCCCTGTCCCATCCCCCCATGCTCCCAATTTGCTCAGGAGATCTTTGTCTCAGGCAAAGTCTTATTAAGAAAAATTGACTGCTATTCAAGAGGAGTCCCAGTGAGGGCCCATTATCAATAGTGTAGCAGAAGCTAGAGGCCTAGAACCAGATGAATAACTCATTAATACTTACAAATAAATATGTACGTACTAAAGAGTACATTCTGTGATTCACTAGACATAACACAGCTTCAATGCCAAGAATTTTTTTTTTGGTTTCTGGTTGTTCTTTTATATTTTGTTTTGTTTTGGGTAGAAGGCTGCAAAGGGATGAGGGAGGGAGGATGAGAGGGGACAGAGAGATGATTGGGATTGGGATGCATAATGTGAAATCCACAAAGAATAGATACAAAGTTTTAAACAAAATAACAAAAATAGACAGTTGGTTGCAAACATCTCTGGCAATCATTAATTGTGTTCTTTCTCAAAGGCTTTTTAAGAGCAAGGATTCTTCGCTTTGAATTTTGTTGTCATTGTTGTTTTGCATATTTGTGTGTTTATATTCTTTTTTTTCAAATTAGTCACTAGGCAAGGGCACCCCTGGAGAATTAAAGTTCCATGCGGGAGAATGATTTCCAGCAAAATGATTTCTGACCCCAAGAAACCTTACGGGTCAGTCATCAAAAGTGAAAGGATCCTGAAGCTGAGGGAGGGATGCATTCAATGATAAAAACAGATCCAAGAGCGATGAGGACCAGGAGACACTAGAGAAGTCAATGAACATTCTTCAACCCCAGGGATAAAGCTGTCCATCAGTCTGTCTGCTGTTATGTCTGTTAGAGTTTCCTCAAAACAGTTGCTGTGATTACTTTGTAAATATAGATCACTTATCCATATAAAAAAGTGATTATTGCAGGGCGTTGGTGGCACACGCCTTTAATCCCAGCACTCGGGAGGTAGAGGCAGGCAGATCTCTGTGAGTTTAAGGCCAGCCTGGTCTCCAAAGCAACTGCCAGGATGGGCTCCAAAGCTACACAGAAAAACCCTGTCTGGAAAAACAAAAAAAAAGTGATTATTATTAGGTTACTTCTTTTTCTTTCTGTCATTTTGCTTAGTTTTATACACAGCTTGGACACATCAGTAATAAAGATGGTATGGGTGCAAACAAATTTATTTATCTAACTTCCAAAATTACCATAGAATCTTGCAACCATAGTTAACATCTGGAGCTATCTTTACATGACTGGTATATTCCATAATCATCTGAAATTTGAAAGATTTGGACTTCCAAAGTGTCACTAGTAACTGAAATTGAAGAAAAAGTTCACTATAGGTATGTCTCTAAGAGCAAGCTGAGTGCTCCAGCTTTCTTAGCTGCAAACACATAAACACATTGAAGAATGTTTAATAAATGGCAGAATAGTATGTCTGGCATGAAATTCTCCAGTTCATAATACATGACTTTTAAAAATATAGGGGAGCAGAAAGGGTATGAGATAGGTGGGGTGTTAGTGTGGGGCAGGGGAGGAAGGGAGGGAGAGGGAGGTGGGATTGACATGTAAAATAATCATGTTTCTAATTTAAATTAAAAAACGGAAAAATAATGTAGGTTTTGACACCATTTATGACTGTTTTTACTGACTTTTGGGTTATTATTTTTGTAAGTGACATTGGTCTGATAATTTTTATGGAACTAGTCATATTCTTGCTTCCGAAAATAATTTGGAAATTTTCCTTAGTTTTAAATGAGTACCTCGTTAGAACTTTCTGGCTTATAAAGGTAATGTAAAATTGCTCTTCAAATCACAATGAACTAGATGATTTTTAGGAAGTAATTTCTTGAGAAAATTTTCCACGTTAATAGTGAAAATCAGTCTGTTTAAGCTTTTCCTCTCTACCAAGTCAGTTTTTCCAACTATATTTTAGTAAGAAACCATCCATTTAACCTTATTTTTTCAGACTGCTTTGCATTTGCAAAATGCTTATAATTCTCCATGTGTATCAAAAATTTCTCATCATTATTTCATATTTGTATGCTTTCCCCTGTTGGTTAAATTGAACTAATAATTTACGTCATCTTTGGGTGTTTTTATATTTATCAGTTATACCTACCTTCTGATCTCTGATTTAAAAATTTCAATGGACACACTAATACTGCATATTTATGTCACAGAGTGTGGTCATTCAATATGTGGTCATTCAATGTGTTTGCATTTTGTGATGATGACAATTGCATGGTAAAGGGCTTTAATTTTTTCATTATTTCTTTGTTTTGGGATTCTTCCAATTGTTTGCTTCTGTTTCTTGATGAAGTATATCATTTGTTGTAATATGTTTTCACCCCACTAGATTATAAAACACAGAAATTTACTCATCTTCTCTGGGTGGGTAGTTGTTATGCATTGTTTCTCTGTGTCCCTGTCCCATTTTGTAGATTACAGTTACTACTCTACTCTTCCTTCTATGAAATCATCTGTTTAAGCTCCCAAATGTAAATATTCAATATTTGTCTTTATTTAACATAAGAAATTCTGCTACTATTTCTATTCCACAATGATAAGGCTTTGTTTTTGTAATGGCTACATACATTTTATCTTGGTGTAACAAACAGCCATCTAATTGGGCTTTAAGATTCTGTTGCATGGGAGGGAAATCATGTGTGGTACAAGGAACCTAGCCAAATACCTGTGGCTGGTGAGGTCAGACCTATTAGACCTACTATTGTCATTTTCCCAAACCAACATTATTTTTAATTGCATTCTAAATTCTTATTCATATACCCACTGGTAAGTGTGGTTCTCATCAGTCATGAAAGAAGCAGTGTGTGTGTGTGTGTGTGTGTGTGTGTGTGTGTGTGTGTGTGTGTGTGTGTGAAAAAAGAGACAATTTCAGAAAACTACAATTAGTCAAAATGAAAGAACAACTGATTTTGGGTGCTCTTCTTAGAGGATATATCTATAATTCTATAATACAATTATACAATTAAGCCCTACATGTATGGCTTAGAAAACTGGACAGAAGATGAGGAGGAAGATTATAAGTAGGGGAGGACCAGGACACCTGCTGCTACAGAGTATCTTCTAGACATGAAGGAGAAGCTTCACCTATGAGATATCAACAATCACTAACTCGTATCAATTAAACATACACAAAAATGGCATAGTGCATAATTTTGAACAGAATTTCCTAATTATCAGTATCAAGAAAAAACTCTTGGGCTATAAAGATGGCTCAGAGTTTAAGAGCACTGTCTTCTCTTCCAGAGATCCTGAATTCAATTCCCAACAACCACATAGTGGCTCACAACCATCTAAAATGAGATTTGGTGCCCTCTTCTAGCATGCAGGTAAGACACTGTATACATAATAAATAAATAAACAAATATTAAAAATAATGAATTCTTAAATTTATTGTTTCTGATACATTTGTAGCTGATTTACATGATTATGCTATTGCTGTTGAAGTCTCAAATATTCATTCACATTGAAAAACAACTTTATAGTCATATTTTTGAACTACTGTTGAACTTAAAAATATTCAAAAAGGATAAAGTTGCAATTCTGCTATCAAATTAGTATCCAGAATTCCAAAATATACAAAGAACTCAAGAAGCTATACCCCGAAACACCAAATAATCCAAATAAAAAGTGGGGTACAGAACTAAATAGACAATTCTCAACAGAGGAATATAAAATGGCTGAAAGACACATAAGAAAGTGTTCAACATTCTTAGCCATCAGGGAAATGCAAATCAAAACAACTCTGAGATACCATCTTACTCCTGTCTGAATGGCCAAAATCAAAAACACCAATGACAGTTCATGTTGGAGAGGATGTGGAGAAAGGGGAACACTTCTCCACTGCTGGTGGGAGTGCCAACGTGTACAGCCACTTTGGTAATCAGTATGATGACTCCTCAAAAAAATGAAAATCAGTCTACCACAAGATCCAGCAATTCTACTCTTAGGCATATACCCAAAAGAAGCACATTCATACAACAAGGACATATGTTCAACGATGTTCATAGCAGCACTATTTGTAATAGCCAGAAACTGCAAGCAGCCTAGATGATCCTCAACCAAAGAATGGATAGAGAAAATGTGATACATTTACACAATGGAGTACTACTCAGTGGAAAAAAAAAAAAACCAATGGAATCTTGAAATTTGCAGGAACATGGATGGATCTAGAAGAAACCATTCTGAGTGAGATAACCCAATCACAAAAAGACAAACATGGTATGTACTCACTCATATGCGGATTTTAGACATAGAGTAAGGATTACCAGCCTACAATCCACACTGCCAAAGAAGCTAATAAACAAGGAGGTCCCTAAGAGAGACATACATGGTCCCCTGGAGAAGTTCAAGATCTGCTGAGCAAATTGGAAGCACGGGAAGAGGGGGAAGGGAGCTAGGGGAATGAGAAGGGGAGAAGAAGAGGCATGCCGAGGACATGAGGGAGCAGAAAGTATGAGTCAGGGGAAGAATATACGATAACAAGAATGGAGATATCATAATAGAGGGAGGCATTTTTGGTTTACAGGGAAACAGGCACTAGGAAAATGTCTGGAGATCTATAAAGATGACGCCAGCTAACTATCTCAGCAATGCAGGAGAGGCTATCTTAAATGCCCTCCCCTGATTATGGGATTGATGACCGACTTATTTGCCACCAGATAGCCCCCATTAAGCAGCTGGTGGAAGTAGAAGCAGACTCCTACAACAAATCACTGATCTGAACTGGAACCCATATGCAGAGAAGGATCAGTGAAGAGCACAGGGGTCCAGACCAGGCTGGTGAAACCCACAGAAATAGCTGACCTGAACAATGGGGATCCCTTGGTCTCCAGACTTATAGGTGGGATAGCAGCATGGGACTCATCCAGACACCATGAATGTGGGTTTCAGTGAGGAGTCCTCAGAAATCTATGGGACCTTTTGTAGTAGTTCAGTACTTATCCCTAGCATAGGTGTGTATTTTGGGAGCCCATTCCTTATAGAGCAATACTCCCTGAGCCAAGACACATGGGGGTGGGCCTAGGTCCTATCCCAAAGTATAGGAAAGACTCTGATGACACCCTATGGAAGGCCTCACCATCCAGGGGGAGCAGAAAAGATATGTGATAGATAAGGTTTTAGTTGTGGGGGGGGTAGGGGAGGACAGGTGGGAGAAGAGAAATGGGATTTTCATGTAAAACAATCCTGTTTCTAATTCAAATAAAAAAGTTGGAAAAAATGTGTCCTTGGAAATATCTTGTGATAGTGTTGTTTTTGAGGCTGTTGTGTTCATAGACTTGACAGCTGGATAAGATTACTGATTGTAGCCTGGAAGTGGTGGTGCATGCCTTTAACCCCAGTACTTGGGAGGCAGAGGTAAATAGAACTCCAAGTTTGAGGACAACCTTGTCTACAGAGTTCCAGGAAAGCCAGGGCTGTAGTTGGCATTTTTTTTGGTCACCACCCAGCTTCCAAATGAAGACTTGGAGATTTATTATTAATTATCAAAGCCTGGCCTTAGCTTAAGTTTCCTTCTAGCTAGCTTTAAAAAGAAAGACAAAAACCATTTTTATTTATCTATGTGCTGCCCGGGGCTCATTTACCACATCTACATATTATCCATCCTGCTACCCTGCTACCTCTGTGGCTGGTTGTCCCCTCACTGGGTGGTTGGCTCCCCTTTTCTCTCTGTCCACAAGTCCTACCTATCCCTCCTCTGCCTAGCTATTGGCCATTCAAAATTTTTTATACCAATCAAGCGCTTTAGGCAGGCAAGGTGTAACAGTAACACATCTTTACAGAGTTAAACAAATGCAGCATAAACAAATGCAACACATTTTTACACAGTTAATTAGTCTGCAACTCAAATAAATGCAACACATCTTTACATAGTTAAACAAATATTCTATTATACAACATTTCCCCCTTTTGTCTAAATTAAAAAGGAAAGATTTTAACTTTAACATAGTAAAACTATACACAAAAAGAACAATTATCAAGTAGGAATTACATTTACAATATCAAGTCCATTTGTATTTGGCAAATTTAGAGGAAATGCTCTATTATTTATCCTATCTTAGTGATTCCAAAGTTTTATACCCAATTTACCTTCTATCATAACCAAGGAAAACTGTAATTATAAATGTCTAATCTTCTACTTCATCAAAGATGCCAGAATGGCATAATACTACCCGAGTAAACAGAAGTACAGCGCAAGCAACTTCCAAAATTACATACATGACAGAATCAGCTGGCTGCCTGTAAGTCACCTATGGTGCTGCAGGTTACCCTACTTGGACACCCCTTGGGGGAAGGGGTGAGAAGATGCAGCACCAATGACTCAGGCATTGGGAGTCATTGAGTATCAGAGCATGGTGCTGACTCATTTATTAAGAAAGTCTAGCCTGCCCTTATATAACCCCCCAAGGTCCTATTGGCTCAGGCAGTTGCTGTATGTCCTTTCTCATTGGTGTCTCTGGGTCAGGTGTCTCTCCATCAGTGTCTCTGGGAGTTGCGGCAGGCTTGGCGGCTTTGCTCAAGGAGGAGGTGCCTGCTGCACATGTGCATGCTCATGTTGGCTGGCCTGGGCACTTGAGGCAGGGCGATTGTGTCTTGGATAGTCTGGCAGCAATTCCTCCTACACCAAGGTTCCTCTGCAATGTTGGGGCATCCGTCTTTGGTCTACAGGCCTAGAATATCTGTCAGACTTTTCTATAAAGCAGTAATTTTGAAGAACTATTCCACCTTATCATGGCAAAGTTCAGCAACCCCTTTCCTTTGTGTCCAGCATGTACAGTTTGCAAGGTATACTGTCAGCAGTTGAGGGAAGGGCAGTTTCTTGCTCAAATGGCTAGCTTTGTTATGCTTAAAGAAAACCTCATATGGATGTTCTTCAATTCCCACAAACCTTTTATGAAGTAGATTGGTGCTGCCAGTAGCAGACTTATCTCATTGTCATGAAAAGCATTATGTTATTAAACATCTTAATTGCCATGCTCTGTAGGTCTTTGAAGCATTTGGAGATTACCTGTCTATCTAAAATATATCCATTTAACCTTGAAAACATACCTAATATGACTACAAGTTTGACCATTATAGATGACTAACTACTAACATGCATTTCTTATTTATGCATTATATTTTTTTTGGTTTTTTTGAGACAAGGTTTCTCTGTGTAGCTTTGGAGCTTATCCTGGCACTTGCTCTGGAGACCAAGCTGGCCTTGAACTCACAGAGATCCGCCTGCCTCTGCCTTCCGAGTGCTGGGATTAAAGGCATGTGCCACCAACACCCGGCTATGCATTACATTTTCAAATGAGCTGCATAAGCACAATACCCCCAAAAAAGATTAGAAACATACAGTATAACAAAAATAATTTTAAATTTTTATCAATAGAACAAAATCTATACAAATGTAAAATATTTGAGATGAATAGTTGTCTTTTTATCTTATATTCTTATAGCACCACTAAACAATGACAATCATCTATAATCCACTGAATCACCAAAAACTACACCCCACCTCTTGGAAATGTGGGCCCTGTGTTCTCTAGACTGCTTCCTATTATCTGGGGGTGCCTGTGTCTTTAGGGGATTTTGAAAAAATTGAGATAATGGTCAAGTCCTGTGAAAATTAATTGTTACATTTGCTGTCCAGTCTCAGGACTGTTCCCATGCAGAGTGATCAGTATAAATGTTATCTGTCTGCGAGTATTTCTTGGTTTATTTCTTTATGTCTGTAGCCAAGATTCTTAGGAGATCTTGCCCAATCAAACCTGTTCTCTACTAAACTTGAAAGAACCCTCAGCCTTTCACTTCCTGTGGAAACAAACCATAACCTCTCTTCCAACCCAATACATTTTCTGAATTCCATTTTAAAATTAAGATAGCCCTAATTATCTAGACTGGGTTAATTTAGCAGTCTTTGTATAATCCAATTTCTCTCAGCAGGTGTCTTCACTCATCAGCATTCAAAGAATTCAAAGGTAACACAACACCATTACAAGATCTAGACTCCCTATGTATTTCCTATCTTTATATGGCTTTCTCCCTTTATATTTCTTTACTATCTCTTTAAAGACTTTATTTTGTAACATGAATAACTAAAAGACCCAGAGACAGATATTTGAGTTCAGACTCCAAGCTGAATCACAGAAAAGCAAAATAGCTGGCCACTAGCTTCTTACCTCTACCTAAGTCTGAATGGCCTGATCCTGTCTCCATGAGCTCTTACCAAGCCTGAGTGTAACCTCTTCCCAGTGTGACTGGAGAATGCACTCCTTATACTCAGTGTAGATGGAGAATGAATAGCTCATACTGAATCTGTTCCTGCCCTAAACATCTCTTATGAGTATTGGGACTATAGGTGTGAGCTCTGTTGCTCTTTTAGACTGATTCAATCTTGTATAAGACTGGCTAGCCTTGAACTCAAAGAGATCTATCTGCCTTTGTCTCCTGAGTCCTGGCATTAAAGGTGTGTGCCACCACTGCCTGACCTCTATAGCTTGTGGCTGACTTTGCTTTCTGAATCATCAGGCAAGCTTTATTAAGTTATAAATAATATATCACTACATTACTTAATTTTTAAGCTATTTATTTTTTCCTATGACTGTCTATACCCATTTTCCTTTCTTTCTCAAGTACCTATGTATATTTTAAACACACTGTAACCTGCTTAGAGGTCTTTTGGGGTATGGACATGCTTTACTGTGCATCTGCAGAGTTCTCTGACCATGTAACCCAATCCTTAAGCTTGCTGCAAGGCTTTACACTGGCAGCTCAACACTGCTAGGTCCCTGAGAGCAGAGCTTTATGCCCAAGAGACCTTGCCAAGAGCTGCATTTAAAAAGGAACTGCATTTAATCACCCCAGCTCTAGGAAGTTGGTGCCTGCACTGTGACAGACATTTTACTTAGCTTGTTGTTTCTACTTAGCCTGCTGACTGATCAAGTGCTCTGCTGCACAGCAGTACCTCTTAGAGGAGATGAATTCATTTTTCCCCCTTTTGTAACTTTCTCAGGCCCTATACGGAAATTCAGGCCCCCAAATAGGTGCCATGGGGCTACACAGAAAAACCCTCTCTCAAAGAAACCAACCAAACAAACAAAAACAAAGAAGACTACTGATTATTCCTCTCCCTTGGCAGCTTACATAGCACATTTGGCTGAAGTAGGAGCTAGTCCTCAGTGGGGGAAATTTAAGGTAAGTTTCAACTGGATTCCTCCATGTTTTGTACCAGCAATGTAAGGTATCTTCATCAATATGATGGATGATGCCTTAACACCTTCTAGGAAGTGTCAGATCTTGTGAAACTGGAGCACAAGCAGTTGTAAGATGCCTAATAATTGGTTATGGGCACTGAATTTGTAAGAGTGGCAAATGCCCTTAACCACTGAACAATAACTAGATCCTTATGCTACAATTTTTGCTTTTATTTTGTTATATTTAATATAACAATATTTAATATTAATCAATAAATATTGGCATGTTTTAATCTTTTTTCATTTTGGTATTTGGGAAATTTGTACTTTTATTCTCATGTATATATTTGTATTTGTATTTCTCATACTAGCCCAATTTTGTAATAAATACCATTTATTTCTCTTTCCCCCCCCCCCATCAGCATAACCAGGTGGTATCTATCACATTAATATTTTCTAAAAAATAAAATAAAATAAATCATTAAGCTTTTCCATTTCATTAACTTTTACTCTTGAGGTTAATATTTCATTTTCTCTGCTCTTCATATTTATTCCATTTTATGAGACAAAAATGCCTCATGTATTTCCAAACTTTATCATTCCCTATCCAATGAGTTTTATGCTATATATAACAAATCTGTGTCAAACATCAGCCATTGACTATATTTGAGATATGTAAGATAGAGGCCTGGCTTATATACTTGGTCATCACCTCTATTATTACAGGTAAGAACAAACATTTTAGCTTGAAAAAAGTAGAATGATAATTCTCTTATTTAAGTTTGCCTGGAATACTATCGCAGAATCATACAATATATATTTGGCCATATATTTATATAAAAGCCAAAAAGATATTTCACAAATAATTTATCAGTTTATTTACTTTATATCACTTTTATCACAAAATATTTCATTGTTGTATGGAACTTGTTGCAGAAATGGTTTCTTTCCAGGTTTTAATAGCAAATTAAAGAGAAAAATATTAAAAAGTCAAGTACCTAATTCAGGCCAAAACAAATCTCTAGTTTACTGGTCTGCTAGGAAATACGTGTTGCCTGTGATGTGATTTGGTTGAATGTGTTTTGCTTTCACTTCAAATCCCCTGGTGTCTTGGCCAGTTCAGAGTTGAAACAACAACTAAGTCTGAAGCATAGATGTTTGAAATTCCAGGAGCTATCTTTTCTTGTAACAGGACTCTGAATTCCTTCATAATCAAGCAAGCAGAAGATTTATTTCTTAAAACCCTTCCTTCACCCTGATAGGATAGAACCAATGGATTTTTTGTTCCTAAAGCATGAACATTTTCACTTTAACTGCTCAGTCAGAATTTCACAAAGGGAAGTAGGAATTGTAGTACTTTTGTTCAGCTTGGACACTGAAGTGTATACAATGGTTTCCTTGGCACTCAAACAACATGAGAGCATTGGCCTTTCCATATCTAGAACAGTCTGTTTGTTCTTGTGGGAAATAAAAGGAAATTCAGTGTCACTGATAATTGTCTAAGGATTTCACGTGTGTATAGGTAGGGGGCAGCACATAGCTATGTACCATATATGTATGTACTCTACAACTAAGCCATATCTGCATCCCAATGTTTAGGTCTTAATTTGAGGTTTTACCTTTTAGAAAATAATAGGAACCCATTTAATATTCTCATTGCATTCGACTGTCGTACTTTGTTTTTACTTGTTTTCATTCAGTAATACAGACTATGACTTGTGTGAGGTATTAACTGAGTATTTAATTGGCTCATAAGAATTATGGACAGCTCTGAAATTTCTTCTTCTAAAATTAAATTTCTTGAATTTATATTATGTATCTTCCATAACCATAGCCTGGGTAACAACAAAAAATTATTTCTCACAGTTCTGCAGAAAGGAAACTCCAAGATTGAGGTGCCAGCATATTAACTATCTGGCCAGAGCTCCCATTTTGATTGTAGTTAGTTAATTTCTACTTGGCTTTTCCTAAAGTGTGACAATAGTAATAAATATCTCTCCCCCCTCTCCATCTCCCTCCCTCCTTCCCCCTGTCTCTCAGTTTTCCTCTCTCTCTCTCTCTCTCTCTCTCTCTCTCTCTCTCTCTCTCCTCTCTCTCTCTCTCTCTCTCTCTCTGTGTGTGTGTGTGTGTCTCTCTCTGTGTGTATGTGTGTGTGTGTCCTCCACACTTCTGCTTCCCCCCTCCTCCCTTCTTCCATTTCAGGAACTAATTTCATTGAGAGAATCTCATCCTCATAGTTTCATCATACCATAATTATTTCACAGAATTTGTACCTCTAAATATCACCACACTGAAAGCTATGACTTGAACACACAGATTTTGTGGAACAACAAACATAATAATGCCTGATACAGATGCAGGCATTTTGCAAAACATTTACTGTGGCTTTTGGATTTTTGTGAAGAGACAAAAGGCCCCAGAACTGTAATTATGATATTTCTGGGACAATTGTGTTTGGAAAGGAGTACTCTGTTCTTTCTTTGTGTGAAGGTAGAATGAAAATTATACTGTGACAGGGAAGTGTTATATTTTAAAGCTGAACAAAGCAGACAGATAACAGTATCTCTACTCAAAAAAATCTATACTTGTAAACAGATGCCAAATATAACATGTGATATCACCCAAACTAGGAAAAGGATGTGAATGAGAAATTTTATTCTATTAATTTGAATCTATAGAAAATGACTGAATCATGGAAATTGGTTTGAACAAACTTCTAAATACTACAGAATAAATGATTTCCACCATGCTAAATCAACTAATTTTGGGCTGATTTCCCCTTGAGTAGGACAAGAAAATATATAAAATGTTACTAAAATTAAAACCTAAGCCATAGGTATAGGTTGTTTAATATACAGATGAATTTTTATTAATATTTCAATTATTGGTTGGTTTAATGATTTGATGTGATCACGGTAATAAAGCAAAATCTATATAACCTGTGCAAAGAAACTGACAATCCTGAAATCCATGTACTCACAAAAAAGACAGAGTAGTAGATACCACAACTCATAAAAAAATTAGAAACCCAAGGCTATTACATTTTAAGGTTTCTTTTAAAGCTCCAGTAATTGTGAGACTATGGTTTTAGTATGAAGATAAACAACTAGATCACTGTAATAAAGGAGTTAATTCAAAAGTAGATGCACACATTTATGAATTGTTCATTTTTGAAAAAGGTACAAAAGTAATCCAGCGAAGAGATGTGCTCTCTCTTTAACCAATGGGGCTGGAATAAGATATGCTATGTAAGAACTTCTATCCTTGTCTAATGCCACAGTCAAAAAGTAATACCACATGGATCACAAACAGCAGTGGAAAACCTAAAATCATAACATTCTAGAAGAAAACTTTGGTTAAAGTAATTGTGACCATGTGTTAAGCAAAGATTTCTTAAATATGACACCAAATTTAATATCAAAACAGAAACAACATTGAACTTCATTAAAATTAAAATCTACTTTTAAAATGACAATTATGTAAATGAAAAGACAGTTAATAGAGTGGGGAAAATATATTCAAGGCATCTATCCACGACAAGACTCACCTCCAAGTTATAGGCTCAAAATTCCACAATGAGAGAAAACAAGGCCAGTGAAAGAAGAACAAGCACAAGGCGATTTTTAAGAAGATGCAATTGTTCTTTGTGGTGCTGTAGTAGTCAAAGTACTACCACTAGAAACATATAGCACAAAGGACTGAACATCTTTGAGTGTGAATAAAGGTCTATTCACCAGAATATGTTATGTGTTATAATTATAAGGCTAAAATAAAAGAACTTTGTATAAATACAGTGCTCCAATTGAGAATCATGCTTCAAGCAGGATTTCTCTACCTTGACCTATGTGCATTGCACATAAAATCGAGGTAATTGGAGTTAGAATTCCCAATATCAGAGAAGATACAAACAGGCAAGTAGAGAAGAACAGAATAAACCTAGGCTAAAAACAGTGAGCAAAACTTTGAAGTGAATTAAGATATTCAAGTAGCTTCACATTTCCTCCCTAATATGTATTTCTAACTAATTATTAGTAATGTTTATATGGAAATAATACAATTAGTTATATTTATTAAGTACTGTAGTTGTTTAGAACATATAGCTATGAATTCTTAGGTATTCCTCCCTCTGTGACATGAGATTTATTTTGAACATAGGCTGGATTTTGTGACTTTCATCTATGGTATTTAAAAAGTTAAAACAGTAACATTGTAAAGAAAAAAACACCCTAGGTATTTTTATTTTAACCAAGTGATGTAGTTAATATTACCAACAAGGATTCATATTGACACAATGTACTCCTGGAATAATATTAGGAAAATCACATTTTAATTTAGTCTTTCTCAGGCCCAAATCTCAGTTTTATTATGAGAGAATACCAGACAAACCCAAGTCAAGAAATAATCCATGGAATATAAGATTTGTCCTTATCAAAAATTCCATTGCCTCATGGAAAATAAAATCTGGGAAAGACTGAGAAGTTATATGATGCATTCTGTATTGAGTTCTGGAGAAACAAATTCCTACTAAGCAGAAGAATTAGTAAATCTTAATAAAGGCAATATGTAGTTTTGGTAACAGTTACAGCAATTCTGTAAAGTGGTTATATATGATGCTAACATTAGGGAAAACTGAAAAGTAGGGCATTAAGAAACTCATGGTACCAGCTTCACAATTCCTCTACAAATCTAAAATTATTTCAAAGTAAAACATTTTTAAAGAAGTAGTCTAAGTTTTAAACTTATAAATTAATAAATGAAAAAACATAGATAGCAAAGAAGCAAATGAAAAGTCACTTACTTGTTATCATTACTCATTAGGGAAATGTAAATCAAAGCCATGATGACATAGCAATGCAAACTTAGTCTAAGGGCCAAAAATGGCAATAAAACCAAAGCAACATATCTTGAGCATTACTGAGTGTGGATGAGAGTGCCAAGCTACTAGATTTTTATAATTGTTGATAGGAATGAGAAGACAGTATCATTTTGCAAATGGCATAACTGATTCTTGGAAAGATCAGGCTAGAGACAGATCTCCAGGATGGAATCCTTACCTAGTATGTATGAAACCCTAGCACTTCAAATTAAAGAAACAATAAAGCAGAGAACTTCCCTTACAATTATAGTATCATCCCATCAAGAGAAAATAAAGCACCCATTTATACACAGACCAATATACAAATGTTCACAATAGCTTCATTTGCAATGGCCAAAAGCTAAAGACAGCAGAAATGTTACCAAATGTCTCGATTAAAAAGTTGTGGAATATTTAGTTAATTAAGTATTGCCCTGAAATAAAGAAGAATAAAACACTGATACAAATAAGATAGGTGAGCCTCAACATAATTGTGAAGGGCCATGAGAGATATAGCATGATAACTAGTATTCAACAGGTTGGCCTACCACATGGGTGATAGGGAGCTCCATCAGGCAAGGCCATGGAGTTACTGACTGTGGAAATCAATTGTGCCTGTCTGTACTTTCTCTCATGAGCCACTTCATCTCTTCCCTAAAAGCTTCATTTCTCCCCTAAGAATAGCTTTGGGTGTTTCCCACTGCTTGTATGTTTATCTCATGAAAATATTCCATCTGCTGGGCATGTATATCTGAGGCAAGTTATGGGAATGACTTTTCATTGACTGTATAATCTTGATATGTAGAATATATACTAGGTGCCTTGAATTCTCAAAAAGACCCCAGAGAAAGGAAATCCCTTCACACTCAGGAATCAGAAACAAGTGCCCCTGTCACTTAGCCCAAGGTTGGAAGCACCAGTCGTCTGGATTTTAAACTACATAGCCGTAGGTTTTACCTTTGATCTAGCCACTGTAGATGTAATCTGTAGGGTTGAGAGGGCTACTATTTTTATAAAAATAAAATAAGAAATTCAATAGATAGATACAAGAGTTACAATATAACAGAAGAAAATGAGTACTATTTTAATGGACAAACATTTTTGTTGGATTTTGAGTTAATGAATTTTACCACTTAAACTTCCAAGGAGACAACTTATTATTTCTACTTTCACATTAACAGAAGTTAAATATATGGGAGCTGAAAAGCCAGTACTATAAAATGATCTAACAGAAACATTTTTCAGCCTTTACATTATTGTGTCCCATTTAGTTTGTTCTCAAAGATCATAGAATAAATCTTTACCTGTTCATTCTTTATCTGTCCATCCTTTTATCTGTCTTCAAAATCAATACAGTAGCTAACACAGCATGTAGCATGTCTTACATAGATAGCAATAAAACTGATATTCCACAAATATTTAAGTAAAAATAGGTTTCCCAAAACAGTGATATTTCTATTTGCTATTTCTACATCATGGCTACAGGCTTTTAAACAGTTTTTAAGTATCAAGTTATATTTTTTGTAGAATTATCAATAAATGCAGATGTGAGATTTCATTTATCTTTAAGGCACAGCAGCTTTTGTCCTTGGTTAGTTCTATCAACGGTTAATTGCATCATGCAAAAACATACTATTTTAAATAATTTTGAAACCTGAGTGTGGCTTTAAATATAGAGGAAATAATACGATTTTTAAAAATCTCCATAGAAACAACTTGTTTAGCTGCCTGACCTCATCTAGTTTGCTCCCTGTAAACAATATATCTTTTTGCCCATTTTTTATTTGAATTATAAACAAGATTGTTTTACATGTCAATCCAGTTCCCTCTCCCTCCCCTCTTCCCCACCACCTCCCCCAACTAAAACCTTACCTATCACATACCCTTTCTGCTCCCTAGGGAGGGTGAGGCCTTCCATAGAGGGTCTTCAGAGTCTGTCATATCCTACTTTTATCAGCTAATATTTGGTGAAAATGCTAATTCAGATCAAAACCCACCCATTTTCCTCCCACAGCATATGCTGGTTGCTATGGTTGTCACAACACTGTATTACTAGGCACTATGGAATTGGAAATGCTTAGAAAGTGCACAGTGATGCAGCATTTTCTTCCCCTTTTGCATTTATTTGAGTACAAACTTTTAGCTTAACTAACCACACAAATGTAGTTAACACACAAACTCTCTTCCCCCTCTTTGAAATCATAGCCTCTTCCTCTATTGACCCCTTTCAGATATGCCTGGGCACTTCACAGCCACATCCCCTCTGGTACATAAAGTAAGATAACAGGTGCTCAATTTGTCAGCCTTATCTGTCTTATTGGCCCTCAGAAATGCCTGGCTATAACCTTGACACTGACAGAGAATTGCTAATTGAGTCTGTGTGGGTATATAATCCGGGGACCTTGTGGGAGAAAAGATTATTGAAAGAATAAAGAGACATGATGTGAAGAGGATGTATGTGAACTGATTCAGTCCTTTCAGCCTTAGCATCCTGTCTGAACGATGAAAAGACATTGAGTCTGTCACTCAACTGCCCCATTACATAATTATGCTTAGAAAGCAGAGAAAAATGATGCATGTTTATGAGTTCATTCACATAGTACTGAAGAAAATGCACAGTAACAAAGCAGATCAGTGGTTACTAGGGAAGAGGAAGGTTGGGGGTTAGCAGAAGAAGTGATTCCCAAGGGTATAAGGATGTTCTGGAGATGACAGCAATGTTCAATATCATTATTGTGGTAATGCTTACATTTAATACAGCTATAAAATTGTATCATTTAAATACTTCCAGTTCATTACATGCCAATTATATCCCAATAGTTCTGTTGAAACACATACAACTATTCTTACTCATATTTTAAAGTTAATTGAATGATAAGTGTTAATTTTAGGTAATTCGCATAATTAAGTACATACAATTAAATATAATTAAATAATCATTAAGACACCCATTCTCAACTTTGGCATGTATTAAAATCTTAAGGGCTTTTTAAAACATAGATTTTTAGATTCTACCACTATAGTTTGTGATTCATTAGATCTACACTCTGTACCTGATCATATTTCTAACATGTTCTCAGGTGATGCTTGACCCTGCTTTTGCTTCTACAATCAAAACAAATCAGGTGTTTTTGTTTTTTTCTTTTTACTCCTATAGCCACAGACAAATTTTTGTGTTATCCTAAGCAAGAATATTGCTTTCACATAAAATTCTGCCTCCAAAGAGGAGAATAATCATGATGCAGAGCCGTTGTACAAATTAAGAAATTAGTGATTGCCATAATATCACCACATATGTAATAAGCAACTAATAAACAACAAATATTAGTATTGTGTTTTATTGGGGATCATATACCTCTCTCTCCCTCTCAAATGTGTGTGTATGTATGTGTGCATGCTCAGTGTGTTGTTATGTGAAGGGGGTGTGCATGGGCCCACATATGCTATGCAGAGGCCAGAGGACAATTTCAGGTGTCATTACTCAGGAGTCATATACTTTCATTTTGGAAATAAGGTATCCAGATAGTCTAGGACAGCTGGCCAGTTTGTAGCAGGGATCCTCTTGTCTCTGCCTCCCCTGATTACCAAAGCACACCACTAAGCTGGTTTTTATTTTGTGGGTTATGGGAATTAAACTCAGGCCATATGATTGTCAGGCAAGCAATTTACAACTTGATGTATCTCTTCAGTTCTCATGTTTCAGTATTTGCTTTGGTTGGTTCACATTTTGCAAAGTGGAAAAAGTTAATATACTAGGTTTTAGGTTGTGAGATTTGAATTTAAGGGAAAGGAAAGTTAAATAAAAATGAGAGTACTTTTTAGACTTTTTAATTTCATTTTATGTGTATGAGTGTTCTGCCTGCATGTTTGTATGTATATTACATAAATGCCTGATACCCACTGAGGTCAGAAGATGGTATCATATGCCCTAGACATGAAGTTATAGATGATTATGAACCATTATGTGGGTGTAGGGAGCCAAACTCAGATTCTCTGCAAGAGTCACAAGTGCTCTTACCCACTGAACCATTTCTTCAGCCTCAGGACACAGTTTTATTATTATCTACTGTCGTTATAGGTATTTTCTTCTTTGGCTATTTCTAGCACAAAAATATATGTGTGTTTTCATGAGCAGCTTTCTTTTGTGCCCTCTCATTCTCTCTTCTTCAAAAGATTGCCAGCAAGTTGTAAGCTTATGTTTACACAATTGATGGGCAGTTAATCTTTCTTCCCAGAGACCATAGATTTGAATTTTCCTATTCACTAAAATTTATTTGCAACCTATAAATCAGTACTTAGGGCACTTTCATGCATACCCATGGACTTGTGAACAATGTGAGATTCTAAGTTCACATTCCGATTGAAATCAAACAAGGTGGCTCTGCTTTTATGTTTCAGCTTTTATTGTAAAACAGTCTCCTTGTTGTGATTTATTTAATGCCATGATCTTTAAATTTTTGTGCTGTTCACTGGTGATTTTGCAATTCCAAGTGGCCTGAAAGCACACTACTGAAGTGTTATCTAGTATTTCTAAACATATGAGGGCCATTGCTTGCAGAGAAAATTTGTGTTAAATAACCTTCCATCAGGATTTACAGTGCAGGTGGCCGAGTGCTCAATGTTAAGGTGTCATTAAACCACATACATATATTCCAAAGTTACATATTAATGTTCAATATATATATATATATCCTGACTAAAGACTTGAAGCAACCTGCCCCTATATTTCTCTTTGAAGCAGCAGTCCAGTATTCATTAATTCAGAGTTCATGGTATAGACCATAATTACCCTGAATAATGGAAACCAATTATACATAACAATATATAGCTTACACAGTCGAGCCCAGAGTTCAAACTAAAATAAGGATCTGGAAAGCATCCAATATTGCAAAACATCACAATCAGCATCTTGGGAAGGGATGCGTTTAGTCATGGGAGTAGCAAAAGCATATTTTGCTGACAAATATTTGAGTTCTAAGTAAAGCTCTAATCCTCATATTCATTCTTAAAACGTCCCCTTCTAGAGAGGTAAGTCAGAATGAATGGTAGAACCTTTTGTTTTACCATCTATCTCTACTGAGGCAAAAATAGAGACTGCTACATTTATTGCACAGTGCTATTGGTGAAGGAGGGACATTGTGCATGGATGTCAAAGGAAACAAGACAAAACCAAAAAATAGTCAGAGAACCCTCTCAAGTGATGTGCTTGTTAGGCAGCAATGCCTTTCAGAAATGGAATTCTACTTAGCTTGTTAACATTTTCTATTAAAATTACAGAGAAACCTTAGTCATAGTAGCACACACTCTTGGATCAGAGTCCTTTGATTTCTCACTGGTTACCCTGACTACAGGATGGAGGTCATTTTTCTCTGTTTCTTGCTGTTCTAACAGAAAATTGATAGCTACTTAGGAAGAATGGGAATTTATTTTGCTTCATGGTTCTAGTGGCTAGAAGTCCAACTTTGGGTGGTCACATCTGACTAAGGCTTTATGCATAACAGAGAAGCAGATGGGGAATCAGGGAAGAGAGAAAACTGAAGGCAGAGGCTTGCTTTGAAACATTTGCTCTTACAGTAACTACTCCAGTCTTTAGAGAATTAACCAAGTTCCATGAAAGAAAGGCATTCACTCAATCATCTCTAAAGCCCTGCCTTCTAAAAACACCATATATGCTACCAATTACAACATAGGTTTTAGAGGAGATTAACCATAGAAAAGGTCACATTAAAATACCTAGAGCAAAGGAAAAGGAATTGAGGTCAAGAACCCATCCTTTAGAGAATGGAAAGCATAGAAAGTGTTTCAGAGAAGATGGCGTACATAGCCTACATGTCTTTAATATTCAACAAAAAGGCTTGATTTTCAGTACTTTAATGAACACTGCTAGTGCTTCTTAAAAGCATAGAAGAGTGTTTGACATTTCAGGTTGCATCTAAATAGCAGAAAACCTTTCACAGTATTCTCTTAAAATGCAATTTGTAAAACCCAAGCTTTAAACATGTTTAACGGTGCAATTTGTCTGGAACATCGCATGGGGAAAGTGCAAAGTCCTGGAGAACTGTGGAGCAATTCCGAGTTGGAGAGCTGATATGCATGCCCAAGTCAGAAACTTGTCCGTGCCAACTCAGGTAACAATCATTACTTTGACAGCCTTGGACCATAGATGGAAGGCAGAAAAGAATGTCAGAAAAGTTCCTTTTATACTTTAGCTAACTGAGCTACTTGAGGAGGAAGGTTGATCACTTGGAAGTAGAGAATACTTCCTGTACTTAATGTTGCATGACTGGGCTCTGGCAAAAAGAAATCAACAGCTGCTGAAGCATCTCACGGTAGCTTAAGCTTCCTAACCTGCTCAGAGAGAAATAATCTGTGCATTGCTAGGAGGAGGGATGAAATACACATGGAGTTGGTAAAATAAGCGCTCGATCAAAATGGCTGTAAGATCAATTTGTGTGTGTGTGTGTGTGTGTGTGTGTGTGTGTGTGTGTGTGTGTGTGTGTGTGTGTGTAGGAGGAGGAGGAAAGCACAGAATAAAAAGTTGCTTGGTGACACTAGATCCATACTGAAAGTGATAACAACAAAAACCTTTAATGCAGTATGAGATATTTAAAATCCCATAGTTCCAGAAAGACGTGGCATCAACAGATAGGTAAAGGTGAATTAATACCCATAGGCCTCTGTGGATTCACCTGAAGAAGATAAGGAACTCAGTGACTAGAGGTGCAAGCAAGTCATCCTGGACATTCTCTGACCAAGTGAATATTTTCATTATCCTCATTCCTCCAGTGAATAGCTCACCAGATGTGCATGTTGTTACTTTAAGAAGCAAGACTTACTCAAGAACAGATTGTCAAAAGGCTGAGGTTTAATAATAGAAAATTAAACATGGCAAGTGTATGTGGAGACCATAATTTCTACATTTTGGGGGGAACAAAATGCTTTTTATTTTTCCTCACTACTGGATAAGAAACCCAGGGCATTGTGCTTTGTAATTTTTAGAATGGATATAGAAATTGCACATTTCTACACACATTTTATCAGTAAACTACACTGCCAGTTCCAACACAAAATTTATTGCATACAATAATACAAACAAACGAACAAAACATAAGGATCATTAATTCAATAGCAGTAATTCAACACAAACATTATGCTAATACTATTCAAGGAGTTATAAATGTCAGGTCAAGTGCAGCTGGAGATACAGCTCTGTGGTTAAAGCACTGGTTGCTCTTTCAAAGGACCTGGGTTCAATCCCCAGAACCCATGTAATGATTCATAACTATCTGACAGGACATTAGATTCTCTCTTCTGGCCTCCATGAGCAGCAGGTACACGTGTGGTACACAGGCTTGCATATAGGCAAAACACCCATACATGTAAAATAATTAATATAAATGCAATTTCAGGGCAGGAAAAATAGCTGTGTTGTGTATGAATTACTGCTAGCCTATAGCAAAGGCTTCAGCAGAGATGACAATGAAGTGCCTTAGATGAAAGAGTAAGAAATGTAAATAGTTGTAAAATATTAGCAGGTTGGCATGTTGAAAACAGAACAACACTGGTCTTTGTACTCAGTAGTTTAGGTTTTGAGTTCTGATTATATCTTTTCAAATTATAAAAGCACATTGAAAGAGATAATTTCTTCAACTTTCAAGGTTGAACAATTGCTATTAGAGGGGATGGGGCTATAAGGCTGAGTCCTGTTCCTCCTAGCTTTCTGCCTAGTTTCTCAACACTGTTGTGGAGTCTTAGAATGAAGATGTTTTTGTAGAAATGCAAAGGGAGAATGAAACACTCTGAGTACTCTTTGCTCTTCTTGGTTCAGGTCCTGCACTCAGAGAGGATGCCAGCATGTGCTTAAAAGCTACAGACTGCTTATCATTAAATATTAAAGCTTTTTTTTCTTTAAGAGTATTGTGGTTCTTAAAACATTAAGACTTCTCAGCTGAGGTGATTTTGACAGGGGATAGAGTTGCATGAGTTATTTGTCATAAGTGCAAAATAAAAATCCTTGTGTTGAGCACAAAACAAAGAGAAAGAGTCATCTTTGTAGTGAATCTTAACTGGGAATTAATCAGGGGGAACTTGCCTCTTCTTCCTCTCTCTCCTCCACCTCACCACAGTGCAGTAATGGATCTGTTGCCAGCCTATGAGGACAATCTTTCGGTTATTACATTAGGCAAGTGAAAGCAATATACTTTTCTTGAGAATCTCTTTTCCCTTCTAAGATAATGAAAAACAGGAAAGAGCATCCACAATTTCAAGTACAATTCTTAACTTTTGGTTAATGTGTGGAAACATGGACTGTGACTTTTCTTTTTAGTGTTCCTAATTGTCCTCTGCCCTGGTGGGATGTGTGGTGATATACTATTTATTATGTTTTAAAACTTGCTGAGGATTCAGAAGCAAAGTCAGGCACGAGCCATAAAATCCAGGCACACACCTTTAATCCCAACACCTAGAAGCTAGGAAGTGGTGAGACATACCTTTAATTCTAGGACTCATGATTAAGAGGTAGACAGATTGTTGTGAGTCCAAGACAACCCACATCTACACAAGAGTAAATCAGTCTAAAAGAGAATTATAGCCCACACATTTAATTGAACATTAGTGAAGTATACAAGACAATAGCAAGGTCTCAGTAGAAGCAAACACACTGAAGAGAGGCAGAAGTTTCAGACATGGTGAAGAACTCCTGTGTGTGGATCAGCCCTTTCATCCTGAGCTAGAGATAAGAACTAGTGGCCAGCTGCTTTGCTTTTCTGAATTTCAGCTTGAAGTCTGAAGCCAAATGTCAGTCTCTCTGTCTTTTATTTATTTGTGTTATAAGGAGGATAAAGAAAATTTCATCAATAAAATGGCAAGACATACATTTATCTCCTACCACAGGGTTCAAGATTGACAGGAATACTAAGAACACATTGATCATTGAGATAACAGGTCTTCCCACACTCATTGAAATATATCTAGGCCTGGAGAGATGGATCAGCAGTTAAGAGCACAGCAAAGTGCTGCTTTTGCAATGGACCTGGTACCCACACTATGGTTCATAACCATCCATAAATCTAATTCCAGTGAATCCAAGAACCCAATGTCCTTCCATTTCTGATCTCAATGGGCACCAGATATGCAAACAGTGAACATACAAACATACATACAGGAACAACACTCATGCACACAAAATAAAATAAATCATAAAAAGTGGTATCTCTTCATACTTATGATATATATGTTGCTAGGCTCCTCATCCATTCTATTCCTTTTTAATCTTCATAGAAGTAAATAACATTCCTAAATTCTTTCAGATGAGTCAATTAGCTAAAGAAACTAAATGACTGGTCCATAATTAAACAACCAGTAGGAGCAGAGCTGACTCACAGAGGCCCTCTCTCTGATCATTAGTTGGATAAAAAATATCTTCCCATTAAAGTAAGAATGATTCAGCTCTTCTTCAAACACTTTGGACTCAGGAGGAGCCAAACTTTTGGTAAGTAATTTGAAACTCAAATATAGGAAAAGATATAGTACTTCCCTTGTGAAGATTTCCAAATTTATCTTCAGTTGAAGAAATGTACTTGAATTGTTCTCCCCCACCCAAACATTGCATAGACCAACAACCTATTAGAACAATCAATCAGTCAGTTTCACAATAAATTCTCAATGAATAAAATGTGGACATGCCATTTCTCAAATTTCTCTTCTCCCCTTCTTGCCCTCCAATTCTTATTCAATCTCTCAAATTCTTTTTGGGTGTACTAAAGCCAGTAAAGTGGTGCACCCCTGTGATCCTATTACTCTAGGACTTGAAGCAGGGGAATTGCTACAAGTTGTAGGCTAGTTGGAGCTTCTTAGTGAATCCTAGGCCAACATGAGCTACATAGTAAGACACTGACTCAAAACATTTCCTTAACTTCTTTAATAATTTTAACTTATTAGCACCCATGGAATTATTTTTACCTTTCTACTCATCTTGAAATTGTCATTCAAATAAATACAAAGGAAATGAACAGTGTAAAGGATTCCAGTGAACTAAAAACTTCCAAATTTCCTTTCAATTTTCTTCCAGAGAAAACTTATATCTTTAGATTTTTATTTCTATTAACATTCTCCAAACAAAAGAACTAAGAGTTCCTTTTTATTTTTGATATTATAGTTACAACAATTCCTCCTTCCCTTTCCTTTCTCCAAGCCCAGCCCTATACCCTCCATACTCTCCTTCAAATCCATGACTTCATCTTTCATTAATTCTCAGAGATGTGATCCTCTCAAAGACTGGGGAGAAACAATGGGTCTGTAATATATTGAACTGTTAAAGGTTCAGAAAGTGTTCAAAAGTATTTCTCAATAAACAAATAAAAGTAGCTGCAATGATGTGATATTTGGGTATGGCAGAGGCTCAGATGTGAATTCAATGAGTACTAAATGGCCAATTTCAGAAGCAAAATAATATAAATATTCATTAATCCCAATTTATATAAAAAGTGAATCTCTCATGCAGAACTCAAAATAATTACATACTTTACCTTCAAAAGGATAGAAGCTGACTCCTCACTCTTTAAGTATGGTCCATGGCTCATGATTTGATCCAGAGTGCTTTTTGGTAAGGCAGCAGACATATAAGTAACTTTTTGGTGGAGAAGTCTACCAAGTAGTATACCTCAGCCAGGGGTCCAAGGCCAATATGAACAGGAAACAGTCACATTGATAGTGGGATGAGAATGACAATTCACTTGTATGATCTACCCTGAACACAGAACCATACAGTTTAATAATGACAAAAACCTTACAATCAGGACAAAAAAAAGCCCTCAAAAATAAAAGCAGTACATAAATCACAGTGAAAGGCATTCTACAAAAAACATAATGAGCAATTCTCACAAATTGTCACAATCATCAAAAACAAAGAAAGTCTAAGGAACTTTTACAGTATGACTGTCATCTACAGCCTGGATGGGATCCTAGAGCAGAAAAGGAACACTGGGTAAGAACTAAGCCAATTTCAATAAAGTGTGGGTGTTAGTAAATAATGCATGAACATTGACTCATTAACTGTGATAAATGTACCATGATAGTACAAGATGTTGATAATAGGCAAAGAGAGTGTTGGCTGTATGGAAATTCTATGTACTGGTTTTACAGTTTCCAACCAATTTAAAAGTAAGATAACATGTCATTAGCAATATGAGTTAAAGACAATGTGGCAATGAAATACAGAAACAAAAAGTAAAGCCCTTGCCTCCTCTGTCTCTGCCTCCTATGCTGGGGTTAAAAGCATACAAGGCCATGCCCACCTTTATCCATTACAATGAGGTATTTGAACTCTGGTCCTCACAATTGCAGAGGAAGCATGCTCACCCACAGAGCTGTATCCCCAGCTCCATTGTTTACCTGTTTAGATTCAAGTAGGCGTCTACTCAAAGAAACACAGCTGCAAAGTTCCCATCCAACCCTGAGAACAGATTTTATTTCTATTAAAATAATTTTTATTGGATAACTAATCAGGGGCTTGTCCCTAAGGAAGAATAATTCTCCATCTCTCAGCAGATCTTAATTACTTGTGGCATTTTATCTAGGAATAGGGCCTCGTGAGGTTTTCTTCAGCTATGCTGCCATGTCAATTGTTGAGATTCTTCAAGTCTTGTTTAGGCGGCCATAAAGTCTACACTGAAAGGGCTCAAAGGGCTATATTTATATATATGTTGTTTGTATGTATGTATATGAAATAACAATTGTTAAAGAAAGGATTGTGAATTTGGGAGGAAGTGGTGGTGTAAGGGACACAGGAGGGGTAGGAGGAAGGATACAGAAAGGGTAAATGATACTATTATGTTTTAATTAAAATATTTTATGCAGTGTTTTTATTTTTGTCTTTTACCACCAAGAAAGACATTTATGTGCTTTCTTACATTAGGAAGTTGTGGGCGCTGATTCCAAACTTTCTAATGTGAATACATATCCAGAATTAACTACAAAAACCATAAAAATAAAAAGGGACCACTTCCCAGATATCAGGAAGGAGAGCAATAGAGAGGGGAATAGCAGGGTAAAGGTGATCTGAAGGGAAAAATGGGTGGGAGAACTCAAATCAGGGAGAGAGAAGGGAGATAAATACAGAAGAATGAGAGAAGGGGGTAAAATAACAGTACAGAGGTCCGTAAAAATCAACCATTTGCCAAAAAACTATAATAAATGAAAATCTGTGCATAAAGATAGTTGAAATGGAATTTTCCTGTCTTTGCTGACAATGCTCCCTCCAGGAACCAAAACCCATCTAACTAAACCCTGACAGTAAGGATTCAGGCATTATGTTGCCCTGCCCCTGTCACCTGGCAGAATGCACTAAGGCAGTACTCTGGTCAGCTCAGGGTTACATAGCTGTGTTAGTCTGCACGCGGGTGCAAAAGACCCCTCTAAGAGAAAGACCGCTGCCCACTTATGCTCCTTTCTCTCTCTCTCTTTCCTGATGTTCCCCTGGGGGAGACAGGAAAAGTCCTGTTTCCCTCTTCTCTTCTGTCCTCTGTGTCTCTGTGTCTCTTTACCATTTTTCTCTTTCCTTCCCTCTACCCTCCCCTTTCAAATAAAACTTCTCACTTAAGCGCTGCCTGCCTGGTGTGTTTGTCCCTCCACCTCAGTCACCCTCACCTGCCATGGAATCCACCAAGCTTCCCAGTATGCTTTATCATAACACTGACCACTACTCATGAGAAGCTGTCCTTTGAGTTGTTGGTCAGGGCTGTCCAAGTGACGCCTGAAAGTTTATAGACTATTGCTCTTTCTCTTGGCTTGGTTGTTACTAAGTTATGGAGGGTAAATTATTATTGCTGAAGACACCATGCACTACAGATGCAGGCCCTAGAGGGCTCTAAGCTAAAATTCACTTGAATGCATCCTCCCTGAAGGCTAGCTTTCATGGGACCTTCTGGTGCCATGCAAACTTCCAAAGGAGGGAAGCAACCAACAGTCCTACACAGCTATAGTTCCTATGAAGCACATCAATGGCCAGAGTGGCACCATAACCTTAAGGCATACTTGCCTTGAAAGTAACCAACAGCTGTCTAATTGGGCTTCAGGCCTGTCAACAAGAGGGAAGTGATGGTGGGTGCTGGAAAACCAGCCAACTATAGAAGGCTAGTGAAGCTGTGGGTCGGGAGAGGAACCTACAACCTCCACTTTAGTAAACCAGCATAATTACTAACTACATTCTAAATATTTGTCCTTATCCTCACAGGTAAGTATAGTCCTCACCCCTCATCGAAGAAACTAGAAAATCACAACCAATAAAATGCAGAGTTGTGGAGTCTGGTCCCAGTGGACACATCTACAAAACAACTCCAGCACCTGAAGGCTCAGGGAACACTATGGAAAAGGATGCAGAAAGATTGTGAGAGCCAGAGGATCAGGCAATTTGCTGTGAGACTCTGTCTCCTAGGAATGTCAGAAGTTACACTTATAAAACCTTACAAACATGACTGCCTAAATATGAGCTGAACAAGGATAACAACAACAGCCATACTGAAGTGGATGCTGGAAAGGTCTGGAAGCCTCAACCCTACACAAAGAATTACAGGCAACTAAAGAATGCTGAAAGCAGGAGGCATAATCTTCCCCAGAGTAGAGCACACTAATTGGTTATTCTGATACCAAATACCAAATACCAAATGATCAGCTCTGAAAACATACACACAAGTAACATTATATAGACCATAGAGTTTGTATGTGTGTATTTAGGAAATTATTTATATTTTAATGTAACACGTTAAATTAATTAAAAAGAGGCCATGAAATAGAAAAAGTGCAAGGAAGGATACATGGGAGGGGTTGATTTTTGATGGAACCAGATTCTCAAGATACAAATGAAGATATAAAGCCAATATCTAAGGAAAAAGGAATATATCACAAACTACCCGAGTAAGACAGTATTCCCTTTCTTGTTCAAATTTGGTTGCCCCAGAACCAAGCCCTTGAGTGCAGCACACTGAGAAAGAGATATTCTCCACCACACACCTCACACCTCACACCCAGTTTTGTTTTGCTCACATCTTAGAAGTAATTGAACTTTAGATTTGCAGTGTTTCAGATATTATATTTTCAGAGATGCCCTAGATTATGAAATAGAAACAAAGTAAATTATTCTGCTTTCCCATTTTTCTCAATTTTAAAGCCATTTACAATTTTGTTCCAAAAGAACCTTTGAGCGAACTTGGTTCTAAGGTGAACTGATTCTAAGCACGTTGGTGAACTAGGTCTGTCTGACAGTTTTAGACCCTTTGGTGTGCTCATCAGTCATCTCTGCAGACTACAACAAATAGCAGGGAAAGAAATCCTGTGTGCGAGAAATGAGCAAAAGTCAAAAAGGTCACTTGCTGAAGCCCATCAGGGACCATGGCAGAGCATCCTCTTTACCTACTTTGTGAGAGGGGAGAAACATGAGGAGCATCCAACATCTGGCAATTACTCACCTGTGTGCTGGCTAATGATTGCTGTAATGAGATGGAGCAAGGCCAATATTCCTCCTGCTGTGCTCTTATTAGTGAGAAATAGTATCTACCTGTCATATTTCTATTTTTACCCACCAGGTAATCTGAGCAAGGAAGAATCCATGCAGCATTTCTGAGACAGGAAGGTAGAGAAGCAGAGAATGTTCTGAGGGCAGTATGCTGTGATGGGACAATCAGCCACTTGTGGGGAAAGGTATCTGGGGTGAAAAAAAATGGAGTAGAATATGGTCTCAGCAGAAAAGTGCAAGAAAACTCAAAATGCAGTAATCTGTTGTTCCACTGCTATTACTCAGTCCCATGGCCGCACATAAAATTTTAACCACTGAAAAGTTCCACAGTTGTCTGAAAACCTCATTAAAAGTATAATTTCTGAGTTCTTTGTATATTTTGGAGATCAGCCCTCTGTCAGATATGGAGTTAGTGAATATCTTTTCCCAGTCTGTCAGCTGTCGTTTTTGTCTTGCTGACTGTCTCCTTTGCCTTACAGAAGCTTCTCAGTTTCAGGAGGTCCCATTTATCAATTGTAGACCTCAGTGTCTGTGCTACTGGTGTAATGTTCAGGAAGCAGTCTCCTGTACCAATTAATTCAAGGGTATCAAATTACTTAATTACTTTTACAAAGATCATTGCATAAAATTTTTTGCTGACATAAATATGCTTCAATAAACTTTTCATGCTTCCTTGTGTTCCAGTATACTATATGGGGACATAGAGAAATTGCCATCCAACTGAAGGTTACATGTGTGTGTGAATGGTGTGTGTGTCTATTTGTGTGTATAGATATAAAGATTTTACCAATATGTACCTCTGGACACTGTAAGATAACACATGTCGCCATCTTCAACAAAACTGGGCCACTTAATTTGCAAACTTTGTGCTTTTGTCAAAATCAATTTAAGTTTAAGATTGTCTGATAATTATTTACCTATTCAATTCAGATAATACATAGTATTTTATACAGTTTCTTTCTGTGTACTCAGACTAGTCTTGACCTTGTAATTTTATTTTTACCCCATCCCTCCCAAGTGTCCACAATGATGCGTACCTATTAAATACATGATATCCTTTGATTACTTCAACCTCAATCCCTGAATATGGAAAAGAAAAAACATGGAACTCATTTAATTTCCCTGGTCTTTACTTTTAGACATTTGATTTTACAGTGAGATAATTCAGATTTCCGAATCTGATGATGATTATACATGTATATTTAATTTATAGCTCATCTTTCTTAATTGATTTGTGGTATTTTCATTTTCTTCTATAGCCATACTTTAAAGAAGAACTGCAAGATTAATAGTTTTAATGCTTTAATTCAGAGTAATACACCACTATATTTTCTTTCTTCAGGTGTTTATTATTTTCTGTTTTGTAGATATTTTTATTTGAATTGGAAAGGCAATGTTTTACATGACAATCCCAGTTCCCCTCTCCCTCCCATTCTCCCGTACCACTCCCCTCCCCAACCTAAAAACCTACCAATCACATATCCTTTTTGCTCCCCCTGACTGGTGAGGATTTCCATTGGGTGGTATCAGAGTCTATCTTACCCTTTGGGATAGGGCCTAGGCCCACCCCCATGTGTCTTGGCTCACGGAGTATTCCTTTATGTGGGAAAGGCTCCTAAAGTCCATATCTATGCTAGGGATAAGTATTGAAGTAATACAGGAGGTCCTGTAGATTCTGAGGTTCCTCGCAGAAACCCATGTTCCTGGGGTCTGGATCAGTCCCATGCTGGTATCCCAGCTATCAGTCTGGGGAGCAAGAGTTCCCCGATGTTCAGGGCAGCTGTTTCTGTGAGTTTCAGTAGCCTGGAGCCTGGTCTGGATCCCTTTGCTATTCATTCCTCGGTCTCTGCATCTGGATTACAGTTCAGTTCAGTGATTAGTTGTGGGTGTCTGCTTCTCCTTCCAGCATCTGCTGGACGGGATCTATTGGGTGGTAAATAAGTCAGTCATCAATCTCATTATCAGGGGAGAGCATTTAAGGTAGCCTCTCCTCTATTGCTTAGATTGTTAGCTGGTGTCATTTTTGTAAATTCCCAGACATTTCTCTAATGCCTGATTACTCTGTAAACATAAAATGTCTCCCTCTGTTATGGTATCTCCATTCTTGTTATCTTCTATTCTTCGTGTGACTCAACCTTTCTGCTCCCTCATGTCCTCTGTATCTCTCCTCTTCTCCCCTTCTCATTCTCCTAGCTCCCTCCTCCTCGTTCCATGATCCCAATTTGCTCAGGAGATCTTGACCCTTTCTCCTTCTCCAGGAGACCATGTATGTCACTCTTAGGGTGCTCCTTGTTTCCTAGCTTCTCTGGCAGTGTGCATTGTAGGCTGGTAATCCTTTGCTCTATGTCTAAAATACATATATGAATGAATAGATAGACTGTTTTTTGTGATTGGGTTACCTCACTCTGAATAGTTTCTTCTAGCTCCATCCATTTTCCTGAAAATTTCAAGATTCCATTGTTTTTTTAATTTTTTCTGCTGAGTAGTACTACATTGTGTAAATGTACCACATTGTCTGTATCCATTCTTCCATTGAGGGGCATCTAGGTTGTTTCCAGTTTCTGGATATTAAAAATAGTCCTGCTGTGAACATCATTGAACAGATGTCCTTGTAGTAGGAATGTACTTCTTTTGGGTATATGCCTAAGAGTGGAATTGCTGGATCTTGAGGTAGACTCATTCCCATTTTCCTGAGGAGTTGCCATAATGATTTCCAAAGTGGCTGTACAAGTTGGCACTCCCACCAGCAGTGGAGAAGTGTTCCCTTTTCTCTACATCCTCTCCAGCATAAACTGTCATTGGTATTTTTGATTTTGGCCATTCTGACAGGAGTAAGATGGTATCTCAGAGTTGTTTTGATTTGCATTTCCCTGATAGCTGAGGATGTTGAACACTTTCTTATGTGTCTTTGAGCCACTTTAGATTCCTCTATTGAGAATTGTCTATTTAGTTCTGTACCCCACTTTTTATTTGGATTATTTAGTTTTTGGGGGGAGTAGCTTCTTGAGTTCTTTCTATATTTTGGAAATCAGCACTCTGTCAGATGTGGGGTTGGGGAATATGTTTTCCCAGTCCATAGGTTGTTGCTTTGTCTTGCTGACTGTTTTCTTTGCCTTACAGAAGTTTCTCAGTTTCAGGAGGTCCCACTTATTAATTGCTGATCTCAGTATCTGTGCTACTGATGTAAGGTTCAGGAAATGGTCTCCTGTACCAATTAATTCAAGGGTATTTCCCACTTTGTCTTCTAATAGGTTCAGTGTGGCTGGATTTATATTGAGGTCTTTGATCCATTTTGACTTAAGTTTTGTGCATGGCGATAGGCTTGGGTCTATCTGCAGTCTTCTACATGTCAGCATCCAGTTATGCCAACACCAATTGTTTGTTTCATCATACAGATTTGGATTGTTTGCCAAAAATCAAGTTTCTTAGGTGTGTGGGTTAATATAAGGGTTTTCAACTCTATTTCATTGGTCTACCTGTCTATTTTTGTGCCAATACCAAGCTGTTTTCAGAACTATACCTCTGCAATAGAACTTGAAGTCAGGGATGGTGATGCCTATGGAAGTTCCTTTATTGTACAGGGTTGTTTTGGCTATCCTGGTTCTTTTGTTTTTCTATATAAAGTTGAGAATTGTTCTTTCAAGGTCTGTGTAGAATTGTGTTGGGATTTTGATGCAGATTGTATTGAATCTGTAGATTGCTTTTGGCAAGATTGCTATTTTTACTATGTTGATTCTACCTACCCAAGAGCATGGAAGATCTTAACATTTTCTGGTATCTTCTTTAATTTCTTTCTTTAGAGACTCAAAATTCTTACGGTATTTCACTTTTTTTGGTTAGTGTTACTCCAAGTTTTTTATGTTGTTTGTAGCAATTGTAAAGGGTGACGTTTCTCTGATTTCTTTCTCCACCAATGTTTCATGGGTATATTGTAGGGCTACAGATTTTTTTGAGTTAATCTTGTATCCTGCCACTTTGCTGAAGGTGTTTATCAGCTGTAGGAGTTCCCTGGTAGAGTTTTTCAGGTCACTTATGTAGACTATCATATCTGCAAATAGTGAGAGTTTGACTTCTTCCTTTCTGATTTGTATTTCCTTGATCTCCTTTTGTTGTCTTATTGAATCTAGCTAGAAGTTCAAGGACAATGTTGAAGAGCTATGGAGAGAGTGGACAGCCTTGTCTTGTCCCTGAATTTAGAGGAATTGCATTATGTTTCTCTCCATTTAATTTGATGTTGGCTGTTGGCTTGCTGTATATTGCTTTTTTTATGTTGAGATACATTCCTGTTATCCCTGATTTCTCCAAGACCTTTATTATGAAGGGATGTTGGATTTTGCCAAAGGCTTTTTTGGCATCTACTGAGATGATCATGTGGTTTTTTTCCTCAGTCTGTTTATAAGGTGGACAACATGGATGGATTTTTTTATGTTGAACCATTCTTACATCCCTGGGATGAAGCCTACTTGATCATGGTGGATGATTTTTTGATATGTTCTTGGATTTGGTTTGCCAGTATTTTATTGAGTAATTTTTGATCAATGTTCATGAGGGATATTGTAGTTCTCTTTCTTTGTTGTGGCTTTGTGTGGCTTGGATATCAAATTTATTGAAGCCTTACAAAAGGAGATTGGCAATGACCCTTCTGCTTCTATTGTGTGGGATACTTTGAGGCGAATTGGTATTAGCTTTTCCTTGAATTTCTGTTAGATTTCTTCACTGAAGCCATCTGGCCCTGGGCTTTTTTTGGTTGGGAGAATTTTGATGACTGCTTCTATTTCATTAGGGGTTATATGTCTATTTAAGTTACTTATCTGTTCTTTATTTAATTTTGGTAAGTGAAATCTGTCCAGAAAATTGTCCATTTCCTTTAGATTTTCAAATTTTGAAGAATATAGGTTTTCAAAGTATGGCCTGATGATTCTCTAGATTTCTTCTGTGTCTGTTGTTATGTCCCCCTTTTCATTCCTGATTTTATTAATTTGCATGTTCACTCTCTGCTGTTTGGTAAGTTTGGATTAAGGTTTATCTATCTTGTTGATTTTCTTGAAGAACCAAATCTTCGTTATATTGATTTTTTTGTATTGTTCTCCTAGTTTCCATTTTATTGATTTCAGCCCTCAATTTATTTCCTGGCATCTGCTCCTCTGGGGTGTTTTGGCCCCTTTGTGTTCTAAATCTTTCAGTTGTGCTGTTAATTCTCTAGTGTGATTATTCTCCTGTTTCTTCATGTGAGCACTTAGCGATATGAACTCTCCTCTTGGCACTGCTTTCAAAGTGTCCCATTGGTTTGGATATGTTGTGTCTGCATTCTCATTGAATTCTAGGAAATCTTTAATTTCTTTTTCTATTTCTTCCTCGACACAGAAATTGTGCAATTGGGTGTTATTTAATTTCCATGAGATGTTATGTTTTCTGTAATTCGTGTTGTTGTTGAATTCTAACTTTAAAGCATAGTTGTCTGATAAGATCCAGGGGGTTATTTCAATTTTTTGTACCTGTTTGGGTTTGCTATTTTGCCCAGTATGTGGTCAATTTTAGAGAAGGTTCCATGTGGTGCTGAAAAGAAGGTAAATTGTTTTGTATTTGGATGGAATGTTCTATAGATATCTGTTAAGTCCAATTGCGCCATAACTTCTATTACTTCCTTTGTTTCTCTGTGAAGTTTCTGTCTAGTGTTCCTGTCCAGTGGTGAGAGTGGTGTTTTGAAGTCTCCCACTATAAGTGTGTGTGGTTTTATGTGTGATTTGAGTTTTAGTAATGTTTCTTTTACAAACGTGGATGCCTTTGTATTAGGGGCATAAATGTTCAGAATTGAGACTTCATCCTGATGGATTTCTCCTCTGATGTGTAGGGAGTGACCTCCTTCATCTCTTTTGATTGATTTTAGTTTACAGTCCAATTTGTTGGATATTAGGATTGCTATCCCTGCTTGTTTCTTGGATCCATTTGATTGGAAAATCTTTCCCCAACCTTTATTTCTTAGGTACCATCTGTCTTTGAAGTTGAAGTGTGTTTCTTGTATGGAGCAGAAGGATGGATTCTGTTTTCTTATCCATTCTACAAATCTGTGTCTTTTTATAGGTGAGTTAAGACCATTAATGTTGAGGGATATTAATGACCATTTATTGTTCATTCTTTTTGTTTTTGATTTGGTGATGTTGGCAAAATTATGTGTGGGATTCTATCCCCTTTTCCTTTTGGCTGTTGGTAAAGTGGCATTATCTATTGCCTATATTTTTCTGGTTGTAGTTAACTATAACTTTCTCTAGGGCTGGATTGGTGGATATGTATTGTTTGAATCTGGTTTTGTCATGGAATATCTTGTTTTCTCCATCTGTATTGATTGAAAGCTTTGCTGCGTATAGTAGCCTGGGCTGGCATCTGTGGTCTCTTAGTGTAGGTAGAATATCTATCCAGGACCTTCTGGATTTCACAGTTTCCATGGAAAATTCAAGTGTAATTCTGATAGGTTTGCCTTTATATGTTACTTGACCTTTTTCCTTTGCAGCTCTTAATATTTTCTCTTTATTCTGTATGTTTGTTGTTTTGATTATTATGTGGCGAGGGGACCTTTTTTTTGGTTCAGTCTATTTGGCGTTCTGTAGGCTTCTTGTATATTCATTGGCATGTCTTTCTTTAGGTTGGGAAAGTTTTCTTCTATTACTTTATTGAATATGTTTTCTGCCCCTTTGAGTTGGGTTTCTTCATCTTCTTCTATAACTATTATTCTTAGGTTTGGTCTTTCCATGGTATCCCATATTTCCTTGATATTTTGTGTAAGGGATTTTTTGAACTTAAGATTTTCTTTGGTTGATGAGTCTATTTATCCTAGTGTATCTTCAACTCTTGAGACCCTCTCTTCCTTCTCTTGTATTCTGTTGGTTGTCCTTGGGTCTGTATTTCCTGATCTTTTACCCAGCTTTTCTATTTCCAGCATCCCCTCGGATTGTGCTTTCTTTATTGTCTCTATTTGTGTTTTTAGGCCTTGAACTGTTTCCTTGAGAGATTTGTTGATATCTTGTATTTTTTGGTTTGCTTTTTCTTCCATTTCTTTAAGGGATTTTCTCATGTCCTCTTTGAGTTCCTCTATCATTTTGATGAAGACGTTTTTAAGGTCATTCTCTTCTGCTTCATCTAGATGCATTGTGATGTTCCGTTCTTGCTGGTATGGTTCCTAGTCTCTGGTGGTGTCATATTGGGTTTTCTGTTGTTGAATGTGCTTTTACATTGTCCTCTTCTCATCCTTTCTTCTGGTGGGTGTAGCAGGAGTTTCTTGCTCTCCTGGTGGGTACGGGACCAAGGTTCCCTTCTGGTAGATGGAAATAGCTCCAATACTCTGATGTCTGTCATCTTGTCATGGATGGAGTTGGCACTGTTACCGGGGCCTTGGCAGTGTCTGGGTGCGCTGGATCCCGCTGCCAAGTTCGGATCTGGTGAGCAGACCCCTGGCTTCAGATGTTTCTGAGCATGTTCGCTTAACCAGAACCAGAAACAGCCTGTGGCCTACCTGGGCCGGTGGATGGAGGCAGAGCTGCCACCATGGCCTCGGCAGTGTCCGAGTGTGCTGGATCTCGCTGCTGAGTTCGGATCCAGTGAGCAGGCCCCTAGCCCAGGTGTTTATTATTTTCATTTCTAAGTTTGTACTAGAATATGTCCTTCCCTTTGGCTTAATGACTCATGTCTTACAGCAGTTTCCCTGGAAACAGATGCTAAGGCAAAGATGCATATGTAGAAGCCCAATAGATCTGGAAGTGAAGGTAAACAAGAACTATGAAGGAGCAAGGAGAGCAGTGTGAGCGAGTCATATAACTGTGTCAATGCTTCAGCCAGATGAATGGAGAGTTCTAGACACGGGTTTTTACCTTCAGTAGCCCATCCGTTTTGCTACAGAACCCTTAATTAGGGCTAATACAATGATCATGTTCTCTAAGGGTTCCCATTTGCTACACCTTACCTGACTGCCCTCAGCAGACAGAACTCTCAATAGTTAGGTAAAGGAATGCCTCTCTCTTACAATAGCATCTTCTAAATGTAATAATTTCCCCTGAAACAGAAGTTTTACCTCTCAAACTTTTCTCCACCAAAATTACCTGGGGGTGTTACTTGCTGTCTGGAATTTAATGGTGCAGGGTAAATATGATGCTAGGCAGATTGTTATTCATTTTCTGAGTAAACTAATTTAATCTGCACAGATGCACTTTTTCTTTTTCTTAAAATTCAAAACTTGCATGAAAATATGTCAATTAGTGACTAATGATTAGTCGTGCTTTGTGCTCAGCAATAGAAGATGGTTTTCTGTTTTTGCACACCTATTATCTTATAATTTCTTTTGTTTTTCTCCAGGAACCTGAATTTTGCTTGAGAAAGCAAGTCTCCATTTTCCTGTCTTTAAATTTGCCTTCTTCTCAGCCTTTGATAGCATCTATCATCTATCCTGTTCCTATCATTAGTGAATACTTACCAAAATTATTCTCTTTATCAATGACTTGCTTTCCTTCAGTGACCAACCTGTCATTAGCTGATTGGGCTTGGGATTTAAATTTTATTAGGTTTTTACATCTTCTTGTGGCTTACCCTCCCAGCTGCTTTCCTCTTCATTTTGACCCATATTCCATTCTGTCTGTGCTGCCTTGATTAATTTCTTCTTCACTTTTCTTCTTTTCCATAAAATCTATGTATAACAGAGGGAGCCATTATAGGTTCGAGGAGAGATCTGGCACTAGGGAGGTTTCCAGAGATCTTTAAGGATGACACGCACTTACAATCTAGGCAATGGTGGAGAGACTACCCTAAATGCCCTTCCCCTATAATGAGACTGATGAGTGCCTTATATGCCATCCTAGAGCCCTCATCCAGTGGCTGAGAGAAGCAGAGGCAGACACCCACAGCTATTTACTGAACTGAACTCTGGAACCCAGTTGCAGAGAGGGAGGACTGAAGAGCAAAGAGGTAGGGACCAGGCTGGTGAAACCCACAGAAACAGCTGACCTGAACAAGGGGGAGGACATGAACTCCAGACTGATGTCTGGGAGGCCAGAATTGGACTGATCCAGACCCCTGAATGTGGATATCAATGAGCAGGCCTAGGCACTCTATGGAGCCCCTGGTAATGGATCAGTATTTTTCCCTTGCATAAGAAGGGACTTTGGGAGCCCATCCCACATGGAGGGATGCTCTCTCAACCTGGACACATGGGCGAGGAACTAGGCCCTGCCCAGGATGATATGACAGACTTTGGGGAACCTTCCTGGAGGACCTTACCCTCCCTGGGGAGCAGAGGGGGTGAATGAGGTGGGAGGGCTTGTGGGTGGTTGGCAGAGAGGGGAGGGAGAGGGAGAGGGAGAGCGAGAAGGGATTGACATGTGAAGCAAGCTTGTTTCTAATTTGAACTAATAAAAATATTCTTTTGGGAAAAAAAGAATCAATGTTTTATTTCCCAAGAACCACTAATTCTTCATTTATGAAAGTTGTCTGTTTTTAACATGTAGCCCAGATTTGAGATAGTACAGTCATTTTTATGCTTTCAAGTTAATAATCTCCTGCCATGATATAACACAAAGAGTATGTCCATTCCTTATTTTGGTTCATTTTCTCTTATGTCCAAATAGTACAGAAAAATAATCCAGGCTTAGTGTTTGTTTGTTTCCTCTTTCTCACTGACAAACTTAGTGTTAAGAACATCTTCTGCACAAGTTGCTGAATGACAATACATATGCACAGCACCTGTCCAAATGAGTATGTCAAATCTGTGGACTATTAACTATCCATTGAAGAGTGAAATTTCTTCTGCTTCTATAAGTTCAATTTATGAAGACTAATTTATTTGAACATTAACAGAAACATTCTAATATTTCATGGAATTAAAATTGTTCATACATGGATATATGTCCTATATGTCCTATATTTTTCTAAATTTTTTTGAAAAATTCCTTATATTCTACCAGGCCTAGCCCTATTTCATCTCTGATCGCTTACAATTTTAGAAGATAATTTAATACTTTGGTATTTGAGTATAGGCAATGTTACATTTCTAGTACATTTCTTTCAGCCTTGAAATGATTGGTTTTGGTTGTGGCTTGTCTGTTAAAGGTAGTCTCACTATGCACACTTGGCTAGCCTGGGACTGACTATCTAGACCATGTTGGTTTTTAACTCACAGAGATCTGCCTGCCTTTGCCTCCTGAATGTTGGTATTAAAGGAATTTGTCCCAGTCCTTTTAATATTTTTAAAGAGCAATATATAGAATGCAGCAATATTGTTGGACACACATGGAAATTGGTAGATTCCCACCCTTAGTTTCTTTTCATATTTTTAATAATTTAGATTCATAGCTTAGAGTCTATCTCCTATAGTACCTTGGTTATTTGCCTACCTTCCTAAAACTCTTGCCTTCACTCTCCCTACTCTGCTTTCTATTTCAAGAACAGACCCTGAAAGGCAGACTTCCGTGTTATTTGGCTTCTCCCTAAGACAAACATTAATGGTTGTCTTAGTTACTGTTCTGTTTCTGTGAAGAGACACCATGACCAAGGCATTTACTGGGGGCTTGCTTACAGAGGTTTAGTCCATTATCATCATGGTAGGGAGCATAGCAGCATGCAGACACTGAAGCTACCTCCTAATCCATAGGCAAAGAACAAAAGACTGGGCTTAGCATGAGCTTTTGAAACCTCAAAGCCCACCCCTGTGACATGCTTCCTCCAACAAGGCCACACTGCCTAATCCTTCAAATCTTATCAAAGTCCCTGGTGACTAAGCATTTAAATATGTGAGCCTCTGGGGCCGGGCCATTCTTATTCAAGCCACTACAATGATCTCTCAGATGACAAGAAGAAATAAGAAGCACAGTGTTTCTCATCCCATTTCTGTCATTTAGGATAGACTTCGGTTCCTTTACTGTCCACTTCTTTCAATATTCCAGCTGTCAAAACATATTCCTGTTCTCTTTCAGACCCTTTCCAGAATCTAGCTGTTGTCAAATGGCCCTTCATGGGGTGGGAAGTAGCTTCTTGGTATTGCCAATCTTTGGGTTGCCCCACTGCTGTGTATTTTGCTTGTCCTTTCATCACCAAGGTAACCAATTTTCTATATTAAATCCCTCCTTTTAGAAAACCTATGGATGTTTCTGTGTCCTTGGCTCCCTGACTTAGATCTGACTAACCCATTTTATTTCTCAAACTTGTTCTTATATTTGATAGAAATATCTTCTAGAATCCAGGAGTTGCTAATTTTCAGTGTGGCCTCCACCTTTCCTGCCTCTCTGTTTTCTCTTTGTCAGTATTTCCATGGAGAAAGTATAAGAGCACAAATAATATGCCATTAGCTAGCAACTAGTATAATACATTTTTGTCCCTGGCTATATAGACAAGTGCAATTTAGTCATATCCTGAGGCCATTGTTCTTTCAGGTCCATCCTCAATTACAAGGTGAAAATCATTCAGCAAGCAAACTTGAAGAGTCAGTTTCTATGAAAGCTAATTTTATGAAATATTTCTTTGAGAGTCTGGGCAGGCTGCTGTGAAAACTTAGTTGCACAGAGGGCAAAAAATTTAGGGATATGATAATCTGAATTTGCTATATTTTTTTCCCATTGGTGACAAAACAGGCTTAATTTGGTATGTTAATTCTGCAAACATTTGCCGTAGTTCAGAATTCCCCATGGCACCTGACACAAGTTACAAATACGAAGCCCCCAAGAACATTTATATGCTCAATAATTTGTTAGAAGTCCCCAATATACTCACTGGAAGCTACTAGATGCACAGTTGACTACAGATTAAAGTCAGCAAAGGGAGGAGATACAGGGACAAGTCTTGGAAGTTCTAAGGGTGAAGTTTCCAGTTTTTCTCAGCTAGTAGAATCACAAGCTGTGGGAATTTTTTGATTTATTTTTAGTTTATGTGTATGAATGTTTTGCCTGTATGTATATTTGTGCATGTATATGCCTGGTTCCCACAGAAGTCAGAAGTGGTCATTGTATCCTGATGAACTACTGAGGGTATAATTGAGTTGCTGGAACTCAAACCTGGGTTTTTTGCAAATGCAGCCGTGTTCTTAAATACTGTGCAGTCTATTCAGCCCGGCAGTGTTAGTTTTTATTGACAATACTGTGTAATTATATACAAAGAATATTGTTTAATAGTCAATGAGGGAAATTCATCTGATTTTTGAGTCTATAGTTTTATTGCAACTCAGCCACATAGATATGGTTGATCTTTAGATTCCAGCCTTTCTTGTGACCAAGTTGATACTTCATAGCCCAAAGCCTCCACCATAAGTCATATTATTAGACTATCCACTATGCTGAAAGGCTTCATGTAAACAAAAACATTCTTCTCTAGCAGGAAATTTCAAAGATTTAAAGATAACCTTTGGGGAATGGCGATGTCAAGTGTACATCTCTCTCCTTGGGTGAGTTTAACTCTTTAATTCACAGGGCCCAAATACCCAAAACTAAACAGTTTAGACATTTTGTAAGACTCACAGGAATGTACTGAGTTTCAGTACTAAGTAAGTAAATAAATAAATACATAACTCAGTGGACTCTACAATATGAGCAAAGGGACACCAGGTGCCCTATAATTGATATAATCATCCAACATTGTACAGTTAATTTTCCAGTGTGGTTTGATATTTCATCAATTATAGCTGCTGATCATTGAGTGATATCTGATTAAAATCTCTTCTTGAACACTGTGGGCTGTGTTTTATTTTGTCTTTGCAGAAAGGTAAGATGAACACTGGAAAAACGAAGTAGATTAGATGATTCAACTGTGGACTCATAAAAATTACTGGAAGAATAAATTACAGCTAAGTGCTTGACATGTACTTGAATTTTATACTGATTACAAAGAAATCACAGAAAATACTGTTCCATATGTAATACAGAAAAAATGCCAAACAATTTAATTTAGAGCTTGTTATTCCTGTCGTGACAGTGTCATTTCTGTAAACATTGACAGGAACATCATGGAAGTTATGTGCTACTGTTTTCCAAGACTGAACACAGAATATGATCCTGATTTGAGTAGATGCTCCAGATCTATATTCATTTCTTAATTTAGCTTTAACTATATCTCTTCACAATGTACAGATAGAGGTATCCAAAAGCACAATATGTAGTAAATGTCGACTTCCAAAAGCAAAAAGACATACAGATTGATTTAAAAGAATTTAATTGCAGTTCAAAACCCACACAAAAGCCTTAGTTTAGGTTTAATTGCTCTATGCCATGTATATTCTCTTTTACAAGAAAAGCACAATACAATGACAAAGCAGAGGACCCCTGATGCTGTGTGGCTTGGCAAAGGGATAAAGGAATATAACATTCACCAACACTGTATTCGTATCTCTTTGAACTCGTTATCTATCTTTTGCAATTTCCCTTGTCAGCAATATTCTGTCTATATGATGACAAAATGTTGCCAATAAAAAGTAACACTGCTAAGCTGGAGAGATGTCTCAGTAATTTAGCACACTAGCTGCTGTTTTAAAGAATGTGGATTGGAGTCCCAGCACTGACATGGTGTCTCACAGCCATTTGCAACACCAGCTCCAGGAGATGGACACATAAAATACACTATTTTACAAGGCTGTCAGTGTTAGACCCCCGAAAACTCAAGTATCCAGGGTCCCAGGCCACGTTCTCGGTCACCCCAATCACCAGGTGAATTCAAGAGCTTGCTGCAAACTGCATGAGGCTTTATTGTAATTTCATGAGCTAACCCCATGTTAGCTCAGATCTTTTACCCACCCGCCATGGCGGATGGCTAGAAAAGACGGCTCCTAGGGTCTCCCGAAAGATCTTATAGGGCAGCGTAAGGGGAGTGTCTAGGGGTACACACAGGCTTATGATTGGTGTGCTTCCAGGCTTGGAGGGCTTGCCCTGTGTTGATTGGTCAACTGGTTGTTATGGCCCATAGGCCCTCCCAGGGTGGTTGCTATGCTCTCTACGTCATTGCTGTGTGCTTGTCCGTAAAGCACACCCAGGGTTGTAAAGCATAGCGCCACCAGCTAACTTCCGATTGGTTCCTTGTCATGAGGCAAGCATCTGACTTTCTAGTGACTAACTTCTGATGGGTTCCTTGTCACAAGACAGGCATCTGACCTCTAAGTGACCAAGGCAGGTTTATGGCAAGCCCGTGTTCGGCTGTTATTGGTCCCTTCAGTCAGGATATTAATTGAGGCAGAGTACAAGGGAGGGACTCTGAGCCTCATCTCTGCATCTAATACATTCTCTTGGACTCTCCTTCTACCCTAGCAGTAAGAAAGAGACTTGGTACTCACAGAAGATGATGTCAGCTGCAGGAACAGATAATTTTTGAATTCACAGTCTTAATAACATTTAACGTGATTCCCTCAAACTGACATTGTACCATAGTCTAATAGAGCAGCAGGCACATTTTCTTCACATGTAAGAATGGAGCCAGGTTACTTCCACATTTTAATGTTTCATTATAATTTCATCATATTTAATATGTGGCCTGCAAGAGTTCTACAAGAAGAAAGCAAAATAGGAAGAGATTTTATCATCAGATCTGAAAGCTGTTTTGCATTGTTTCTGTATACTTTTCATCAGTCACAGAAGCATTCTAACTAATGAGGGTGGGGCCTGATATTTAACTGTGTATAGAAGAAAGAAGGTGGGTTGACTGACTAGTTTTCGTCAGTTTGACACAAGCTAGTGTAACTGAGAGGAGGATGCCTCAATTGAGAAAATACCTCAATAAGATAAAACTATAGGCAGACCTATTGAACATTTTATTAATTGGTGATTGTTGTGGGAGGGTCCAGCCCCATTGTGGCTGGTGGCATCCTTGGGCTGGTGGTCCTGGGTCCTAAAAGAAAGCTGACTAAGCAAACCATGATGAGCAAACCAGTAAGAAGCACCTCTCCATGGCCTCTGCATCAGCTACTGCCTCCAGGTTCCTGCCCTGTTTGAGTTCCTGTTCTGACTTCCTTTGATGATAAACAGTGATATGGAAGTGTAAGCCAAATAAACCCTTTCCTCCCCATGATGCTTTAGTCATAGTGTTTTATCACAACTACAGTGACTCGAACTAGGACAGTGATCAACATAGAGCCAAGGCTTCATTGCTCTAGTACTTTCTAATTCTTGTTCTTGGGATCATTATTGTACAGATTCTCACAATCAAAGCTATTCCTTATGATTTGTCTCTAAATTGCTCCATGGATTCAAGTGTGGAAGGCTTGGCCCCAAATAAATCTCTGGGTGGTTAATGTGTCATGAAACCACTGGATTAATCTATTTGTGGATTCATAACATAATAGGATATTGGGTGGTGGTAGAAAGTTTAGGGGGTAAGGACTAGATATATACAGGGACTAAATTATTGAGGGTCTTTGCTTCAAGGAGACAGATTGTCCCTGGCTCCTTTCTACCTCTCTGTTTTCTGTTCACATGTAATGAACAATTTTTCTTTCTACCACAAGTTCTCTGACAAGTAGCCCTACCTCATCATTAGCCAAAAAGCCATGGAGTCAGTGTCCATGCTCTGAAATGCCTCACGTTGTGAACCAAATAAATTATCCTTTTTAAAGTTGATTTTCTCAATTATCTTGCCACCAAAGTGGGTAGCTCACTAATTAATATTGCTTCAATTAATTAATATTCCCAGTTTGGCAGGCTCCAGAATCACTTTGGAGGCAAGCTTCCAGGCATACATTTGAGGGATTATTTACTTTATATCCACCTCTGGGAATGTCTGAGAGGGATTATCTTGATTGGATTAATTGCCATGGGGCATTTCATCATAAAAGGAGGTTTGATTATGTCAAGGCCTTCGATCCCAAGCTGCATAAAAAGGAGGAAGCTAACTAAGCACAAGCATTCCTTGTTCTGTACTTCCTGACTGTTAATGGAATGTGACCCAGACTCCTGCCAGAACTTGAGTTGTGAGCCAACATAAACACTTTCTCCCTTAAATTGTTTTTGTCGAGACTTTCCCTCACAATGACAGAAAAAGTAACTAAGATAGACATTTTCTTTAGCACTGAACAGTTGTGCCTCCCTCTACACAGCATTAGGTAGTCTGGTTGATCTGCCACACATGAAAACACAGAAACATGAAGCATGTAGACATTCAACTGATGCCCCCAACTTGTGTCTCAGATAATAGGCAGCATCAAAGTTAAAAGCCCAAGTAAGGAAGCCTTTCAGGTGACCTTAGCCCCAGTCACCATCTGATTATAACCAAACCAATGATGACATTTTAACAGTGATTTTTCTGAATTCTGTTACAGTGTGTTTATATGATACATTTTTTAACATTTGAAATTCAGTATGTAGCCATTATAGATAGCTTTGAGAGACCAGCAAGGTAAAAAGGAAACAAAATATCCTAAATATCATGAATTCTGAGCCTTACCAGAGATAAGCCTGATAGGGATTAAATTTGGAAGTATATAAATGCATGCTTAGAGTCTCCATCCAGTAATTGATGGAGCCAGATGCAGAGATCCCCAACCAAACACCAGGCTGAGTGTCAGGAATCCAATCAAAGAGAGGAAGGAGGGAATATATGAGCAAGGGAGATCAAGATCATGATGAAGAAATCTACAGAGATAGCTGAACCAAGCTCATGGAAATTCATGAACCCTAGACTGACAGATGTGGAGCCTCCATGGGACTGAACTAGGCATGCTGTATGTGGGAGAGAGTTGTGAAGCTTAGACTACCTGTGAGGGGCCCCTGGTGGTAGGAACAGGATCAATCCCTGGTGAATGAGCTAGCTTATTGGAGCCCAGTCCCTATGGTGGGGTGCCATGTTCAGCATTAAGACATGGGAAATGAAATTCAAAAACTAAATAAATTTTAAAAACAACAACAAAAATCCAAATGCATCCTTTTGAATTCTAAAAACCATATTGATGAGAGCATCCCATGTGTATTACATGGTTTCCTATCTTCATCAGTGAAAGAAGAGTGGTGCTTTAAAATGAGGTTTGCAAATTCTTTGATAGTGTTTTCATGGAGAGGCACAATCAAATAGCATTCTCTGTGATGTGGGGCAGCCTTACTGTTTGAACAGGATACTAAGTGGTTTCTGAGAGTAGACCAGAAAAACCTTCACTTTTGGGAACTCTGCTCTTTGAATTTAGATCTGTGTTGTTAGGAAGCTCAAGCCATGCAGCAAAGCCACATATAAGCACTTGGATGAAGTCTCTAACTGACATTTTCAGCAAATAGTAGTGACCATAGTCAGAAGCCTAAGTAAGGATGCTTTTCAACTTACTTTGGCTCAACTACCATTTGACTGTAACTGCAAAGGATATCTTAACTGAAATCTATCATCAGCCCCCAGAAAGATGATGATGATGATGATGATGATGATGATGATGATGATGGTAAGTAATAGTAAAGTAGCAGTGTAGTAGTGATGGTGGTGGTGGTCTCTGAGATATTTTTGCCTTCAACTATGTTTAGAAAGATTTATTATGCAGTTATAGATATGACAATGAGAGAGAATGCCATGAAAAAAATTCTCAGTTTCCTCATATTTCTCTATGCACCAATGAACTTTTAATGGATAATAGTTTTTGTACATGGGATCTAGGAAACAGGGTAAAATTATATTTCAGACATCTGGGCCTTGAAGTCCAGCTCATCTACCAGTGGCAGAAAGAGAGTTTCTCTGTGTGGTCTCCAAAAGTGTCACCCTGAAGAAAATAATATTTGAACTGCAAAATGTATGTTCTCTGAGACATATGGAAAATGTTAATGAATCAAATTTTTTGGAAAAGTTTGACATTTTAATAATAAGCCAGCAAAGTAAAATTATATGTGGACAATAGAAAAACAGGTTCTAGAGGTTATAATTCTCACACCTGAAAAGAGATGGCTCCCCTTAAGTCATTTATTATCTCTGAGTATTTTTTTATTGGCTGACAAATATTGGTAACATACCAACCTCACAGGGTTCCTTCAGAGAATAATTGACATAGTGATATAATTCACTGAGACCAAGGTTTGGAAAAGTCAACTGAACATTAGACAAATAGATTATGTGAGACGTCACTTCTATCTGCAGAATCTTATTGAGAGGAAATATCAGATTAGTTCACAAATGATATCTGATAGGTTGTACTTGGTAATGATTCAGCATTATTAATGTGATTAATTTCCTTTCCTTTTGAGAATGCATACTAATATAGTAACCTTGAAAAAACACTTATTGCATTTCCTTATGTGTAAAGTGGAGAAGTCAAAGGTTTTACTGAATGAAACACTTTAGGCATATAAAGTTCTACTGGTTTTATGAGCAAGGATGGTTGCAAACGGGTGACTCATAGAACCAGGACGTGTTCAAGAACAGCTCCTCTCACTACATGTACATTCAAATGACATGGAGAGCAATTAATTGGTTATAGTCCCTTTCTGTCTTTTTGAATATGGACTAAACAATTGACCATTTGCAATTCGCTGACCAGTCAGGTAGGCCATGCCTACTTCTTGTTCAAGCCATAATTTTTTTCTCCCAGATTTTTTTTAGTTTTTTATTTTTTATATATTTGAATTACAAACAATATTGAGTTACATGACAATCTCAGTTCCCTTCTCCCTCGATTCATGCCCTACCACGCCCCCAACTAAAATCTTACAGATCATATATCCTTTCTTTTAATCTACACCTGACTCAAACTTTCTGCTTCTTCATGACCTCTGCATCCTTCTTTTTCTTCCCTTCTCATTCTCGTAGCCTCCTTCCCCCTCTTCCCATGTTCTCAATTTGCTTAGGGGATGGTGACCCTTTCCTCTTCTCCAGGGGACAAAGTTTGTCTCCTTTAGGGTCCTCCTTGTTTACTAGTTTCTCTGGCAGTGTGGATTGTAGTATGGTAATCCCTTACTATATGTTTAAAATCCACATATGAGTGAGTACATATCATGTTTGGCTTTTTGTGATTGGGTTACCTCGATCAGAATGGTTCTTCAAGTTCCATCCATTTTCCTGCAAATTTCAAGATTCCATTATTTTTTTTCTTCTGCTGAGTAGTATTCCATTGTGTAAATGTACCACATTTTCTCCATCCATTCTTCTGTTGAGGGACATCTAGGCTGCTTCCAGTTTGTGGCTATTACAGATAGTGCTGCTATGAACATCATTGAACAGAGGTCTTTGTTGTATGAATGTGCTTCTTTTGGGTATATGCTTAGGAGTGGAATTGCTGGATCGTGTGGTAGACTCATTCTCATTTTCTGGAGGAGTCACCATGCTGATTTCCAAAGTGGCTGTAGAAATTGGCACTCCCACCAGCCGGGGAGAAGTGTTCCTCTTTCTCCACATCCTCTCCAGCATAAACTGTCATTGGTGTTTTTGATTTTAGCCATTCTGACAGGAGTAAGATGGTATCTCAGAGTTGTTTTGATTTGCATTTTTCTGATGGCTAAGGATGTTGACCAATTTCTTATGTGTGTTTCAGCCATTTTAGATTCCTCTATTGAGAATTGTCTATTTAGATTTGTACCCCATTTTTAATTGGATTATTTGGTGTTTTCGGGAATAGCTTCTTGATTTCTTTGTATATTTTGGAGATCAGCCCTCTGTCAGATGTGGGGGTTGGTGAATATCTTTTTCCAGTCTGTGGACTGTAGTTTTGTCTTGCTGACTGTGTCCTTTGCTTTACAGAAGCTTCGCAGTTTCAGGAGGTCCCATTTATTAATTGTTGATCTCAGTGTCTGTGCTACTAATGTTACGTTCAGGAAGCTGTCTCTTGTACCAATTAATTCAAGGGTACTTCCCACTTTATCTTCAAATAGGTTCAATGTGGCTAGGTTTATGTTGAGGTCTTTGATCCATTTTGACTTAAGTTTTGTGCAGGGCGAAAGGCTTGGGTCTCTCTGTAGTCTTCTACATGTTTGCATCCAGTTATGCCAGCACCATTTGTTGAAGATGTTCTCTTTTTTCAGCCTATATATTTGGATTGTTTGTCAAAAATCAGGTGTTCATAGGTGTGTGGGTTAATATCAGGGTTTTCAACTCTATTCCATTGGTCTACCTGTCTATTTTTGTGCTAATACCAAGCTGTTTTCAGGACTATAGCTCCGTAATAGAGCTTGAAGTCACGGATGGTGATGCCTCCAGAAGTTCCTTTATTGTACAGTGTTGTTTTGGCTATTCTGGGTCTTTTGTTTCTCCATATTTTTATTTGAATTAGAAACAAGATTGTTTTACATGACAACCCCAGTTTCCTTCTCCCTCCAGTCCTCCTCTACCAACCCCCCCAATTAAAACCCTACCTATCACATATCCTTTCTGCTCCCCCCAGATGGTGAGGCCTTCCATAGGGTGTCATCAGAGTCTATCATATCCTTTGGGATAGGGTCTAGGCCCACCCCTGTGTGTCTTGGCTCAGGGAATATTCCTCTATGTGGATTGGGCTCCCAAAGTCCACACCAATGCTAGGGATAAATACTGAACTACTACAGGAGGTCCCATAGATTTCTTAGGTTTCTTCAATGAAATCCATGTTCCTAGGTTCTGGATCAGTCCCATGCTGATATCCCAGCTATCAGTCTGGGGAGCAAGATTTCCCTGATGTTCAAGTCAGTTTTTTCTGTGGAGTTCACCAGCCTTGTCTGGATCCCTTTGTTCTCAGTCTTAAATGAGGTATCCATATTAGCCTTATCACCTCCAAGTCTCAGAGGAGGAAGAAGGAAACTTATACCCAGACAATGGAGAGGATTGTTGTGAAATTTGGTCTTCTAGATGGGGCATAATTAACACAGTTATGAACTGACAGCAGCTGTATTCACCTTTACAAAGCCTATATAAAACCAAACCAGTCAAAATTCCTTCATAGATGATGTAGACTATCTGGATTCTCCACCACTTGCCTGCAAGAGGACAGTTTAATTCTTATCACATTTGCCCCAAACATGAGCATACAAAGTTTGTAAAATAAAGACAAACCAATAAACAAAAAAAACACTACTAGAGTTTCAATCACATATTCACCCTCACACATTGACATTTGGAGATTTCAATACTTCACTCTCATCAATAGACAGGTCATCCAGACAAAAACTAAATAGAGAAATACTAGAGCTTACTGAAGCTATAAAGTAAATGGACCCAACAGATATTTACAGGACAGTTCACCAAAACACAAAAGAATATAACTTCTTCTTAGCACTTGATAGAACTTTTTCCACAATTAAAGACATACTCATAAAGCAAGTCTCAACAGATACAAAAAAATTGAATTAACTCCCTGCATTCTATCTGACCACCATGGATTAAATTTGGATAACAATAATAACAGAAAATTTAAAAACTCATTGAAAATAAACAACTCTCTACTGAATGAAAAATAAGTCAAGGCAGAAAATGAGAGAGATATCAAAGACTTTCTAGAATTAAATGAAAATGAACATGCAACAAACTAAAAATTATGGGTCATAATGAAGGTTGTTTTAAGGGTCAAATTCATATTACTAAGTGTCTACATTTAAAAATTGAGGAGATCACATACTAGCAACTTAACAGCACACTTGAAATTTCTATAACTAAAAACATAAACCAAAGAGGTGGTAGACAGAAGAAATAATTAAAATTATGATTAAAATCAATAAAATAGAAACAAAAAACAAAGAAACAAAGAGTTGGTTCTTTGAGAAAACAAGATTGACAAATCCTTACCCAAATTAACTAAGAGACACAGGGAGAAAATTCACAAAATAACAAAGACAGAAATGAAAAGAGGATCATAACAACAGACTGAGGAATTTCAGATAATCTTAAAGATATACTTTAAATAAAACCTGTACTGCATCAAACTGGAAAAACCTAAAGGAATTGGATATTTTTCTCTACATACCACTTACCAAAGTAAAATCAAGATGAGATAAGCAATTTAAACAGACATATAACCCCCAGGTAAATAGAAGTAAGAATTTTCCAAACAAAAAAGAAATGCCTAGGGTCAGATGATTTTAAATCAGAACTCTTAACAGTTTTTCAAATTATTACACAAAATAGAAACAGTCCATTTTACAGTGCCACAGTCACCCTGACACCCAAACCACATAAAGAGCCAACAAAAAAGAGAATTACAAACACATTGACACATTTTCCTTATGAATGAGTTGCAAAAATACTCAATACTTACAAATAAAATCCAAGAATACATCAAAAAGATCATCCACCATGATAAAGTAGACTTGGAGATACAGGGATTGTTCAACATACAAAAATCATTAATTGTAACTAAAAGAAAAAAATCACATGATCATCTCATGAGATGCAGAAAAAGGACTTTGAGAAAATATAGCAACCCTTCATGAGAAAAGTCCTGGAGACTTTTATATGATTATATGATTATATGACCAAGGGGGTTCAAGATCATGACAGGGAAACCCACAGAGACAGCTGACCCAAGCTTGTCAGCTCATGGACTCTAGACCCACAGCTTAAAAGCCTGAAAGGGAACAAAATAGGCCCTCTGCATGTGGGTGACAATTGTACAATCTCCTCTTCTTTCCCCTCTACTCTTTAGCAATACAAGGGACAAATTTAAACATAATTAAGGCAGATTACAGCAAGCCTATAGCCAACATTTATTTCAATGGAAAAACTCAAATCAATTCTTCTAAAATAAAAAACAAGTCAAGGTTGTCCACTTTCTCCATACTTACTCAATATAATAATTGAAGTCTTAGCTAGAACAATAAGGCAACTACAGGAGATCAAGGGGATGTAAATAGAAATGGAAAAAAGTATGTTTATTTGTAGATGGTATACATGAATGAGCAAAAAAATGGCACTAGATAAATACTACAGCAGATAAAAATGTTAAGCAAAGCAACAGGATACAAATTTGACTTGTAAAAATCAGTAGTTCTCTTACTTTAGAAAATTGAACTGAGAAAGAAATCAGGAAAACAACACCTTTCACAATAGCATCAGGTAATAGAAAATATCTTGAGTATCTCTAACCAAGCACGTGAAAGACTTGTATGATTAAAAACTTGAAGTTTTTGAAGAAAGAAATTGAAGAAAATATCAGAAGATGTAAAGATCTCCCATGCTCATGTATTGGTAGGGCTAACATAGTAAAAATGACCATGCTACCCAAAGCAATCTCAATCAATGCAAACCTCATCAAAATTCCAACACAATTCTTCACAGACCTTGAAAGGAAAATTCTTAACTTTGTATGGAAAAACAAAAAAATCACAGGATAATGAAAACAATCTTGGAAAACAAAAGAACTGCTAGAGGTTTCAACAACTCCATTTTCAAGATAGACTACACAGCTATAACAATAAAAATAGCATGGTACTGGCTCAAGAAACACCAGTAGATCAAAAAATCCACAGTTATGGACACCTGATTTTTAATAAAGAGGCCAGAAATACACAATAGAAAAAAAGACAGCATCATCAGCAACTGGGTGACAGCATATAGATGAATGCAGATAGATCCATTCTTATCACTGTGGATAAAATTCAAGTCCAAGTAAATCAAAGACACCAACATAAAACCAGATACATTGAACCTGATAAAAGAAATCTGGGAAATACAGACACAGAAAGACAAACATGGTATGTACTCACCCATAAGTAGATATTAGATGTAAAGCAAAGGCTAACCAGGCTACAGTCTTCAGCCACAGAGAAGCTAGATGACAAGGAACATCCTAAGAGGGACACATGGATCTCTCTCGGATGAGGAAATAGATGAGATATCCAGGATAAACTGGGCATGAAATGTGGAACTATGGGAGAGGGAATGGGGGAATGGGAGGGTGCAGGAATGGGAACATGGGGGATAAGGATGGTCCAGTTGGGAGTGGGATGATGAAAGACAGTAATGAAACAGATATCTTAATAGAAGGGGCCATTAAGGAGTAAGGGAAAAATCAGGTGCCAGAGAAACTCCTAGGAATCCACAAGGGTAACCAGGCTAAGATTCCTAGCAATAGAGCTGAGGGTGCCTGAACTGGCCTTTCCCTGTAATCAGATGGAAGACTACCCTAACTGTCATCACAGAGCCTTCATCCATTAACTGATGGAAGCAGCTGCAGTGATAAACAGCCAAGCACTGGGCTCCAGGGGTCCAGTTGAAGAGAGGGAGAATGAATTATATGACCAAGGAGGTTCAAGATCATGACAGGGAAACCCACAGAGACAGCAGTCCCAAGCTTGTCAGCTCATGGACTCTAGACCCACAGCTGAAAAGCCTGAAAGGGACCGAAATAGGCCTTCTGCATGTGGGTGACAATTGTGTAACTCCCATCTCCTTTCCCCTCCCCTGTGCTTTGCCCTCTCTTCCTTGTCATTCCCACTTCTTCTCCTCCTTTTTTCTTCCCCATCCTCCTCCTTTCCCTCCTCCCACTCCTCCTTTCTTCTCTTTCTCCTCTCCCTACTCATTTCCTTGTTTCTCCTTCATTCCCCTTTCCTCCTCCTCTCCTTTACCTTCTCTTCTCTTTTGTTCTCCCGTGCCTTCTTGTCCTTTCTTTCTCTTCACCCTCCCTCCTTATTGCCTTGCTTCATTTTCCCCTCCTTTTCTCATCCTCTCCTTCAGAGCTAGCCTCAAGATAAGGGGTCTAAGCATGCCTAAATCCCTGGATTTTCTCATCCTGAGAGCAGCAGGAGTTTGTTTGTCCCACCCCCTTGCCCATATGCCAGCAGACCCCAAGCATTTGTTTTCTGTGGACATGCTCCAATGCCCATAGCAACTGACAAGCTCATGGATCTCCAAGGCTACTTACCTGACATCTGAAACAGCCAAAACTGGACTTCAGATGACATTATGAAGTTTCTTTCTCTGGCCCCTGTAGCCTCTGAATGTACAAATGAAGTACCCTCGATGTTCTTACCCCAACCAACAACATACCATCACATAGACCCAACAGGCCATTCTTCCTAGGGTAGAAATATCCCTTGGCCCCTGCTAATAAATGAGCTGTCCACTGACACAGCCTCCAGTGTGTCTTTTTCCCCCTGTTGTCCTCATGAAAACTGAGGTTCCTTCTTTTTCCCTGCCCATGCTCAGATTATTTCCCCACCTAACCATGAAGGAACGAAGTCAGGGCTCAAACCCAGCACTCTCCCTCCTCCCCATCCTCCTCTTTCTCACCCACTCCTCTCTTCTCTCCCTCTCCTTCTTCTCCCAGTGCTTCTTCCAAACTTTCTCCTACTCTTCTTCTTCCTTGTCTTCCTTCTCCTGCATCACTTTTCTCTGCCTTGCCCTGTTCTTTTCAGCCTCTTCCTCCTATTGTTTCCTCTCCTCCCTCTCTATTCCTTAACCCCTTCTTGTTCTCCTTTTACCCTTCTCACCTTTCCTTCTCCACCCCTTCCTTTCTCTATTCCCCTCGTTTCCCTCCTCCTTCCCCTCCTACAGTTTCTCCTCGTCTCTTTCTCCCCCCTTTTCCTATCCTCCTCCTCCCCTCCTTCTTGTTCTTCCCCATATCTTTCTCTTACCCCTCTCTTCTCCTCCACCTTCTCCTAGCCCTCCTTTTTCCAATCTTTCTACTCCTCCTCCTCCTTTCCTTCTCCTCCCCCTTGCCCCTTCTCATCTTCCACCTTCTATTCTTTTCCTCGTCTACCACTCCTCCCTCTTTCCTCCTCCCTCTTTCCTTTATCCTTCCTCCTCCACTGTTCTTCCTCCTCCTTCCTCCTCCCCCTTTCCTTCTCCTCCACCCCTTTCTCTATCCTTTTCCTTTCTCTCCTTCTTTCTTCTATCCTCCTCTCCCTCATCTTCTCTTCCTCCTCTTTTTCTTCTCCCCTACTGTCCTCTCTTTCCTCATTGCTCTTTTTATCTGTTACCTTACCATCTTCTTCTCCCCTTCTCCTCCCACTCCTTTTCCTCCTCTTCCTTCTCCATATTTCTCTTCCCTCACCCCTTTATCCTCTCCCCTTCTCCTACCTCTCCTCTCATCCTCCTTCTCCTCCCTCAACTTCTCTTCTTTCTCTCCCCTCCTCTCTCTGTTCCACCTCTTCCCCTTTCTTTCTCCAATCCTCTTATCCTTTAAATAATCTCTTCCTTCACTCTTCCCCCTCTTCTTCTCTTCCTACCCATCCTCACCTTTTCCTCCTCCTCCCTTTTCTTTTTCCTCCAACTCCTCCTGATCCTCTCCATCCTCTCTTCTCTTCCCCTTTCTTTCTCTTCATTTCCCTCCTCTTCCTTCTCACCTTCTCTGCCTTTTCTTCTTCCTTATTTTCCTTCTCCCCTCCTATTCTTTTCCTTCTACTTCTCCCTTCTTCTCCTCCCCTATCTTGTCTTCCTCCTCCATCTTCTCCTTCCCCTCCTCCACATCTCCTCTCCTTTTTGATCCTCCCCTCCTCCTCTTCTCCACCTATTCATCTCCTCACACTCTATACCTCTCCCTCCTCCCTATTCCTCTCCCCTCTTTAGCTCCTACTCTTCCCTTTCTGTTTATACCCTTTTTCCCTTTCCTTCTCCTCCATCACTCCTCTTTTTTCCTCCTCCTTTCACTGTTGAAACCAAGGAATGATCCAAGGCCTGCTTAGCTATATCTTCAGTCTTTTATACATTTTTAAAAAATTTCAGATTTTTGATTATGTGCATGCACGTCTTTGGAGTATATCCATTATGTTGATCCTTTGGCACTAGGAATATCATGCAATATGAACACCTAGTAGAATTTCATGATGTGGAAGGGACAAAAGCACCAACATTCGATCAATATTGTCAAATAAGCAACACAAATTTTTAGTGAACATTTGTTTGTTGTTGAACATTTAATGTTTTTATTTCTGTTCATAACAATATGCAACCTGAAATATTAAGCCCTGGTGTACCTAGATAGTTTTCAAGAACATTAAATACACAATGTAAACAGCAAAGATAGAAATGTTTACTGTTCTATGTCATAGCAAAGTGATCTGCAGACCCTCACAGGGCTTTGAAGCAATATGCGACCGAAGCCACTTTGTAATTGCTCACATTAAACAGAGAAGTGGAATTCTCTGCTAGGTAATTAAGGAAATCTTGCATATAGCTGGACACTGACATAAGACTGTGGCTATTAAGAGACAAATAGGCCAATGTAGTCTCAATGTTCACAAATAATCGCAGGAGATGTGGAGCCCCATAAATCTGAGACATTGGAACATCTGGGTAAGCAAGGAGGATTTCAGCATACTGTGGTTTTTCAAACTGGCAGAGCAGCTGGGTACTCAGAATGTTGTTGAAATACTCTCTTATCCCATACACAAGTTCATCAACAGAATATTCTCTATTATCAGACTTTCCCTGTGATTTCACGAAAGTCACATAGTTTGCGAGAATATAATCTATATTCTTCTCAGCAGGGAGCTGGAATAACTGCTTCTGCTTGTTTACCAAGTCCCAGTCCTCAACAAGACATGCTTTTAGTACTGAAGGTAACTTCAATTCAACTTCCATTCTCATATTCACTGCCTGCATAGGCTGACCAGTGCTGACAGCCTCAGCAACATACTGGTGAGAGACGTGGGCTTCTTGGCTGGTAGCACTGCCCATTCTGCTTTTTGGAGTATTCTTCACGTGCTCTGGCACTGGCACCATAGGCATGGATCCTGGAGAGGGATCTACATGAAAGCTTTGCTCCATGGAGTGATGGCCTTCCTGCACAGAGCACGCATTTTCTCCTGTGTTACTTTCCTCACCAGTGTAGTTCCTCACTTGGAACTCAGCACTCTCCCCAGAACAAAATTTCTTCTCCATGCTCCCTTTCTTGGCAGAGTGGTGTCTCTTTTTCTTAGCATGGTGGCCTCTCTCCCCCGAGTGAATTTTCCCTGCAGAGTGGATCCTCTTGGAAGATGGGTCTTTCTCTACAGGGCGACTCTTTTTGAGAGAGCAACTTCTCTCTGCAGATAGATATTTCTCTGCACAGTGGCTTTTCTTTGGAAGCCTATCTCTTCCTGTGGGGCTATTTTGCCATGCAGAGTGTCCCCTGTCTGTTGACTGACCCTCCTCTACAGGGCTGTTTTTCTTCTGGGGTCGACTTTTCCATGTTGGGTGATCTTTCCCTGTGGAAGGTCTTTTCTCCACGGTGTAATTCCTTTCCAACAAGTGACCCTCCACTATAGGACACCTTTGGACGCGGCGACCTCTCCATGTAGGGCTATCTTCACCTGCTAAGAGTCTGTTCCATGCCAAGTTAACCCAGTCAACTGAGCTTCCCTGCTCTGCAGGGCGGCTTGTGATGGGGTGACCTCTCCCTGCAGATCGACTCTTGATTGCTGAGTAAGCCTTCTCTGCTAGGTGACTTTTCTTAGCAGGCTGACCTCTCCCTACAAGGTGATCTTTCCCTGTGGAGAGTCCTCTCTTCACAGAACGGTCTCCCTCTATCTGGCGATCTCTCTCTGTGCAGCTAAGTTTCTTAGCTGAGCGATGTTTCTCTTGAGGGTAATGGTTTTCCCAAGAGGGTCGTCTCGCATCCCAGTGAAATTTCCGAGGAGATGTACTCTTCTTAGTAGAAAGATCGTTCTTTGCAGGTTGACCTCTCTCAAAAGGGTGGCCTCTCTCGCCATAGGAATCTCTCTGACCCAAAACAACTTCCTCTGCAGAGCGAAATTTTTCTGTAAACCATCTTTTCTTGTTAAAGCAATCTCTGTGTTTAGGAAGATCTTTCTCAGCCGACAGATGCTTCTTGAATGAGAGACTTTTCTCAGAAACGCGATGCCTCTTCCCAGAGAGTTGCTTGTTGGACTCGTACTTTCTTGCAGAGGATTTTTCCCCTATAGCAGGAGTTTCTTCATTAACACAATTGTAGTCTTGTAGCACAATCTTCTCAATCAACGGTGTCTTAAGCATAACGTAATACTTCTTAGCTACATGTAGTCTCGTTCTCATGCCACACTTCTCAGTGGAGGGATTTTTCTCTACTATGCAGGATTTCTCATCTGAGCAACCTCTCTCCACTGAGAGGCAATTTGTGGCTGGACAGCCCCATGGTGTTCCTGTAAGAGGTGACTGAATATTTGTTGTCTCGGCTGACGTCTGTTCTGTGGAGCTATTTGTCACCTCCATGTCGAGCCTGTTGATTGGTGTCAGCTGCATGAAGTCATCACTTTCAGCAACATGCTGCTCACCAACATGAGAACTTTCATTAACGGAACTCATTGAAGCAATCTTCTGGCTTTATCTTCAAAGAACAAATGAATTCCCAGATTTCCTGTGATTGTCTGGAAAAAATGCCTGGGAACACATCCCAGAAGTCTGTAGTCTCTATTAGTTCTACAACCAGGATCCAATTTCCTGGTTGTCTATCAAATTTAGCTCATTTTAAGGACGCCAGAGGAGTAAGAGTGAGGAGCTCCACTACTGCACGTCCAACCGCCAGCGCAAAGTCTTGTTTCTCTGGCAACTATCTGTACACAAACGTCATCTTGGGGGCGGGCTTAGGCCTTTCAACCAATCGGTGGTCTTATGCAAATTTACTATGTTCCATAGCCAAATGATTGGACCACCACTCTGATGTCATAATGATGGCGCCTGGGCAGGGCGAGAGGGCTTCCTTTTTACTTTTTTTTCCTTTTAAAGACCAGATCGTACTCAAACTCACAAAGATCCATCCCAAGCTTCTGCCTCCTCAGTGCTGGCATTAAAGGCATGCATGCCCTGTTTGTCTTTTTTGATTAATTCAACTTCGTTCTGTGACCCTTTCTCTGCCTAAAACACTTGGTTCTTACTCTTCAATCCTGAGTGCAAGGGTGTGGAGAAGCTCTGGGCTTGGGGTTCCTGCAGCCTAGAGGGAGAAAAAAAAAAGATGTGTCATCTCCAGCATCTCATCAGTGAGGAAGAATAGGTGTCTTAACAATGAATGAGATATCTTAATAGAGGGGACCATTATGGGCTTAGGGAGAAACCTGGTGCCAGGGAAACTCCCAGGAATCCATAAGGATGACCTCAGTTAACACTCCTAGCAATAGTGCGGAGGGTGCCTGGACTGGCCTGCCCCTGTAATCAGATGGAAGACTACCCTGTCATCACAGAGCCTTCATCCATTAACTGATGGAAGCAGATGCAAAGATCCACAGCTAAGCACTAGGTTGCAGGGGTCCAGGTGAAGAGAGGGAGAAGGGAACATATGACCAAAGGGGTTCACTATCATGACAGGAAAACCCACAAAGACAGCCGACTTAGGCTTGTCAGCTCATGGATTCTAGACCTAGTGCTGAGAAGCCTAAATGTAGGCAAATTAGGCCCTCTCTGCATGTGGACCACAATTGCATAACTCCACTCTTCCTTCGCCTCTTCTCTTCCTTCCCCTCCTCTCTCCTCCTTCCCCTGCTCTTTTCTTCTCCCTCCTTCTCCTTCCCCTCTTCTTCTTCTCTTCCCCATCCTCCTCCTTTCCCTCCTCTTCCTCTTCCCTCCTCCAACTCTTCCTCTTCCCACTCATTTCCTTCTTTCTCATTCATTCTCTTTTCCACCTCCCCTCCTTTCCCTTCTCTTTCCTTCTCCCTTGCCTTCTTGTCCTTTCTTCCTTCTCACACTCCCTCCTTATTGCCTACCTTCATCTTCCCCTTCTTTTTTCATTCTCTCCTTCAGAGCTAGCCTGAAGCTAAGGGGTCTAAGCATGCCTAAATCCCTGGAGGTTCCCATGCTGAGAGCAGCAGGAATTTGTTTACCCCATCCCCTTACCAGATGCCAGCACCCCCCAAGCAGTTATGTTTCCTGTGGATGTGCCCTAATGCACATAGCAACTGATAAGCCTCTCTAAGTCTACAGTAACTGGTTGCTGCTTATCTGACATCTGAAGCAGCACAAACTGGACTTCCTGAGACTATGAGTTTCCTTCCTCTGGCCACTGTTGCCCCTGAGTGTATGAATGAAGTACCCTCAAGGTTCTCACCCCAACTAACAACATACCACCCCAAGAATCCAACAAGCTATTGTTCTTAGGTTAGAAATATCCCTTGGCCCCTGCAAGTAAACAAGAGCTGTTCACTAACACAGCCTCCAGGGTGTCTTTTTCCCCTGTTGTATTCATTACCACTCGGGATCCACCATTGGCCCTGCCCATGCTCAGTCTATTTCCCATCCTAAGCATGCCTGGACAAAGCCAGGTCTGAAACCCAACACTCTCCTTCCTCCCCATCCTCCTCTTCCTCTTGCCTCTCCTCCCTTCTCTCCCTCTCCTTCTTCTCCCACTCCTTCCAACCTTTCTACTACTCTTCATCTTCCTTGTTTTCCTTCTCCTTCTTCCATTTTCTCTGCCTTGCCCCTTTCTCCTCAACCTTTTCCTCCTATTATTTATGCTCCTCCCTTTCCCTATTCCTTCTTCCACTTTTTGCTCTGGATATCCCTTCCCTGTTCCCTTCTCCACCCCATCCATTCTCTATTCACCTCTCTTCACTCCTCCTTCCCCTCCTTTAGTTTCTCCTCCTCATCTCTTCCTCACCTTCTTCTTGTCCTCCTGATCCTCATCCATCTTGTTCTTCCCTCATATCGTCCTCTTCCCCCTCTCTTCTCCTGTACCTTCTCCTCCACTTCCATCCTCAAATCTTTCTACTCATCCTCCACTTTCCCTCCTTCTACCTTTCCCTTCTCATCTTCCACCTTCTATTTTTCCTTCTTCTACCACTCCTCCCTCTTTCCTTTATCCTTCTTCCCCCTTTTCTTCCTCCTCCTTTCTTCTCCCCCTTTCCTTCTCCTCCACACCTTTCTCTATTCTTTTCCTTTCTCTTCTTCTCTTTCTTCTTCCCTGCTCTCCCTCATATTCACTTCCTCCTCCTTTTCTTCTTACTCCCCTTCCTCTCCTCTCCTCCTCCCTCTTCTTATCCCTCATCTTCTTCTCCCCTTCTCCACCCTCTCCTCTCTTCCTCCTTCTCCCTAACCTTCTCTTCTTCCTCTCCTCTCCTCCAGTCCCTCTACTGTTCTTCCTCTGCCCCCTTTCCTTCTCCACTCCTTCTTTCCATATCCTTTGCCTCCATCTCTTCCTTCTCTCTTTCCCCTCTTCTTCTTCCTAAAACTGTCCTCCTTTTCCTCCTCCTCCCTTTTCTCCTTCCCCTAAATCTCCTCCTACCCCTCTCATGTCTCTTCTTCCTCTTTTCTCTTCCCTCTTTCTTTCTCTTAATTCAGTCCTTTCCTTCTACCCTCCCCTGCCTTTTGTTCCTCCCCTCTTTTTTCTCCTCCTCCTCTACTCTACTCCATCTCCTTCACTAACTTGTTTTCCTCTTGCCCATTCTTCTGCTTCCCCTCCTTCTTCATCAATCTCCTCTCCTTTTCTTCTCCTCCTCCTCTTCTCCAGCTACTCCTCTCCCCCTCGCTACCTCTCCCTCCTCTCTCTTCTCCTTTCCTCTCCAGCTCTTCCTCTTCCCTTTCTCCTTATACTCTTCCTTCATTTTCCTTCTCCTCAATTCTTCCTCTTCTTCCTCCTCCTTTCACTGTTGAAACCAAAGAGTCAACCAGGGACTGCATAGCTATATCTTCAATCATTTTTACATTTTGAAAAGATTTTATATTTTTAATTATGTGCATGCATGTGTTTGGGGTATAGCCATTATGCTGATCCTTTGGCCCTAGGACCAAGGCCATTTTATCATGCAATATGAAGACCTAGTAAATACTCATGATGTGGAAGGGATAGAAACACCAACATTCAAGCAATATTGTCAAATAAGCAACACAGATTTTTTAATGAACATGTATTTGTTGTTGAAATGTTGGTAAAAAAGCATTTAATGATTTTTTCTTGTTTTTCTTTCTATTTTTTGTTTAAATTAGAAACAAACTTATTTTACATGTAAATCCCAGTTCTCTCTTCCTCCCCTGCTCCCACTAACTCCCTACCCCATCCTCTTTCTGCTCCCCAGGGAGGATGAGGCCTTCCATGGGGCATCTTCAAAGTCTGTCATATCATTTGCTGCATGGCCTAGGCGCTCCCCAGTGTATCTAAGCTGAGAGAGTATCCCTGTAGGTGGAATGGGCTCCCAAAGTCCATTCCTATGCCAGGGATTAATACTGATCTACTACCAGAGACCCCATAGTTTGGCGAGGCCTCCTCACTGGCACCCAAGTTCAGGAGGTCCTCATTAATCAGTCCTATGCTGTTTTCCCAGCTATCAGTCTGGGGTCCATGTGCTCCCCCTTGTTCAGGTCAGCTGTTTCTGTGGGTTTCACCATCCAGGTCTGGACCCCTTTGCTCATCACTCCTCCCTCTCTGCAACTGGATTCCAGGAGTTCAGTTCAATGTTTAGCTGTTAGTGTCTGTTTCTGCTTCCGTCAGCTACTGGATGAAGGTTCTAGGATTGCATATAAGGTAATCATCAATCTCATTATTGGGGAAGGGCATTTAAAGTAGCCTCTCCACTATTACTTAGATTGTTAGTTGGGGTCATCCTTGTAGATCTCGGGACATTTCCCTAGTGCCAGATTCCTATAATGGCTCCCTCTATTATGGTATGTCTTATCTTGTTCTCCTCTATTCTTTCCCCCCGATTCACCCTCCTTGCTCCCTCATGTCCTCTTCTCCTCTTCTCTTTCTCTTAGCTCCCTCTCCCTTTCCCCTATGCTCCCAATTTGCTCATGAGATCTTGTCCCTTTACCCTTTTCCAGGGGACCTTGTATGTTTCTCTTAGGGTCCTCTTTGTTTCCTAGCTTCTCTGGTGGTGTGGATTGTAGGCTTTAATCCTTTACTCTATGTCTAAAATCCATATATGAGTACATACTATGTTTGTCTTTTTGTCACTTTGTTTCCTCACTCAGGAGGGTTTCTTCTAGTTTCATCCATTTGCCTGCGAATTTCAAGATTCCATTGTTTTTTCCCAGTGAGTAGTACTTCATTGTGTAAATATACCACATTTTCTCCCTCCATTCTTCAGTTGAGGGGCATCTAGGTTGCTTCCAGATTCTGCTCTGAACATGGTTAAACAGATGTCCTTGTTGTATGAATATGCATCTTTTGGGGGGTATATGTCATAGTGTTACCCTTTCCCATAAGAGACTCTCCTCTGCAGGTCGGATTTTGATGTGGGGACCTCTCCCTGTAGGGACATCTTCACCTGCAAATGTTCTGCTCCATAACAAGTTTACTCTTTTGACTAAGCCATCCTCCTCTCCAGGGTGGTTTTTCTTCTGAGGCTGACTTCTCCCTGTGGGGTGATCTTTCCCTGTGGAGGGTATTTTCTCCACAGCTATTTGCACTGAGCTCCAGGAGTCAGTTGATTAGAGGGAGGAGGGATTATATGAGCAAGTGGAATTCAAGGTCCTGATGGGGCAACCCACAATGACAGCTGACCTGAGCTTGCAGGAGCTCATGGCCACTTGACAGACAGCTAGGAAGCCAGAATGGGACTGAGCTTGGCCCTCTGTATGTGGATGAAAGTTGTGTAGCTCTGCCTTTTGTGGGGCCCCCAGCAGTGGGACCAGGTCCTGTTCCTGATGCCTGAGTTGGCACTTTGGAACCTATTCCTTATGGTGGAATGCTTCCACCTCGGTGCAGGGTGAAGAGGAGCTTGGTCCTGCCTCAGCTTGATATGCTTTGTTGGTTCCCTTGGAAGACCTTACCCCATATGAATGGAGACAAAGGAGGAATGGATGTAGCAAGGGTAGGAGGGAGGTAAGGGGATGAAACAGGATGAGAGAAGGGAGTGAAACTGTGGTTGATATTTAAAATAAATTTAAAAATTATGAATAAAAATGTGAGAAATAGCTTTGAACTCATTGGCACAAGAAAAGATTTTCTGAGCAGAATGTTATTAGCACAGGCACTGAGGGCAACAATAAATAAAAAGAACCTCATGAAACTGAGAATCTCCTACATGGAAAAGGACACCATCCTTCAGACCATCCTATAGAAAGGAACAGTATTTTTAACCAACTACACATCCAATGGACAGCCAGAGAATTCCCAATTGAGGAAATTCAATTAGCTGAGAAAGGTTAAAAGAAATATTTAATGTCTTTAGCTATCATGGAAATACAAATCAAAACTACTTGAGATTCCATCTTTCACCTCTCAGAATGGCTAAGATTATAACACAAATGACAACTTGTGCCAGTGAGGATATGGAAAAAGGGAAACACTCATCCACTGTTGGTTGGACTGCAAACTTATAAAGCTACTACGGAAATCAGTTTGGCAGTTCCTCAGAAAGATGGGAATTGATCTACCTCAACACACAGCTATACCAGTTTGGGGCATATACCCAGTGAATGATTCATCCTACCACAATGACACTTGCTCATTGAGGCTTTATTCATAATATCCAGACACCATAAACAACTTAGATGTCAGTCAGCAGACAAATGAATAAACAAATTATGGTATATTTACACAATTTTTTATTTCTCAGATGTTGAAAAATTTGGCATCATGAAATTTTCAGGCAAATGGATGAACCATAAAAAATCATATTGAGTGAGGTATCTCAAACTCAGAAAGACAAATACAGTATTAATTCACTTATATGTGGATGTTAGCTATTAATTCCATGATAACCACGCTACAATACATAGAACCACCATGAAAGATAGGTATAGAATAAGGAACTAGAGGGAACAGATGTATATCATTAGGAAGATATGGATGGATGGGGAAATTAGTATAGGAGAACCAAGTGAAGAAGGGGAAGAAAGAAGGTGTTGTAGAAGGGAATATGGGGAAAGCCAGCTAAACTTAACAAGCATTTTAGGGGTATTATGAAAATTTAATACAGTACAAATGTTCTAAAATATATACATATATGAAGGAGATCTAAGTGAAATTGCATAATAGGAGTGACAGAATCCCAACTGGTCATCTCTTATTACCAAATAAAGCTTCAAATCACTTATTGGCTTATATCTAATTGAGATGTTTGCAAAATGGGGGCAATAAAAACCCACAAACAACCCAGACTGTTGTTAATACTATAGCCTGTTCTCCACAAACTGAGGGTAAGTCCCCATTGCTGATGACAACTATACAATTCATTGAAGACAGACATATCAAGCTAGTGCCTTCAGAGACTCTTTACCCCTTACATTCAAGTGTCTTTGGTTCAGGAAGGTACCCTGTATACTATCAAAAAAAACACCAGAACATCCTGTCAGGAGCTGAAAATTATGCTATTAGAGAATTTCTCGGGGTCCAGACCTCTGGTTCCAGCATCCCGGGAGCTCTAGTTGGCATTGTATTGCAGATGCTAGCTGATTTATTGTTGAGTGGCATAGCCTTGGTGGAGAATGTCCCCTAGTTTTGCATTTCTACATAACTAAGCATTTGAATAAGCCTGCACCAGGGTGAAAGGCTAGGTCTACGTGAGTAAAGACTGTTTTGAGGTATTGGTATATAAGGTCTAGAGAGAAGTTCAGGAAAATAGTCTCTGCTATCACCGAAGAATGGTTGTAAAGTAGTTGAGGAAGGGGCTGGAATAAATGGGAGACTCCAATTTGCAGCATGGAACTGAGCGCTCTCCAAAGACGACAAGATGCCTGTGTCTGGTCCTTATTGCCGTTGGGTTGTTAGGAATTTCCAAGTCTATGTTCCCCCACTCAGGCTGGACTTCATGGCTTCAGTGGTTTGGGACTGAGACAAGCCGGAACATGACAAAATGGGACCTGAGAACAGGGGAAGAAGCCATGGACACCACAGAGAAATGGACACCAAAGAAATAACAGACATGGCAAAGGCGTGGACACTGAGAAGAAATAGGTATTGAGGGAGAATGGGTCTGAGAAGAAGCACGAGCAGTAAAAAGAAGAAAGAATTGGTCGATTGTGGTGAGTGAACAACATTAAGTCAGGAATAAAACTTGTATATAATTGTAGAAACAGATCATTGTAATACAAAATAAGAAGATGTCAGTCAACAGCTGACAAAAAAAGGTAAAGTGCGTTATTTAACCCTAAAAGTGAAAAGGTACATAAGCATAAATATAGGACAGAGAAAGATCAGACAGCTGCTGACAAAAAGGTAAAGTGAGTTATTTAACCCTAAAACTGAGAAGGTGCACAAAGTAAATGTGAGACTGAAATGTCAGTCAGATGATAAAGAAGTAAAATGTAATGGGTTAGAATCCAGAGTGAAAAATGCAGGTAGTTGTAAATATAAAACATGAATATTAGCCAGATGATAAAGGGAAGTAATTTAGCCTTGACACTGGGAGACAATACAGGTATGGAGAGAGGTTTGGCACAGGAGAAATGTTAGGGCATCCACAGGGATGACCCCAACTAAGAATCCAAGCAGTGGTGAAGAAAATGCCATTGATGCCCTTCCCCTATAATAAGATTGATGTGTACCTTGGTTACCATTCCTAGAGCCTTCATTCAGTAGCTGTTTGAAGCAGAAACAGGCAGCCACAGCTAAGCAATGAACCATACTACTGCAAGGAGGGATGAGAAAAGGAGCCAAGACGGGACTGGAAGAAACAGTGGACCTGACCTAGTGAGAGCATGGAGACCCTAGTCATAAAGCTGTGGAAACATCATTGGACTGAACCAAACCCTCTGAATGTAGGTGCTAGTTAGGATGCCAGGACAGTCTATGGGACCTCTAACAGTGGAGCCAATCTTTATCCCTAGAGCACAAATGGACTTTGGGAACCCATTCCCTATGGAGGGGTACTATTGCATCCCAGATACAGCAAGGAGGGCCTGGGCCCTCCCCCAAACGATATGACAGACTTTGAAGGTCCCTGGTGGAGGGCTTCACTGTCCCTGGGGAAGATTTGGGGCATGGGTTGGAGGGGTTGGTGGGGAACATGGGAGGATTGGAAGGTGAGGGAATGGGGTGATGGATATGTAAATATGAGTGGTAATTTAAGAATTTAAATAAAAAAGAAAGTTAAAATGTATATAGTTAGAGAGATGAGACAGGTAATTGTTATTCAGATGATTGTATATTTACTTGGGTATACTTTAGTAGCCAGGAGATCTGAAAAAAAGCAAAAACAAGTACAGAAGATTTTAGAGTTTAAGAGTTTTAAAAGGAGCTGGGCAGTGGTGGTGCACACCTTTAATCCCAGCACTCAGAAGGCAGAGGCAGGCGGATCTCTGTGAGTTTGAGGCCAGCCTGGTCTACAAGAGCTAGTTCCAGGACAGCCTCCAAAGCCACAGGGAAACCCTGTCTCAAAAAACCAGAAAAAAAAGAGTTTTAAAAGGATCCTTCCTACTCATAAAAGCCACTGCCATGACTCTGTCAGTGTTGTGCAGGAGCTTGGGGAGATAAAGGTGTGACATCAAATATGCTCAGGATCATAGGAGATATCTAGGAATGTAATGAAGAATAGAAAACTCAGTGATTACAAAAGGGTGGCTGGATGGTAAAGAATATGCAGGATGTGCAATTGGGATGAGCATGAAGAGAGAGTTAATAAGTATCAGGATGTAGACAGAGTTTTCACCTCCCTCATTTTTGACTAGAAATGCAGAGAGGCAACAAACTAATGACAGGATTCAGCAAGGGCCAAGCGGCTTAGAAATTTTAGCAAAACCGCTCTCATCGGAGATGAGAAATTCACAAGATTCCTCAGATCAGAGAAAGGCTCAGGGAGGCTCAGGGAACATAAACAGGATACATGCACCAATACCATTCAAATAGCTGAAGGAACTAAAGATGGCTTATTCCAGTATGGACCAACAGCGATTTTTACCCAGAGGCTGATAGGGAATATTGCTGTAGAAGCCTCACCCCTAGGAAATAGAAAGCAGGTGTCCAAGGCCTGCCGGTCAGGAGGAGAGTATTTGTTATAGAGAACAGACAGGGACCTAGGGAGTTAGTTCAGAGTTTGTCTCTAGGCCTGTGTGGACATTATCCAAAAGAGTTAAAGACACAGGTGTTAAACTTTTGATTGTGAAACAGCTAGATGATGAGAATGCTGGTACAGCATGCCAGACTGTGCTAAGGCCTCACAGGAAGAGGAATGACATAGGCAAGTTCATTAAGATTTGTTCAGATATTGGACCTAGCTTACTCTCAGGGATTAGTGATGGCAGCTTCCTTACAGGAACTTAAGTTAAAAATATGTTATTCCTACAGAGAAAGCAAGGCATAGGGGGGAAGAAATTCACATAGCCTTCTAGAGGTTGCTTTGGACATGGTCAGGAAGGACACTGGGTCCCAACAAAAGAGGAAATAGGGAATCATGTTTATGCCCAAGATGCAGGAGAGGAAAGCAGCCACAGACTATCTACAGTGGGCCAGAAAGCATAAGGCAAAGAAGACTAAGGTCAAAACTTAGAAAACTTGCAGCCTTGGGAGATGCCACGATGGCTGACACCCAGTCAAATGTATAGAAAATGCTATTAATATGACCAGCCAGGAACTGTTTTTGAGACCTTATAGAGAAGAATGGCAACATAGATAAGCTTAGATCTGTTCAAATTTGGATGCTCATAATTCAAGGATTGGCTATAGCTGCTTGGTTACAAGAGATTTGAATTGAGCATTTTTCATTTCAACAGACTGGTCATAACCTAGGCAAAAGGAGAGACATGAGATGTATGCAAGTTATGAATGTATGGTGTGGCCACACCTGGATGCATGATATGTGATTGTGAATTTGTAAATGGACAAAAGGAACTGCCTAAATTGTCCTGGATATGATTAGAGAGATACTTACATTGCCTCGGATATGGTTCAAAAGCAACAAAATTGCTTTAAATATAGCCCAAAAGAGCACCTAGTTAGTCAGTCAATATCTTAACAGGAAAAAAATAATGATTTGAGCCCTAGGAGAATGTCAATGAAAAATACAGCAAAAGCTTATAGAGTTAACTTAGGGGCGTGGGGAATCTGTGCATGATTCTGTAAAATTTGCCAAAGGAGAGGATACAGATCCTCCTAAATTTTTATGGTTAAAGAGGGAAATCTAGAAAGTAAAAGTTGATATGTGATTTAAAAAAATGGTTTTTAAAAAGAGAAGCCTCAAAGCAGCTGTGCTTGTCAGACTCCGCCACACACACACCAGGAATGGTATCAGTGTAGATACAAATTAGACCATGTCAACTAGGATGCAAATGAGGCCTTGTCAGCTATAGAGAGCTTTGAAGGTTAGATTAGAAAGGATGGCTAAAAAACTTTAAGTAAATCTCAAAAATTGTTTGGGACATATGTTGTATTCTAAAGAAATTAAGGCTTAATATATAACAATTAAAAAGTATAGTTTACAATCTTTGAGTGATTTTTTTAGAGGTTTTTAAAAATATTCAATGGTTAAGCCCTTTTTGGGACATCTAATGATGATTTAAAACATTTAAATAAGATTCTATAAGGAGATAGTGATCCCAATTTACCCAGACAGCTAACTAAGAAGGTAGACAAGTCCTTCTACAATTAGAGGATGCAATTCAGCATCAACAGATATGTTATATTGACTATGCAAAACCATGAAAAGTTTATGTGTTCCTCACAAAGTATAGTCTGACTTCTGTCCTGTGGCAGGAGGGACTATTACTGTGGTTATACATTCCTCTCTTGCCAGGCAATGTATTAAAAACCCTTATTTTGAATCAGTAGTCTCTATGTTGCAAAAATACCATGTGGAATCTAGGAAGTATTTTGGCAAAGAACCAAATATGATACATGTCCTTTATACCAAACAGCAGGTTGATTAGCTGTTTCAGAACAGTAATTCATGGACAATTGCCTCTGCTTGGTTTTCAGAAAAAATTGATAATCAGTTTGAAGCTTATAGGCTGTTGCAATTTACTCTAATGCATCCTTTTATATTCCCAAAAATTGTAAAAAGCAGTCCTGTAAAAAATGCTATGTTAGTTTTTACTGATGGCCCCTATAATGGGAGAGCAGCTTATATTATTGATGGAAAGGAAAATATGGAGCAGACAGCTCTAGGTTCAGCTCAAATGGTAGAGTTATGAACTGTTGCAATGGTATATCAGCTCCTAGTAAATAATTCATTTGCTTTGTACATTGAGAGTCACTATGTTTTTAAGGCTCTTCAGGTAATAGAAAGTTTCATGCATAGGATCTAGTAAAAGTTATGTTAGAATATTATTTGAGCAAATTCAAAATGCAATTCTCATGAGAAAATAGCCATGTTTTGTGGGTCATATAAGAGCCCTCTCGAACCTTCCCAGGGCACTAGCCGAAGGGAACAAATCCGCAGATAAAATTAACAAAACTGATTGCTCTGTCCCAGGTAGAGAAAGTGATGCAGTCTCATAACTTTCATCATCAAAATAGCAGGTGTTTAAGAAAACAATTCGGCTTAACCAGAGACACTGCTTGTCAAATCATCAAACAATGTGGAGTGTGTCCACAGTATCTATCTGTGGCTAATTTAGGTGTGAATCCTTGAGGCCTACTCCCCAATCATCTATGGCAAATGGATGTTACTCATATTACAGAGTTTGGCAAGTTAAAGTACATACAGGTGGCAAGTGACACGTATTCAGGTTTCTTGATGGCCAGTCCACAAACTGGAAAAGCCATCAAACATATTATAAGTCACTGTTTAAGATGTTTTGCTTACATGGGAGTACTAAAAGTAATAACAGAAAATAGGTCTGGATATACTAACAAAGCTTTCCAACAATTTTGTGCTCAATGGAAAATTGATCACAAAACAGGTAGTCCTTATAATCCCCAGGCAGGGAACAATGGAGCAGGCCCATAGCACTTTAAAAAAGCACCTGCAAAAGATAAAAAGGGGGAAGCTGTGCCCCCAGTCACCACATGATGGATTACATCATGCACTCTTCATTTTAAACTTTTTAAATGTGGATGCTAGTGAGCAATCTGCTGCAGACAGATTTTGGCATGACAGAACCCCAGTGAATTTTGCTCAGGTCAAATGGAGAGATCCATGTACCAGACAATGGCGGGGACCAGAACCCATAATTATCTGGGGTCAGGGGCATGCCTGCATTTTCTCGCAGGTGGAGAATGAGGCACGCTGGCTGCTGGAATGGTTGGTGAGATGTGTGGAAAAGAGAAAAATCGGACCCGAGACCTCAGGAGACCATCTGAACCAGCTGGACTGAAACACTGAACCCGTGTTCCTGAACCTTGAGGACATCTGACCTACAGCTGGAGGAGGATAGGAGATACCCAGGTCCAGTTTCTCCGTGGTTTCCAGAGCCCCAACTTCTCAATAGAGCAGCTACACCCACCTCTCTGAATCCCTGAGTGCTCATCCCAGAGGTGACAACCTGACAACAAACAGCTTGCCTTCTTGCCACATCTAGACACACAAAACTGTTTTGCCTGTTTTCCCATTGAGAAAAAAGGACCCATTTAGGATAATTGGACACTGATGTAAACCAGAGTGAGTGGCAGAAGCCCCTTCATAATGCTTATACAAGATATGGAAAAAAGTTCTTTCAGTTAACATTCGAAGAGTATGTTATTACAAACCTGATTTCAGAACTTTGCAGACAACAGAACTTTGCACTTTAAGTGAGCGAGAAATAGAAAGTTTCAAAGGGTATTGAGCTCCAAGCAGGGAATAAAGGAAAAGATTTAGAATTGTGAAATTGTTCACACCCCACAGATGGTGAGAAGATTTTATTGTCCTTTGATTGTATTGTAACTCACCCTACTGTATGTTCATGATGAAACTGTTAATGTAACCTTGCTATATGTGTTATGCAAATGTCATTAGCAACAAGAGGTCAGAGGTCATTCTAACAGAAATGTAATTTGTTATCTACAAGCCTTAGGATAGAAATGTGTTTAAGATAGCAAACTTAAGTTGTGTCTGTACCAGAGCACTGGAGACATTCTCATCCAGGTTTTAAAAAGCCATTTTCACTTTTATACCTCTCCTTCCCGCAGAAGAATGTTTGCAGCTGTAAGAGCTCAGGTGCTACTTCCCGGTGGATTTTTCTGATTCAGGAAAAGATGGAGCTGGACCATAGCCCAACCTCCATTAACCTTCTTTGTTACAGAGACTGATTCCAGCCAGAGACAGGAAAGGTTTCTCTTGCCTCCAGGGATTCCTAAGACAGAACATACATGACGGAATGTGTGGTTCCATGAAAGGCCCCCCTGGTAGGTTGAAGGGAGCCAATAAGCCAGGCACAGTCATATGTCCTGTTGCAGAAGCATGGGTTTCTTTTTTATTAATTTAAGAGAGTGGAATTGTCGGGAGCCAAAATTATGCTATTAGAGGATTTCTCGGGGTCCAGCACTCCAGTTCCAGTATCCCAGGAGTTTTCACCTGCATTGTATTGTAGATGCTAGCTGATTTACTGTTGAGTGGCATAGTCTTGGTGGAGAATGTCCCCTAGTTCTGTATCTCTACAGAACTAAGCATTTGAATAGGCCTTCACCAGGGTGGAGAGCTAGGTCTTCTACATGAGTAAAGACTGTTTTGAGGTATTGGTGGATAAGGTCTAGAGAGAGGTTCAGGAGAATAGACTCTGCTATCACTGAAGAATAGTTATAAAGCAGTTGAGGAAGATGCTGGAATAAATGGGAGACTTCAATTTGCAGCATGGAACTGAGAGCTCTCCAAAGATGACAAGATGCCTGTGTCTGGTCCTTATTGCCGTTGGGTTGTTAGGAATTTCTAAATCTATGCTCCCCCACTCAGGCCAGACTTCATGGCTTCAGTGGTTTGGAACTGAGAGAAGTTGGGCCACAACACCATCCACATACACTTCATATACAATCTGCAAAATACACTAGGGACATGACGGCATAAAGTTTATAGGAGTATCCAACAAATTGCTGATGTTACTTATGGCCCACTCCACAAAATGGAAGCCATATTCTACACTGCTAAAGTAAGCAAGAACCTAAAACTAGATAGCCCAGGGACCCAGGGTAAATAATAGTGGTCTAAAAAGAGAAAAGTATGTAATGATAAAGTGACTGCTAATGGCATTCTCTTACACTCATAGATCAGTGCTGTTTTGAGCTTCATCAGAGAAACTTCCTCCTGAAGTAGATGGAGACATTACTCAGAGAAATAGAGACCTTAGAGCACTCAGCCCTAAATGGAATGTCTTCATCAAATACACCCCCTCAGAGCTCAGGGAACCCCTAGGAAGTGGAGTCAGAGTGTAAGAGCCAGAGGGGATAGAGGATACCAAGAAAGCAAAACCGTCTAAATCAACATGAGCAAAGCCCATATGAATTCACAGGCATAGAAGTAGCATATACAGGGCATATACAGGTACATGGGTATGTACCAGGTCCTTTGTACATATATTATGGCTTCCAGTTGAGTGTTTTTGTGGGATTCCTGAGTAAGCAAAAGAGTGGATCTCTGACTCTTATGCCTGCTCTTGGGCTCTTTCCTTCAGTTGACTTATTTGGTCCAACTTCGATGTGATAGTTTTTGCTTTTTCTTACTACAGTATATTTTATTTTTAAAGAAAGTAAGAAAACCTAACCCTTAGGGTAAAAGTTAACAACTGAATTTCCTGCTGGGAGAAGGAAAATCAGTTTTGTCCAATAGAGTGTCACTGGGTATATCAATGACTCCAGGACAGGTCTCATGCTCAGGAGTAGTTGACCAACATATAATGAACTCCATGCATGCTTTTATTTGGTGTTTGTCTTAGTTAGATTTTCTTTTTCTGTGATGAAACATCATGACAGAAAGCAAGTGCAGGAAGAAAAGTTTTATTTGACTTATGCTTCCATATCCCTGTTTATCATTTAAGGAAGTCAAGACAGGAACTCAAAACTGGACTGAACCCCAGAAGTAGGAGCTGATGCAGAGGCCATGGATAAGTGCTGTTTACTGGTTTGTTCATCATGGCTTGCTCATCCTGCTTTTTTATAGTTCCCATGGTTGACTCCACTCACAATGGCATGGCTATTCCTTCATCAGTCACATTAGGAAAATGCCCTACAGCCAGATCTTACAGAGCCATTTTCTCAATTATGGTTCCTTCCTTTCAGATAACTTCAGCTTGTGTCAAGTTGATAAAATACTAGCCAGCACAGTCATTTCTTGTTGTTGTTTTGTTTATGTGTGGTGTTTTAATTTTTTCCTTGGTTTTGGGAAGTTTGTTATTGTATTGGGTTTTGGAAGAAGAACTTAAAGTTGGGTTGGTAGGAAGTGGGGTGGGATCTGGAAGGGCTTCTGGAAGGGAAGACTATAATCAAAAACATGTAATTTAAAATTGATTTAAATAATAAATAATTTAAATAAATAAATAATATTTTAAAAAGGAAATTTAGGTAAAGAAAGTCTTGTAAATTGTATTGCTAGTAGTTTCTAGTTTGCAAAGAAATCAGTCATATGAGATGTAACAATAATAAAATTGTCTTTAGTTACCAGGGAGTGGAGAGTGTTAGGGTGGGCTACAGATAAGGTAGGGATGGTTAAGAGGCAGAAGAACAATGACTCCTAATGTGCAGTTACTAAGTCAAATATGTCATATATTTCAAAATAGTTAGTAGGAAGAATGTTTAATGTTCATAACCCACAAAGTAAACATTTGAGGAAATGTTAAAAAAAAACGATTTAAGTAAAAAATAAACTCTACACAATTTTTTAAAAAAATATATTAACCTAAGACTGACAATCTGGCAGAGTGGTTTAAAGACACCTACCATCAAGCCTGACAGTCTGACTTCAATCCAAGTTACCCACATAGTGGAAATAGAGAAATGACTCCATCAAGTTGCAAGTTGTCCTCTGACCGTCTTGCAATTTCTGTGGCATACCTGTTTCTACAACATACATACACCCATACATTTGCATAGACAGGGAGATAGTTTTTAAATTCAATAAAAAAATTTTAAATAGAATATGTTAATTTAAAACCCAAAACTTCAGCTAATATCACATTTCTTTCTCAACCTTTTGGATGACAGACATTTTTTTTCTTTTCATTTCCAGTTTTGTCACTAAGGAATTGAATTCCATATTGCGGCACACTGCAAAAATAAAGAAGGGGATTTGTAAATATTAATTATTCAATTGTAAATCCAGATTCTCCTACCTTCCCTTACTACTTTAACATTGTCAACATTCAAGCAAATTGATTTTTCTGTCTCAACATTCTTCAGTAGCACATTAATTTATAATAGGTTACAAAGAGAATCTGTGACAATAAAAACTAACTACAATAAAAAAAGACGTAAGAATTTGAGGAAGAGACATTTCAAAAGTCCATACATTTCCACCCCCTAAATGAGCTTTTTTAAAAATGCCAACAACTTTCTATTTCAAAGCTGTAGAACTTTAATAATGGATCATTTTTGACTTTCTTTCTAAACTATGATTCTATCTGAAAAAAATATGGTTGAATACATGCTGATTTCTTTAAATCACTTTGGCCTTCTGAACACAATAAAGAAATTACCTCCCATGATGCCTTTTGCATTTTTTGAGGTAAAAATCGGGAAAAAACTCCTTCAGTAGACTTTCCTAACAAGTTGGGAAACCTAGGAACAATGAACTGAGGAGGATTTGTTTTAACATATACAACTAGAATGTAGTTGCAATGCCGATGCAAGCAGTGTGTCTATGTAAACATGAAAACATTCCCCTATAAAAATATACCCAGTACTGAGAAGCCACAGAAAAATGTTTATTAAACATGTGTAAGATAAAAACAGTAAGTGAAGAAATCTTCCACAGACATCTGAAAAGAAATATGTATGGAAATTAGCCAGATCAGCCTTCATCAAAGGTTAACTTCTTGGTTTTCTTAATAATATGCCACTTAGCCATATATTACTAGAAAGAAAATAGCTAAACTTCAGAAAATTTCTGTAGATGGAGTTTACTGTCCCACCTGGTCCCACAGCCATTTAGCCCCAAATAAACACACACAGGCTTATATTAATTATAAACTCTTTGGCCAATGGCTTAGGCTTCTTACTGGCTAGGTCTCTCTTAATGCTCCAAGGTTGCTGAAGACTAAATATTATAGTTATAGTTCTCCTTGTTTATCAGAATCAGTAAAGAAACTCACTATAGATGTGTTGTGTGATAGGTTTAAAAGACATTGAAAGATAATTTGGTAATGCAAATTAGAATAGAAAGTAAATTGTTGATGAGTAAATTGTACTCATCAAGAAAGATTAGATAATGAAGTATTTTCTCAGAATTTGTCATATGCTAATGGACTAGACATTGTTAATGTACTTATTGCCATGTATATATTGTATATAGTTATTGTACCTATTGTTTATAGTTTTTCTTATATTAGTTATAACTATTTTTTAAATGTTAGACAAAAAGGGAATATGTGGTGATCTCTTGTTTGTACAAATACAGCCTGTATGATGGTCAGAGAAAGGAGCTTGCCACTAGCTAACCATAGTGGTCTGGAGGTCTGTACAGACAGACAGGAAGTAAGGTAGCCAGGCAGGAACAGGATATAAGCAGGGAGAAACAGGAAATTGCTTCACTTGTCTGCTGAGATGCTAAGGAGGTAAGGTGTGCTGTGACTTGCTCCTTCTCTTTGATCTCTCAGCATTTCCCTCTATATCTGACTCTGGCTTTTTTTTTTTTTTTTGGTTTTTTGAGACAGGGTTTCTCTGTGTAGCTTTGGAGCCTATACTGGCACTCGCTCTGGAGATCAGGCTGGCCTCGAACTCACAGAGATCTGCCTGCCTCTGCTTCCTGAGTGCTGGGATTAAAGGCATGTGCCACCAATGCCCGGCTTGGCTTTTTGTTATCTGGATCAATTAAGAGCTCCATTTACAAATGTCTGATCTTTCTGCTTTGCACAAGATGGTACATCTTCTTCAACCTCTTTATTTTGCAGAGCATCTTGTTTCTGGAATGCATGTACACTGCTATATATAGCTGCTTTTCATATAGATTGCTAAGCATTCCAAATATTAATACTCTATTATATTATTTTTCCAGTTATTTTACTGATAGAGACCTTTTAGTGTTGTGCTTTTACAAATAATGATATTACAAAGCCAAATGTTCTTATGGGTCCTAATGTATGGGTGCATCAATTGTCATATCACCATTTATTGAAGGGCTTATGCTTTTTGTGTCAATTCTCAACAAAAGCCTTGTCCTCTATCAAGTTCCCATATATTAAAATCAATGGTTTCTTAGTCTCCTATTTTGTTCTATTCATCAATTATTCAGTCTATGGGTTAATATATCATTGTCTCCATAATGCATATATCTTTATACCTCTTGATTTTAGGTAAGACAAGACTCTTAAGTTCTTCAAAACCCATGAATATTCCTGGCAATATAAATTACTACAAATATTTTAGGATGAGCTTGTGCATTTTCAAAATATGTATGTATGTTTGGACTACATTAAATTGCATTATGTCTATAGATCAGTTTAAGTGTTTAATTTTATGAATCACCCTCTGTATTCTGCATCCTACATAATTTTAAACTATCATCATTTTTTTCAGTTGTAAATAGTTCCTAATTTCTATTTCTAACAGCTTATGGCAGAGAAGATGACCTAAATGCAGAACTTTCTTTGTTTAATTCCATGTTTGCTGGAATTTGTGTCATAAAAATTACAACCTTGGCTAAATATTCTAATAAAAATATTAGCTCCTTCTGGAAATTTGAAAGCTGATAGGAGAGGAAGTGTCATTTTTATGCAGGGATATGTCCCTTGACAGGACACTCATGCACCAGTGGACATACACATACGCAGTAGTAATTGTATTCAAGGAGGAGGAGGAAGTTAGGAGGGGGAATGCCTGGGCAAAGAACCAGGTAGGAGTTGTGAAGATTAGGATCTTTTTGAAGTGAGAGATGAGGATTAGATAGGACCAAACTCCATTGTATTTTTTATGAATTCATGTATGAGATTCTCAAAGATTAAACAAAAATAATTAAAAGATTTGTCCCTGAATTTAAACACTGAGCCATTATAAAATTTATTTTAATTTCTCCTTGAATTTTGTTTATTAAGTTATTAACAACCTCCAAGCAGTGTTATATGAACCAGTTTCTATCCAACTGTTAAACTTCACATTGAGCCATTTAGTTATAATTTTTCTGAAACTTCACATTACTTACTTCATCATATTTACTCATTCTTTTGCATACTTTTTTATTTTTCCATTTTAACCCATTATTTCACACATTTAGAAGCATCAATGTATTTAGGAGACCAACTATGTGCCTAATGATACAATATCTGCATGATTTTGAATATCATTGTGTACTTTGATGTTGCTGTTGCTTTGTGTTTGTCATGTTTCATGTTTTGCTACTGTTGATGATGAGCTCATAGCCTGAAAAACTTGATCTCAGATATTAATTTGAGGTAAAGGTTGAAATAGTTTATTCGAAGATGTGCATTTATTTCTGTCAGTTACCTGGACCATTTTTAGTCTAGCATCTATTTAAATAAATATCCTTAAATCTTGGATCACCTAGATTGCAAGAATTCCAACTATAAATTCACATAAAAATTATGTCCTGGTAAATGTACTCTGTTTTAAAAGAATCTTATTGTTTTATATGCATGTGTGTATAGATGAGTGTATATGGACAATACATTTGTATACTAACAGAGGACATCAGAAGATGGCATTTTAAATTCTATGAAACTGAAGTTACCAGTGGCTGTGAGCCACCTTATAGGCTCTGGAAACTGAACCTACATTTTCTGAAAGAACAGTAAGTATTCTTAGATGCTAAGCCATCTCTCTAGCCCCCTTAAATATACTCTTAAGGGAGAGTTTCCACCTTACATTCATCCCCAAACTTTAATATGAACATTTTATTTTACTATCCTTGTGGAAAGAGCAGAGACAGACATCCACAGAAATACACTGAGCTGAAATCTGGAACTCAGTTGAAGAGAGGGAGGAATGAAGAACGAAGGGGTCTGTACCTGGTTGGAGAAACCCACAGAAACAGTTGGCCTGAAAAAGGGAAAGCATATCGACCCCAGATGCTCTTTGGGAGGACAGTACAGGACTAATCCAGCCCCCTGATCATGGATGCCAATGGAGAGGCCCCTGCACTTCTGGGAGCCTCTGGAGGTGGACTGGCGTTTTGCCCTGGTGGGTGGGAGGGACTTCGAGAGCCCATCCCACTTGAAGGGATGCACTCTGTCTCTGAACACATGGGGAGGGGCCTAGGCCCAGCACAGGAAGATTTGGTGGACTTGGTGGAGCCCTGGTTGGGGGCCCTACCCTGCCTGGGGAGTGGCGGGTGGATGGGGTGGGGGGTAGGTTGGAGGTGGGGGAGAAGGAATGGGGGTGGGGGGAGGGAGAGGGAGAGGGAAAGTACATGTGAAAATAATAATTTAATAAAAAAATGCAAAAAAAGTAAGTTAATAGTAAAGAATGTTATAGGTTATTGAGAAAATAGGGAGTGAACAAGTTTCACCCAAAGAACTTGGCATTGGTACACTGCTAAATATACAACACTTGACTCTGATATTAATTAGCAATAAAAAGTGAAATCTTTTCATTCTAATGACATTAGTGAACTTATAAATATTAAATATTACTTAATCTCATCATATGTGCAACCTGAAAAGCCATTCTTATAGATGCAGAGAACTGTAGTTAGCAGAGGCAGAATGGGTAAATGGGACAGACAGAAATTAATGCATGAATACAAATAAAGTTATAGTTATATAAGTGGAGATAAGTTCATATGTTCTGTTACACAGAGGAGTCACTCTTTTTAACAACATAATACTGTACTGCATATATACAAGCAGCTAGAAGACATGGATTTGATTATCTTTCTACAAAGAAACAAGTGTTTGAGGTGACAGTTATACTAATTACTGTGATTTAAGTATACTGAAATATCACACTGTACTTCATAAGTTTCTGCAATTATTTTAATCAATTAAAAATAATACAAATCTTTAAGAAGGTGATGAAAGCACCTGGGAGGTATGCCTAAATCAAGTAAGAAAATAAAACTAGAATGAGGGGGAAATTGGGAGAAAATCATGCAGTTTCTAACACAGAAACAAAAAGACAATTTCAGAATCATGGAAAAACAGCTTAAGATGATACATGCTTGAAACATATGCAATCAAAGTTTAACCTAATTCATAGATTCTTCTAGTGATTTCTTTTCTTTCCAATATGGAAAGAATTAATAGGTGAGCAATTTGACAGATGCTGTTTTTGCATTGCTTCCTGAGCAAAATAAGGTTGTATAAGAAGGATAATTTAACTATGAATACCACATATTTATGACATAATTTAGGAGCATTTGTCCAAAATGTGACATAATTATGTTAGAAGAATAAGGAGAGGTATGGAAAGTTAGTTTGAAAGTGTTGGTCAGTTTTTCATCAAGATAGTACTTGATGAAATTAACTTTTAAAGAGGAAAATTTTGTTTGGGCTCATGCTTTTATAGGTTACAGCCCATGTTTAAATACCCCATTGTTTGAGTTTATGGTGAGAGCACATGGTAGATCAAAAATTCTTACTTCATGTCCAGGAAGAAAAAAAGATAGAGGAAAATACCAAGGACTCAGGGACCCCTTCATGAGCATGCTCCCAATAATGTAAATATGGAAAGACTGTCCTTTACTTCTTGGTGGACAGGAAGCAGAGAAAATGAGAATATAAGAATGGTTCCATGTCCTAAACATTCTACTCCTGATAATGCCACCCTTGGAATTAATCCTTAAATTAAACACATGGGCTTTTGCAGGACGTTTCAGATATAAACCCCAGCAACAGGGCAATGTAAGAATGCTAAGTAACAAGTAGAAACTAGTAGATGATGATTAACATGAGAAAAGTTATGGTTAGCAACATAGTCTGAGTTTTAGAAATGTGACAGTAAATACTGAGAAAATAGCTAGAATTGAGTTACTCCCTCTTGAGAGAGGTATTCACATGTGGAAGAATATAGTTGCACTATTTAATTATAACTTTTTAGTAGCATATTGATTTTTAAGATACGGATTTATTTTATATCCATAGAGAGCTCAGTGCTAGACTATAATTGCAGGATCTTTCCAATGTATAGTAGCACTGACTGAACATTCTACTGCCTAGTAAGCACCATGTACTGTGCTGTATGATTTTCATTCATCAGCTTACATAATTGTTACAGTTATCATTTACATAAAAATGTTGCAAAAGTCTGTTGGTTAAGCTTTACTTCACCTTAATTATGTTAATAAATGCCCAGAAGGAATCAGATAAGACGTTTCACAACATTAAAACTAGCACCTTGGAGGGAGAGACAGATCTCTGTCAGTTCAAGGCCAGACTAGTTACATAGCAAGTTCTAGGCCAGGCAGTGCCACACAGTAAAACCCTGTCTCATACCAAAACTAAACAGCAACACAAAGAAATGCTTGACCGACTAGTAAAGCATACCTCTGAGTTGATAGTGGTAATTGCAGAAACAATTAGATCCTAGGGACTCTGGAAAAATGAATGAATTTATCCCTTGATGGATTCAAGACATGATGGTGTTCTTGGGGAAGTTAAGAGTTAAGACTTAGTTGTATCAAGTAGATAACTTGTGTGTTGGGGATTCCCCTTGAGGACTATATATTGCCCTGGCAATTTATTATATTCTCATTTTCTCTGCTTCCTGTCCACCAAGAAGTAAAGGACAGTCTTTCCATATGCTTCCTCTACTACAATGTTCTACCTCAGCTTATGAGTTTAAGTGACCATGGACTGAATGGTGTGAAATTGCAAGATCAATTTTCCCTTCTTGAAATGAAAGAATACGTCTCTCTCTCTCTCTCTCTCTCTCTCTCTCTCTCTCTCTCTCTCTCTCTCTCTCTCTCTCACTCACTCACTCTCTGTCTCTTTCTCTCTCTCCAACCCTGGATTCTGTCCCTCTCAATCCTTCCACAGATTCAGCCATCCCAGCTCATCCCTGGCCCTGCTACTGAGCCCTACCCCTAACCCCAGTGAATTTCCTCCACCACTGAGGCTCAGACCACACCAGCCACAACCTGTGAGTGACACTCCTGTCCTATAACTCACCCTCTCTATCTCAGCACCAGCACCACAGTTAGGTCCTGTCTCCAACTCCAGAGGAATCTCACTGCTCTGGTACACTCCTCACCCTTGCATGATCAGGGAGTGAACATTTTGCCAGCTGGACTGCCACCATCTCCTGGATTCTGCTCTCCCAAGACCCACACCACTGACCAACCCCTCCCACCTCATCATCATCCTCACAGCCAGGCCTTCCTCAGAACTCCTATAGGTTCCATAGTCCCAGAAACAGTTCATATCATTGAAAAAACAGACACCATAGACCCAGGTACAGGCCACCCCAGTCAGAAAAACAGCCTCAGCAGCTCTACCAGAGGCAAGGCTGGTCCTAGGAGAAGACTCAGGATTAGCTGGAGGCCAGACCAGATATAGAGACCCAAGAAAGCTATGGTGTTACTACAGGCCAGACTGGATCAAGTAACCCAAGGGATTCGGAATCCCAGTGGAGACACCCCAATGGACCTGAAGTCTTCCCAGTCACAAGAACCTTTGGCCACTTAGGCCAGAAGATGAGATAGGAAGCAGAAACCCAGAAAAAAGCACCATCCAACAAAGACAAACACAGGAGTCAACACCTAGACCTATAATCATCAAATTTCCAGATTCCTAAATGCCAGTATAAGAACAAAATCAATAACAGAATGGGCAATATGTCATCAACAGAATCCAGCTATCATAGAACAATAATACCTGGGTATTCTAATGCAGCTGAAGCACAAGAAAATGACCTTTAATTAACTTAATGAAGATGATAGAGGTCCTTAAGGAGGAAATGCTAAAAGAGTATTCCTTAAAGAAATGGAGGAAAAGATGAAAAAAATTGGAGTAAATCAATAAATAGCTTAAAATGTAAAGAAAATGCAAACAAACAGTTGACGGAAACAAATAAGACTATTCAAGATATGAAAATGGAAGTAGAAGCAATAAAGAAAACAGAAACTGAAGGGATTCCGGACATGGAAAATATAGGTAAGCAAAGAGGAACTACAGATGCAAGCATCAGCGACATACTACAAGAGATGGAAGAATCTCAGGCACTGAAGACACAAGAGAAGTTTCATCAATCAAAGAAAATGTTAAATCTAAAAAGTTCTTAACACAAAACATTCAGGAAACCTGGGACACTATGGAAGGAACAAACCTAAGAGTAATAGGACTAGAAGGGGAAGAATCTCTACTCAAAGCCCCAGAAAATCTATTCAACAAAATCATAGAAGAACATTTTCTCAACCTAAAGAAGGACATGCCTATAAAGGTACAAGAAGCTTACAGAATACCAAATAAAGTGGACCAGAATAAAAGTCCACACACCACAAAAAATCAAAACACTAAACATCCAGAATAAAGAAAGAATATTAAAATCTGCAAAGGAATAAGGCTGAGTAACATATAAAGTCAGGCCTATCAGGATTGCACCTGACTTCTCAACGTGGCGTCTAAAAGCCAGAAGAGTCTGGAAAAATGTCATGAGGACTCTAAGACACCATGGATAGATCCAAGACTACTATTCCCAGCAAAATTTTCAATTGCCATAGATGGAGAAAACAAGATATTCCACAATAAAGTCCCATTTAATCAATATCTATTCACAAAGTCAGCCCTACAGAAGGTACTAGAAGGAAAACTCCAAACCAAGGAAGTTAGAAACACCCATGAAAACACGACAACAGATAATCCCTAACAAGCTAAACCCAAAGATGGCAAACGCATACACACACAGACACATAGACATAAACACACACACAAACACACACACACACACACACATACACTACCACCACCACCACCACCACCACCACCACCAACAACAACAACAACAACAACAACAAAATAACAGTAATTAAGAATCATTTGTCATTAATACCTCTCAATATCAATGGAATCACTTCCCATTTAAAAAGACACAGACTAACAGAATGGAAAGAAGGATCCATCCTTCTGTTGCATACAAGAAACACACATCGAAATCGGCCACTGAGGACAAAGAGACCCTGACTCTACTGAGATCACTGGGCACTCCTCCCCCAGGTAGTGCAGAGTGCAGAGTGCAGAAGTGAGCTGCCTCAGCTCCTGCCTTGGGCCCAACTTCTGCCTGCCTGCTCTGGGAACTCCCGCCCCAGGGTCTGCAGGGAGATTGAATCGGCCCCTGAGGACCAAGAAACCCAGAGTCTGCTGACATCTCTGTGCAAGTCCCGTTCTCACACATCTGGAGAGCAAGTGCCTCAGACCTGCCTGCATCCACCTTGAGACCCATCAGAGTATCAGAGCCAATTGCACCCCCCCCGAAGAGAACCTTGGACCCATACAGACCAGGAAAGGAAGAGACACCATCTGCACCCACTGGAAGAAGAGATGGGAAGACGACAATATAAGAACACATTCAACAACAGAAAAACCAATATGACACCACCAGAGTCTAGGTACTCTACACCAGCAAGACCTGAACATCCCAACACAAATGAAGCAGAAGAGAGCAACCTTAAAAACAACTTCATGCAGATGATAGATACCCTAAGAAAGGAAATGAGAAAATCCTTCAGAGAAATGGAAGCAAAGACAAACCAAAAGACAGCTGAAGAAAACAGTTCAGGGCCTGAAAACTGAAACAGAGACAGTAAAGAAAACACAAACTGAGGGAATGCTGGAAGTGGAAAAACTGAGTAAACAATCAGGAAGAGCAGATGCAAGCAAAACCAACAGAATACAAGAGATGGAAGACAGAATCTCAGATGCTGAAGATAAACTAGAGGAAATAAAATCATCAAGCAAAGAAAATCTTAAGTCCAACAAATCCTTAACACAAAATATTCAGGAAATATGGGACACTGTGAAAAGGCCAAACCTAAAGATAATAGGTATGGAAGAAGGTGAAGAAACCCAACTCAAAGGTGCAGAACCATTCAACAAAACCGTAGAAGAAAACATTCTCAACCTAAAGAAAGACATGCCAATGAAAGTACAAGAAGCCTACAGAACTCAAAATAGTGTGGACCACAAAAAGGGCCCTTGTCACACAATAATTAAAACACCAAATATACAGAATAAAGAAAGAATATAAAGAGCAGCAAAGGAAAAAGGCCAAGTAACATATAAAGGCAAACCAATCAGAATTACACTGGAATTCTCCATGGAAACTCTGAAAGCCAGAAGGACCTGGATAGATATTCTACCAACTCTAAGAGAACATGGATGCCAGCCCAGACTACTATGCCCAGCAAAGTTTTCAATCACTATAAATGGAGAAATCAAGATATTCCACGACAAAACCAGATTTAAACAATATGTAACCACTAATCCAGCCCTACGAAAGTAATGGAAGGAAAACTCCAATGTAAGGAAATTAACTATACTCACAAAAACATAGACAATAGATAATTACACATAACAAAAACACAAAAGAAAAAGCAGGGTTAGCACATACAATACCACTACCAACAACAAATCAAAAATGAACAAGAATAAGCACTCAATGGTCCTTAGTTTCCCTCAATATTAAATGGTATTAACTCGCCTATAAAAAGACACAGGTTAATGGAATGGATACGAGGACATAATCCATGCTTCTGCTGCATACAAGAAACACACCTCAACTTCAAAGACAGACATTACCTCATAGTAAAGGGTTGGGATAAGATATTCCAATCAAATGGACCCAAGAAACAAGGTGGGGTAGCTATCCTAGTATCTAACAAATTAGACTTCAAACTAAAATCAATCAAAAGAGATGAAGAAGGTCATTTCATATTCATTACAGGAAAAATCCATCAGGAAGAAATCTCAATTCTAAACATCTATGCACCAAATACAAAGGCACCAACATTCGTAAAAGAAACATTATTAAAACTCAAATCACAAGTAAGACCTCACACTGTTATAGTGGGAGAATTCAACACCCCACTCTCACCACTGGACAGGAACACCAGACAGAAACTTAGCAAAGAGACAAAGGAAATAACAGAAGTTATGCTTCCATCCAAACACAAAAGAATATACCTTCTTTTCAGCATCACATGGAACCTTCAATAAAATCAACCACATACTAGGCAACATAGCAAAACCTCAACAGGTACAAAAGATTGAAGTAACCCCCTGTGTCTTATCAGACCACCATGCCTTAAAGTAAGAATTCAAAACCAACACAAATTGCAGAAAACCTTCCAACTAATGGAAATTGAACAACATGGAATTGCACCATTCCTGGGTCAAGGAAGAAATAAAGAAACTAAAGACTTCCTAAAATTCAATGAAAATGAAGACACAACATACCCAAACTTATGGAACACTTTGAAAGCAGTACTAAGAGGAAAGTTCATAGTTCTAAGTGCTCACATGAAGAACTAGAGAATAGTCACACCAGAGAGTTGACATCACAGCAGAAAGCTCTAGAACAAATGGAAGCAAATTCACCCCGGAGGAGTAGATGCCAGGAAGTAATCAAACTGAGGGCAGAAATCAATAAATTCAAAACAAAGAAACAATTCAAAGAATCAACATAAGAAAGAGTTGGTTCATAGAGAAAATCAACATGACAGACAAACGTTTATGCAAACTAACCAAAAAGCAGAAAGAGAACATGCAAATTAACAAAATCAGCAATAAAAGGGGGACATAACAACAGACACTGAGGAAATCCAAGAATCTTCAGGTCATACTTTGAAAACCTGTACTCCACAAATTTGGAAAATTTAAAGGAAATCTCAAGTTTCTGGACAGATATCACTTACCAAAATTGAGTCAAGGACAGATAAGCAACTTAAACAGACCTATAATATCTAAGGAAATGGAAGCAGTCATCAGAAGTCTCCCAACCAAAAAAAGCCCAGGACCAGATGGCTTCAGTTTAGAATTCTATCAGACATTCAAAGGAGAGTTAATACCAATACTCCTCAAATTGTTCCACACAATAGAAGCAGAAGGTTCATTGTCAAACTCTTTTTACGAGGCTACAATTATCTTGGTAACCAAGCCATAAAAAGACACAACTAAGAAAGAGAACTGCAAACCAATATCCCTCATGAACATAGATATAAAATTACTCAATAAAAAACTGGCAAACCAAATCCAAGAACTTGTCAGAAAAATCATCCACCATGATCAAATAAGATTCATTCCCAGGATGCAGGGTTGGTTCAACATTCAAAAATCTAACAATGTAATCCACCATATAAACCAACTGAAGTAGAAAAATTACAAGATCAGCACAGTAGATGCTGAAAAAGCCTTTGATGAATATAACATCCCTTCATGCTAAATGTCCCAGAGAGATCAGGAATAACAGGGACATACCTGAACATGATAAAAACAATATAGAGTAAACCAAAAGCCAACATCAAACTAAATGGAGAGAAACTCAAAGCTATTCTTCTAAAATAAGGAACAAGACAAGGCTGTCCACTCTCTCCGTATCTCTTCAATATTGTACTTGAAGTTCTAGATAGAGCAATAAGACACAAAAGGAGATCAAGGGGATACAAATTGGGAAGGAAGAAGTCAAGCTTTCACTGTTTGCAGATGATATGATAGTCTAAATAAGTGAACCGAAAAACTCTGCCAAGGAACTCCTACAGGTGATAGACACCTTCAGCAAAGTGGCAGAATACAAGATTAACTAAAAAAAAACCAGTAGCTCTACTATATATAAATGATAAATTTGCTGAGAAAGAAATCAGAGAAACATCACCCTTTATAATTGCCACGGACAACAGAAAACACCTTGGGGTAAGGCTAACCAAAAAAGGGAAAGACTTGTACCATAAGAATTTTGAGTCTCTAAAGAAAGAAATTAAAGAAGATACCAGAAAATGGAAGGATCTCCCATGTTTTTGGATAGGTAGGATCAACATAGTGAAAATGGCAATGTTGCCAAAAGCATTCTACAGATACAATGCAATCCCCGTCAAAATCCTAGCACAATTATTCCGGATCTTGAAAAAAAAATTCTCAACTTTATATGAAAAAAAAAAAAGACCCAGGATGGCCAAACCAACCCAGTACAATAAAAGAACTTCTGGAGGCATCACCATCCCTGATTTCAAGCTCTATAATAGAGCTATAATCCTGAAAACAGCTTGGTATTGGCACAAAAAGAGAGAGGTAGACCAATGTAATCAAGGTGAAAACCCTGATATTAACCTACCCCCTATGAACAACTGATTTTTGACAAAGAAGCTAAAGCTATACGATGGAATGAAGAAAACATCTTTAACAAATGGTGCTGGCATAAGTAGAAGACTGCAGAAAGATCCATGTCTATCGCCATTCACAAAACTTAAGTCAAAATAGATCAAAGACCTCAACATAAACCCAGCCACACTGAACTTATTAGAAGAGAACGTAGAAAATACCCTTGAAGAAATTGGTACAGGAGACTGCTTCCTGAACATCACACCAGTAGCACGGACACTGAGATCAACAATTAATAAATGGGACCTCCTGAAACTGAGAAGCTTCTGTAAGGCAAAGGACACAGTCAACAAGACAAAAACGACAACCCATGTACTGGGAAAAGATAATCACTAACCCTACATCTGGCTGATCTCCAAAATTTGCAAAGAGCTCAAGAAGCTAGTCTCCAAAATACCAAATAATCCAATTAAAAAGTGGAGTACAGTACTAAATAGACAATTCTCAATAGAGGAATCTAAAATGGCTGAAACACACATAAGAAAGTCTTCAAAATCCTTAGCCATAAGGGAAATGCAAATCAAAACAACTCTGAGATATCATCTTACTCCTGTCAGAATAGCTAAAATCAAAAACACCAATGACAGTTTATGCTGGAGAGGATGTGGAGAAAGGGAACACTCCTACATGGTTGGTGGGAGTGCCAACTCTTACAGCCACTTTGGAAATCAGTGTGACGATTCCTCAGGAAAATGGGAAGCAGTTACCACAAGATCCACAAAAAAACAGCCTACATGAACAAGTGTGAGAGAACTCTTGGTCCCCAGACTTATAGCTCAGAAACCAGTATGGGACTGATCCAGACCCCCTGAATGTGGGTGTCAGTGAGGAGTTCTTGGAAATATATGGGGCTTCTTTTAGTGGATCAGTACTTATCCCTAGCATAGGAATGGACTTTGGGAGCCAATCCCACATGGAGGGATATACTCTGAGCCTAGATACAAAGGGGTTTGGCCTAGGCCCTATCCCAAAGAATATGTCAGATTTTTAAGACCCCCATGGAAGGCCTCACTCTCCCTGGGAAGCAGAAAGTGTATGGCATAGGTAGGGTGTTAGTTGAGGGAGGCCGGGGAGGAGAGGAGGGAGTGGGACCTTGGATTGACATGTAAAACAATTTTCTTTCTAATAAAAAAATAAAATAGAAACACCACATCAACATCACAGTTAGACATTACCTCAGAGTAAAGGGTTGAAAAAGATTTTCCAGTCAAATGGACATAAGGAGTAAGCTGGTGTAGCTATCCTAATATCTAACAAAAATAGACTTCAAACCAAAAGTAATCAAAAGTGATGAAGAAGTACATTTCATATTTATCAAAGACAAATTCCCCAAGATGATTTCTCAATTATGAATATCTATGTCCCAAATACAAAGATATCCACATTTATAAAAGAAAAAATATTAAGCTTAAATCACATATCAACCCCCACACATTAATAATGGGAGACTTCAACACCCCCACTCTCAACAATGGACAGGTCATCAAGACAGAAACTAAACAGAGAAATAACTGAACTACCAGATGCTGTAATTCAAATGGACCTGACAGATATGTTTTGGGCTTTGCCCAAACAGGTTTTGGGCTTTGCCCAAACACCAAAGAATATACCTTCTTTTCAGCACCTCATAGAACCTTCTCCAAAATTGACCACATACTCTGTCACAAAGCAAGCCTTAAAGAGACAAAAAACTGGAATAATCACATTTTTCTTATTAGATCATCATGGATTAAAGTTGGAAGTCGACAACAACATAAACTACAGAAAGGTTACAAACTCATGGAAACTGAACAATTCTCAATTGAATTACTACTGGGTCAAAGAAGCATTAAAGAAAGACACTTCTTAGAATTCAATACAAATGAATGCAAAACATACCTCAACTAATGGGACAAAATGAAAGCAGTGCTAAAAGGAAAGTTCATAGCAATAAGTGCCTGCCTGCATAAAGAATTTGGGAAGAAGTCTCATACTAGTGACTTAACAGCACACTTGAAAGCTCTAGAACAGCAACAAAGCAAACACCCCCAAGATGAGTAGATGGCAGGAAAAAGCCAAACCCAGAGCTGAAATCAATAAAACAGAAACACAAAAAATTACAAATAATCAATTAAACAAATGAGTTGTTTCTTCCAGAAAATCAACAAGATAGACAAAGCCTTATGCAAACTAACTAAAAGGCAAAGAGAAAACATTCATATTAACAAAATCAGAAATGAAAAGGTGTACAACTAAAGGAAATAAAGGGTATACAAATCAAAAGGGACAAAGTCATTGCATATTTATTAGCAGATGATATGATAGTAAGCATAAGCAACTCTAAAAATTGTACCAGGGAACTTCTACAGCTGATAAATCCCTTTAGTGAGGTGTCTGAATGCAGATTATCTAAAAAAAGAAAAAGAAAGCAGAAAAACAAGAATAACAATAGCCCTCTTTTTTGTTTGTTTGGTTTGGTTTTTTGAGACAGGGTTTCTCTGTGTAGCTTTGGAGCATATCCTGGCACTCGCTCTGGAGACTAGGCTGGCCTTGAACTCACAGAGATCCGCCTGCCTCTGCCTCCCGAGTGCTGAGATTAAAGGCATGTGCCACCAACGCCCAGCTGACATCAGGAAATTTTAAGGCAAATGAATGTAACTAGAAAAAAATCATCCTGAGTGAGGCTACCCTGAGCCTGAAAGAAAAAACATGGTATTTACTCACTTATAAGTGGATATTAGCTATAAGCTAACAGATAACCACGCTAAAATTCACAGACCCAGAGAGGTAACAAGAATGGCCCAAGGTGGGACATGGATCTCCCTGGGAAGGGGAAATAGTAAAGATCTCCTGAGTGGACTGGGGCTAGTGGGAATGAGAACTTGAGAGATCAGGTTGGAGGTGGATGGACGGGGAGAGTACTAAAATAGATGGCTGGAAATGGGGGTATTTTAGGGTCTGGCAGAAACCTAATGCAATGGAAACTCATGAATCTAAAAGGATGACCCCAGGTAAGTGTTCTAACAATAGTGGATATGAAGCATGAATTGGCTATCTCCTGTGATCAAATTGGTGAAGTTACCCAGCAACTAATGGAAACAGATTCGGAGACCCATAGTCAAATATTAGGCTGAGCTTGGGGAATCCTGCTGAAGACTATATGAGCCAGAGGGATTAAGGACATCACAAGAAAACCCACAGAAACTACTAACCTGGCTCATAGGAACTCAAGAGTCTGATCCAACAATGAGGGAGACAGGGACTATCCTAGGCCCGCTACACATATGTGACAGTTGTGGAAGTTGGTCTACTTGTGGTACTCCTAACAATGGGAGCAGGGGCTATCCATAGTGCATGGGCTGGCTCTTAGGCACCTATTCCTCATACTGGATTGCCTTGCCTAACCTTAATACAAGGGGAGGCACTTAGACTTGCTGCAACTTGATATGCCATGCTTTGTTGATACCCATGGGAGGCCTGCCCCTTTCTGAACTCAAACAGAGGAGGTTTGATTGAAGTGGGGAGGAAATGGGAGTAGAGGAGAGAGGGGAAACAGCGGTCAGGATGTAAAATCAATCAATCAAATAAATAACCAAAAGAAAAAAATGATTTATTTCTTTTTCTCCGATAATGATTTAGTCTCATGTTTCTGTTCCCATGCTCTCTACTGTACATATTTCAGTAGCAAAACCTTGTATAAAATCCACAAAGTGACAACCTAGACTAAAATGAAAGACATCTGTAGTGATTTCTAAAGGGATTTTACCAGGACAAAAACAAGTTTATACACAGATATTTTAGCCTTTTGCAAAAATTAAATTCAACGTTTGGATGCACTTAGGACTCTTCTAAAAATGCCATCTAAATCTAATTGGTTTTGCCCAGGCACAGCTTTCCGTCATTGGCTATTGCTTTTTGTAAAGTATCCTAAAGATCCGTCTGTTCTTCATGTCAATCACCAGTCTGCTTATTTGAGATCAGAATCCAGGAAAAGAAATAATGTAGCAAATAGCAGAGGAAGAACATTTATCGGGAGGAAGCTTCGAAGAGCATATTCATGGAACATTCTCCTTTAAGTCAGCAAAAATAAAGCTCCTCTCCTCAATGCCACAGACCTGGTATACAGCAAAACCCAGAATGCTGACAAAAATAGTAAACTTTCAAGAGATGCCAAAATTATTTTTCCATACAAAGAACATCCTCTATCTTAACTGCCTTGGTCACCATACTCAGACACAATACTAACACTAAAACAGACATTCATGATCTTTTTAGAAAGTGACAACAAAACTGAATAAAAGTTACCTTATAGATAAAAACTGATACAAGCATTATCAATACTATGTGTGGGTTTTAGTAATCCATAAGATCATCTAGCTTGGTGGCTTCTAAAATGCTATTCTTACTTACTAATACAGTGAGAGACATAGGTAATCTATACTTTTTATTTTTTATTTTTTATATATTTGAATTACAAACAAGATTGAATTACATGACAATCCCAGTTCCCTTCTGCCTCCCTTCCTCCTCTACCACCCCCAACTAAAATCCTACCTATTATATGTCCTTTCTTCTAATCTACACCTGACTCAAAATTTCAGCTTCCTTGTGACCTCTGCATCCTTCCTTTTCTTCCCTTCTCATTCTCGTAGCTCCCTCCCCCATCTTCCCATGTTCTCAATTTGCTCAGAGGATGGTGACCCTTTCCCCTTCTCCAGGGGACAAAGTTTGTCTCTTTTAGGGTCCCCCTTGTTTACTAGTTTCTCTGGCAGTGTGGATTGGAGGGTGGTAATCCCTTACTATATGTCTAAAATCCACATATGAGTGAGTACATATCATGTTTGGCTTTTTGTGATTGGGTTACCTCGATCAGAATGGTTCTTCAAGTTCCATCCATTTTCCTGCAAATTTCAAGATTCCATTGTTTTTTTCCACTGAGTAGTACTCCATTGTGTAAATGTACCACATTTTCTCCATCCATTCTTCTGTTGAGGGGCATCTAGGCTGCTTCCAGTTTCTGGCTATTACAGATAGTGCTGCTATGAACATCGTTGAACATATGTCCTTGTTATATGAATGTGCTTCTTTTGGGTATATGCCTAGGAGTGGAATTGTTGGATCTTGCGGTAAACTCATTCCCATTTTCTTGAGGTGTCGCCATATGGATTTTCAAAGTGACTGTAACAGTTGGCACTCCCACCAGCAGTGGAGGAGTGTTCCTCTTTCTCCATATCCTCTCCAGCATAAACTGTCAATGGTGATTTTGATTTTAGCCATTCTGACAGGAGTAAGATGGTATCTCAGAGTTGTTTTGATTTGCATTTCCCTGATTGCTCAGGATGTTGAACATTTTCTCATGTGTCTTTCAGCCATTTTAGATTCCTATATTGAGAATTGTCTATTTAGTTCTGTATCCCATTTTTTAATTGTATTGTTTGGTGTTTTGGAGAATAGGTTCTTGAGTTCTTTGTATATTTTGGAGTCTATACTTTTACATTTTCTTCCCTCAGTTGCTAAATAAGACCTTGATTACTTTAATAGAAAAGAATAAATTTATTATTGCTACAACAAGAGAAACTAAACAGCATAAAGAAGCTGGGCTTCTCTAATAGAGAAACTGTGGAAAGTATGTGGAAGTTACGGTTTATATGAAGTTTTGGAATACAGAATAGAATACATTAGATATCATTAGAACATTTTGAACAAAATGTTTTTTGTTTCCTCCCCAGCCACATATCCCACCCCAATATCCTCTACCTGCTGCTACATTCATTCCTCCTCTGTATCTACCCCACAGTCTTTCCTCTTTACATCCCATGTGTTCATTTGCCCTCTCTCCACCATTCTTCACCACCTAATATTACCATCTCTTAATCTCCTTTCTAGATTCCAGACTTTACCAGTTCTAGTACTGGGAGAGGAAGGGAAATAGCATTTGAAAACCACCTTCCTAGCTAAAATACTTTGTTTATAGAGGAAGTGACTGATACCACAAGGAAAATATGATTATCAATAGGAAGAGATAAGATATCATGAAATCCCTCACATTTTAGTTCTGAAGTCTTGGCTGTGGCTACAGGATGATTCTATTTCTCTATGGAAACGGAAAAAAAGTCCAACAATCAAATAAGATCAATTATGTTTATAAATCAATGTCTAAGTTATTATTAATTTGATATTTTTAAGAAATTGAAAGTAAAATATAATTACATCATTTTCTACCTTCCCCTTTCTCGCTCCAACCCTACTTATTTACCCTTGCTCAAATTCATGGCACGTCATTTTCTTTGTTGTCATACACACACACACACACACACACACACACACACACACACACACACACGCTCTTAAGTACGTAAACACTATATATTCAGAAGACATAATGCTACTTATAGGTAAACGGTTTCAGGTCTTAGTGCCTGGTATTGGATAACAAACTGGGGAAGACTATGACAGGCTCTACTTGATTTCCAAAGGCCCTTTTCTCCATAGACCTTGTCATTATCTTGGGTCAGATCTCCTTCACTTCATGCCTAGATTTTTATGACATATTCCTTCCCTGCATGTATGGTTTCATTTTTTCCTTCTTCTGGATATAATGATGATGAGATTCCTGTCAGTGATCTCCTTGCTCTTATTAGGTTTAGTGCTATCCTCTGTCTAGTTTGGAATTCTGCTTCTACCTGTCCATGCTCATGCCACTCTGGGGTTCTCTGTCCTCTGTCTCACTTTTTAAGTGGATTGTTTTGTGTTTTGGAGACTACCTTCTTGAGTTCTTTGATATTTTGGAAATCAACCCTCTTTCAGATGTGGGGTTGGTGGATAAATTTTCCCAGTCTGTGGGCTACTGTTTTGCCTTTGCCTTACAGAATCTTCTCCGTTTCAAGAGGTCCCATATATCAATTGTTCATCTCAATGTCTGTGCTACTGGTGTAATGTTCACAAAGCAATTCTTCACAGACCTTGAAAGAACAAATCTCAACTTTTTATGGAAAAACAAAAGACTCTGGATAGCCAAAACAATCCTGTACAATAAAGGAACTTCCATAGCTATCACCATCCCTGACTTCAAGCCCATTTACAGAGCTATAGTCCTGAAAACAGCTTAGTATTGGCACAAAAATAGACAGGTAGAACAGTGGAATAGAGTTGAAAATCCTGATATTAAACCACACACCTATGAACACCTGATTTTTGACAAAGAAGCTAAATTTGTACGATGGAATAAAGAAAGCATCTTCAACAAATTATGCTGGCATAAGTGGATGCTGGCATGTAGAAGACTGGAGATAAATCCATATCTATCACCATGCACAAAACTTAAGTACAAATGGATCAAAGATCTCAACGTCAATCCAGCCACACTAAACCTTACTGTTATTTTTATTAATTCAAATTATTTGTTTTAAAATTGTCCTAATTTTTAAGTAACCATTGCTTTTCTTTGGTAGTATTTTCTGTTTAATATTTTCTACCTAATTCTATACTGAAAACTTGAAAAATAAAGTCTGAACTATAGCTCAGTGGTAATGTTCTTGCCTACCGTGCATAGAGGCTCTGGGTTTAGTCTGCAGTGCTGAGAAAAAGCTGAAAGCTAAAATATAAGGCATCAAACGTTTTTGATTTGCTATTTTTGCCTCTTTCTTATGCCTGAAAATATATCATTGTTTAATGAATGTATTAGCCTTGTGAACACAGTCTTGAATGCAATGCCCCTTGCTGCTTTTGTTTAGTAAGACTACTTCCCTGAGAGGTATTTCATGACTCAGTTCTCATTTGAACCACTGTGAAAAGCCTTTTATGTACCACACACTAATATATATGGTCTTTACTTGTAAACAGCATCATAAACTTTGGTTCCTGGAATTCTTTGACAGTGCTTGGCAGTGATGAAGTGGTCTATCAGATGATCAAGATTTAAGTCCCTTACAGCTGCATATTTCTAGATTGCCAAGGAATCAAAATTTTAATATATATGTACATAGATACATATGTGTTAAAGTATTATTCTTTAAAGTCCAAGAATGCATATGAGAAAAAATAGGAGTTTGGTAAGCTTTCAGCAAAATATCTAGTAAATATTGCTACTTTGGATAATATAGATGAAAACGATGGTTTATCAAAATCAGCTGTTTATTTTATAGAAGAAAAATTAGAACAAGGTAAATCACTATATATACAAACAGGAAAATGATACCTCTACAGTTAGATCTATTTACTGCTATGAGGTGACTACTTGATTTGAGCCCATGACAAATTCATTTTTCTATTTATCACAAATCCATTTGTATCTTTTGTGAGTAGCTGGAATACAAAGAAATATGACTATGTGGTTTTCCAGATTGCCTGTATTGTCTCTGCAGATAATAATATCCATCGTGCTCAGCAGTGCTGGATAATGTGATTCTGGGTTCAGAGCAACGAATGAGAGGCTAATAAAACTTCCCCGATTACTCTATTTATATAATTCTAGAGGAAGTCACTCATCTAATCAATAAAATTAGGTTATAAGGCAGAGAAGAATGTCCAAGGGAGAAAACACAACAGGAAATAGAGAAAGAAGGAGGTATATGAGAACAAAATGAGAAAATTCCCCAGAGAGAAGGAAAATGAGAAAAAAAGGTAAGATACCACCCTAAAAACAAGTTGAAAATTTCCTTTATGGAGTCAGAGGTAATGTTCCATTTAGTGTGAGTAATATAAATTATAGTATTTTTAGTTAATACCTTTGATATATGAAGTCATTTAAGAACACTAATTATGCAGGTTTCACTGGTTAGTATCTAATAATAGACTTTATAGCTGTGAATTAAAATTCACAGAGGCAAAATTACTTGCAGTGCAAAAAAGGGATATGAGGGCATCTTTTAGTATTCAATTCCTTTATGCTTCTTTTCAACCGAACTCTAGATATTATTGTGGTTTCACTGGTTTTCATGTTAGTGTTCTTTTTCTGTTAAAGTCCACAATACAAGATAATATATTTTATTTCATTGTCAGGTTTCTTTAGTCTCCTACAATCTATGACAGTTTGAAAGACCTTGAAAGTGTTGAGAAATTGTGGTCAGCTGTTTTGTAGACTATCTTTGAATTTCAATTTGCCTCATGATCTCCTCATAAAAAGACTGAAGTTTTCACAGAAATAAATTCTTTTATGTAGGTAATCAATCACTTATTTGCCAGTATGAACTCATATATTTTTGTTTAATTTTTGCATGAAAGATAAGTTATGTGTTGTATTAGCTGTTTATCTATTGCTGTGATAAAGCACCATAATCAAGACAACTAATTACAGTAAGAGTTTATTTGGGTTTACAGTTCCGGAGGAATGAGAGTTCATCATCATCATGTTGTGGAAGAAGCAGGCATGGTAACTAGAGTAACAAGTTGAGAGTTCAAACATTGCATCATAAGCTTAGAGAGAAAGGATTCTAAATGGATGAGTCAACTCTCAAAGTCTTCCCCCTGTGACATATTTCCTCCTACAAGGTCACAACCTTACATCCTCCCCAAACATGACAACCTGCAACATCTAATTCAAGTCTCCAAAATGCATCAAAGTTTTGTTTTCTTGTAATGGCATCTATGGAGAGATATATAGTTGGTCATTCTGTCACAAATCACTTTGAACGTTCAGCTTGGATAAGATTTTTCATTTCTCATGAGCACCAAAACCTGGAGACCATTTGAGATACAACTAAAAGGGAACTGTGAAAGATGGCAAGAAGGAAAAGGAAATTTAAACTTCATGACTGGGAAAACAAGACTATGGAAGGGGATCTTGCATCTCTACACCTAACAGAAGAATGTGAGTCGGACCCCAAATTTCCTGATCTCCAACTAAGAAAAAAAAAAAACAGCAGCTCAGAACAAATAGATACCTAGATAGGTATTGTGAGAAAAAAGTCAGTGGAGGAAAATAAAGGAATAGGCTCAATTTGACCTCAGAGTGGTGAGAATAGACTTTATTGATTTGAATTGTTGGTGCCCACAAACCCAGTGGCTCAGTATCCAAGGATACAGGAGAATGCACTTGGCAAAGTCTGTGAATAAGTTTCAGTGGTAGAGAGGAAGGAGAGGAGAGGACCCAGCTTTACCAGGCCTAGAAACTGCTTTTCCAGGGCCTGTGATAGGAAATGACTGCCTCCCTGAGTTCAATGGGCTGCAGGTTACTTGAAGCCTTTCCTAGTCAGGGGATGAGGGGTTCCCTTTAAGGACTACAGGCAAACACAAGCCGAACAGGGTGTTCTTTGAGAGGCCTACTAAGGATAAGGAGCCCCAGGAGAAAGTAATATCTTGTCCACAGACAAGTCTGAGAGTTGCTGAAGCAGAGCTAGTAAGAGGGCTCTCAACACAAATAACCAGGCCCAGGAAGCCTTTCTGTTCCCTTTGACTTGAGATGCTTTTTACAAACTCAGTGACACCGAATCTTCCCCCAGTACCTTCTTTCCATTGAAACACACCTGAAAGACCATCCTTGATAAAGTCCTTCTGTCTCTTAGTAGGATCAGCACCAGAAGGAATAAGACCAAAATGACTCTATATGCCAGGTATACTAAGACACAAGGATGACTCTCCAACTACAGTCTGAGCTACACAGTGAGGTTGTATCTTTTAAAATAATCTACAAAAATTAAAATTAAAAAATGCCATTAAAGTGTCACATAAAGTGTTGACTATGATCTACATGCTAAGCTTAAATAGTGTGTCTGCCTGCTGAGTGCAGATTTAGAAGAGGCACAGACTCTACTGACCGAAAAGCCAAATATTTAAGATATAAGAGAAAATCACTTATGATACCAAGAACCAAGCAATCAGAATTTCAAAAACCCCTTTGGCTCACCTAATTAACATGCTCAATTAAAATTGAACACCACACCCTAACACAGGGCTTCCCCCTTTACCCTTATAAACTGCCAGTTGCCTAGGGGGCTATGTCAGTCTCCTCTCTATGCCCCACCCCCCGCCACAGACACATATTCCTTCCCCATTTCTCTTGTCCCCTATCTCCTTTACCACCACATCCTAACACATTTAAAAACAGACCTTCCTCTCTTTGCTCAAGAATGACTCCTGCAAGGTCATTTGCTGCTGTTTTTCTGCCTGAGTCAGACAGCAGTCACTTGAATGTTCTTAAAATGACAAACATACTCTGATAGTGGCAGGTTATTGACTTCCAGGTTTAGGAGCAGAGTGAGGACAGCATCAGAACAGAGATAACCCATGATTATAAATGGGTACAAACAGGAAATGCTTTTGTGATGGAATAAATTTCCATCTTGATGTGGTGATGGACATATAATCATATTTAAAGTATTAAATTATGTAGAACTGAACACAAATAAAAGTATAATTAAAACTGGGCAACCATGAGTAAGAATACCAAGTTATACTAATGTAAATATTTTGGTTGCAATATATTTGATACAGTCTTTCAGAATGTTAAATTTCTAAAAAACCAACAAGGCCTAAAAGGAATTACTGCATGATTGTTAAACTACAGGTGAAGTTTAACAGGGTAGCCCACATCTGTAACCTCAGCACTTGGGAAGCTGTGTCAAGAGAATCATTGCCTTGAGGCCATCCCAGTCTACATACCTATATAGTGAGTCTATACCTATATATTTCCACAAAATTCTGGATGATGCAGTGAAACCCTGTCAATAACCTCTACATGTGAATCTATAGTAATCCCAATAAAATATCCAATTGAAATTCAGTTTACCATGTTTTGTGGGTCTACTTCTGGGCTTTCAAGACTAAGCCCATTGATATTTCTATGGTTTTCCTTTTGTCATTATTACATTGTTTTGGTTATTGTACACTTGCAATATTTTTCAGACATTTGGAACTTATTTGAACGTTTTATCAATTATCCATATTACTTTTTCAACTAAACTTTAAAGTAATGTGTCAATCTGTGACTATCACTATTTGAATTGGAATTGTATTAAAACTTTGAATAAATGTGTTAAGAAATGCATTCTAAACACTTAAGTTCTTTTACTTTAGCATTATTTTCTGGTATGTATGCAAGTGATTTATTTTTGTGTATTTATCTTTAACCTGACATTTTATAAAAATCTTGAATGCTAAAAGGTTTTCTGTTGATTTTCTTAGGTTAAGTATGCTTCTTTGGAAAACATTTTCCTCTGCTTTTCTGAAAGTTTTTCCTGTTAGATTGGTCGTCTGCCTTATTATGTTATTATATTACCCAGAAATTTCATAAAAGTGGAACAGAAGGCCAGTAGTAAATGTCAAGAGATAGTGTGGAAATGGCAGCTCACCTGAAATAAAATGGAACTGGGGTAATTATGGCCCAGCTCCTGTCTATCACATAAAGGCCTAGTGTCTGATATGTGGTAAGGGTGAGAAGAACCTTAAAACACTGAGGATAGAAGTAGGCAAAGCAGCATCTGAAGATCAAGAAAATCCTTCAGCATGGAATTGCAGATGCTGGAATTTCAACATTTAGCATGGGTAAGTCACCAGCAGTATCTTCTATTCATTCTTCCCCTCCCTCACTCATTCTGTGTATCACACACTAACCAGTTCTACCAATGGCACTCTGCTCTGTATACACTATAACTGTCCCTATCCCTAGCCTCTCACCAGTTCAGAGACCACTGTGGATAGGCACAAAAAGAAAGAAAGGTGGGCTATTATATTTTGGAATTTAAGAGCACATGTCTCTAACTGAGTTTCCAGTGGACATTATTATTTTTTTAGTTTTTTATTTTTTATATATTTGAATTACAAACAAGATTGAATTATATGACAATCCCAGTTCCCTTCTGCCTCCCTTCCTCCCCTACCACCCACCAACTAAAATCCTACCTATCACATGACCTTTCTTCTAATCTACACCTGACTCAAACTTTCTGCTTCCTCATGACCTCTTCATCCTTCCTTCCCTTACCTTCTCATTCTCATAGCTCCCTCCTCCCTCTTCCCATGTTCTCAATTTTCTCAGGGGATGGTGACCCTTTCCCCTTCTCCAGGGGACAAAGTTTGTTTCTTTTAGGGTCCCCCTTGTTTACTAGTTTCTCTGGCAGTGTGGATTGTAGGATGGTAATCCCTTACTATATGTCTAAAATCCATATATGAGTGAATACATATCATGTTTGTCTTTTTTGTGATTGGGTTATCTGGCTCAGAATTGTTTCATCTAGTTCCATTCATTTTCCTGCACATTTCAAGATTCCATTGTTTTTTTTTCTGCTGAGCAGTACTCCATTGTGTAAATGTACCACATTTTCTCCATCCATTCTTCTGTTGAGGGGCATCTAGGCTGCTTCCAGTTTCTTGCTATTACAGATAGTGCTGCTATGAACATTGTTGAACAGATGTCTTTGTTGTATGAATGTGCTTCTTTTGGGTATATGCCTAGGAGTGGAATTGTTGGATCTTGTGGTAGACTCATTCCCATTTTCATGAGGAGTCACCATATTGATTTCCAAAGTGGCTGTAACAGTTGACACTCCCACCAGCAGTGGAGGAATGTTCCTCTTTCTCCACATCCTCTCCAGCATAAACTGTCAATGGTGATTTTGATTTTAGCCATTCTGACAGGAGTAAGATGGTATCTCAGAGTTGTTTTGATTTGCATTTCCCTGATGCCTAAGGATTTTGAACACTTTCTTATGTGTCTTTCAGTCATTTTAGATTCCTCTATTGAGAATTGTCTATTTAGTTCTGTACCCCGTTTTTTAATTGGATTGTTTGATGTTTTGGAGACTAGCTTCTTGGTTTCTTTGTATATTTTGGAGATCAGCCCTCTGTCAGATGTGGGGTTGGTGAATATCTTTTCCCAGTCTGTGGGCTGCCATTTTGTCTTGCTGACTGTGTCCTTTGCCTTACAGAAGCTTCTCAGTTTCAGGAGGTCCCATTAATTAATTGTTGATCTCAGTGTCTGTGCTACTGGTGTTATGTTCAGGAAGTAGTCTTCTGTACCAATTAATTCAAGGGTATTTCCCACTTTATCTTGTAATAGATTCAGTGTGCCTGGGTTTATGTTGAGGTCTTTGATCCATTTTAACTTAAGTTTTGTGCAGGGCAAAAGGCTTGGGTCTATCTGTAGTCTTCTACATGTTTGCATCCAGTTATGCCAGCACCATTTTTTGAAGATGTTCTCTTTTTTCAGCCTATATATTTGGATTGTTTGTCAAAAATCAGGTGTTCATAGGTCTGTGGGTTTACATCATGGTTTTCAACTCTATTCCATTGGTCTACCTGTCTATTTTTGTGCCAATACCAAGCTGTTTTCAGGACTATAGCTCTGTAATAGAGCTTGAAGTCAGGGATGGTGATGCCTCCAGAAGTTCCTCTATTGTACAGGGTTGTTTTGGCTATCCTGGGTCTTTTGTTTCTCCATATAAAGTTGAGAATTGTTCTTCCAAGGTCAGTGAAGAATTGTTTTGGGATTCCATTGAATCTGTAGATTGCTTTTGCCATTTTTACTATGTTGATCCTGCCTATCCAAGAGCATGGGAGATCTTTCCATTTTCTGGTATCTTCTTTAAATTCTTTCTTTAGAGACTCAAAATTCTTATGGTACAGGTCTTTCACTTTTTTGGTTAGTGTTACTCCAAGTTATTTTATGTTGTTTGTGGCAATTGTAAAGGGTGATGTTTCTCTGATTTCTTTCTCCATCAATGTGTCATCTGTATATAGTAGGGCTACAGGTTTTTTTTTTCAGTTAATCTTGTGTCCTGCCACTTTGCTGAAGGTGTTTTTCAGCTGTAGGAGTTCCCTGGTAGAGTTTTTTGGTTCACTAATGTAGACTATCATACCGTCTACAAATAATGAGTGTATGACTTCTTCCTTTCAGATTTGTATTCCCTTAATCTCCTTTTGTCTTATTGCTCTAGCTAGAACTTCAAGGGCAATATTGAAGAGGTAAGGAGAGAGTGGACAGTCTTGTCTTGTTCCTGATTTTAGAGGAATTGGATGGAGTTTCTCTCCATTTAATTTGATGTTAGCTGTCAGCTTGCTGTATATTGCTTTTATTATGTTGAGGTTTGTTCCTGTTATCCATGATTTCTCCAGGACCTTTATCATGAAGGGGTGTTGGATTTTGTCAAAGGCTTTTTTGGCATCTAGTGAGATGATCATGTGATTTTTTCCTCAGTCTGTTTATATGGTGGATTGGATTTTTTTTGTTGTTGTT